>NC_140990.1:3281808-3326808 GCF_052327205.1 Somniosus microcephalus | reverse complement strand
GCGTGGTTTCCTCCGTTGCTGCCGGTTTCCTCCCACAGTCCAAAGATGTGCGGTAGTTAGGTTGATTGGCTATGATAAATTGACCCTTAGTGTTAGGGGGATTAAATACGGTGGGGTTACGGGGATAGGGTGGGATATGTGTTGGTGTAGGGGTTACGGGGATCGGGTGGATATGTGTCGGTGCAGGCTCGATGGGCCGAAATGGCCTCTATCTGCACTGTGGGGTTTCTGTGATTTCTGTGACTGGGTGGGAGCGGGTGGAGGTGATGGATCGAACACTGACCTTCACCCTCTGTGGTCCCTATCTCCAAATCCCATCCCCAGATAAAAGATCATAAGTAACAGGAGCGGCATGAACGGCATGGCCATTTACCCAAGTCCTTTAAGAGGTTAAGATGTGCGGATGGTTACGGAGCACCAGGGGTGTCACAATTTGAAGCTGCACTGGCCCAGAATCTAGGGGTCAGGAACATAAGAATGAGGAGCAGGAGTCGGCCATTCAATAAGATCTTGGCTGACCTTTGACCTCAACACCACTTTCCCGCCCCCGATCCCCCGAATCCCTCGATTCCCTGAGAGTCCAAAACTCTATCGAGCTCAGCCTTGAATATACTCCACGACTCAGCATCCACAGCCCTCTGGGGGGTAGAGAATTCAAAGATTCACCGCCCTCTGAGTGAAGAAATTCCTCCTCATCCCAGTCCTAAAATGGCTGACCCCAAGCACAGGGGCTGATGGGGTGAACGGGACTTGGTGCGAGTTAGGAGTCGGGCAGGCAGAGTTTTGGATGACCGGACGATGGATCGTGGAGGCCGGCCGGGGAGTGCGGTGGAATAATGGAGTCTAGAGGTAACAAGGACATGGACGAGGGTTTCAGCAGCGGATGAGCTGAAGCAAGGGCGGGGACGGGCGAATGTAGACCCTAGCCAGAGATTAAGAATAATTCTTTTTTTTTCATTTGTTCATGGGATGGTGGGCGTCGCTGGCGGGGCCCACATTTATTGCCCATCACCTAGTTGCCCTCGAGAAGGTGGCGGTGAGCCGCCTTCTTGAACCGCTGCAGTCCGTGTGGTGAAGGTACTCCCGATTTTGACCCAGCGACGATGAAGGAACGACCGATATATTTCCAAGTCAGGATGGTGTGTGGGACTTGGAGGTGGGTGGTGTTTTCTCCATGGTTCTCATGCCCTTGATCTTCTAGATGGTGGGGGTCACAGGTTTGGAAGATGGTGGTCTTGCTATGCACCCTTTCGCCTATGTCCGTCAAGTGTCAGCTGTGGCCCAGTAGGTAGCACGCTCGCCTCTGTGTCAGAAGGTTGTGCGTTCAAATCTCACTCCAGAGATTTGAGCATAAAAATCTGGTGTAGTACTGAGGGAGCGCCACACTGTCGGAGGGGCAGTACTGAGGGAGCTCCGCACTGTCGGAGGGGCAGTACTGAGGGAGCGCCACACTGTCGGAGGGGCAGTACTGAGGGAGCACTGCACTGTCGGAGGGGCAGTACTGAGGGAGCGCCGCACTGTCGGAGGGGCAGTACTGAGGGAGCGCCGCACTGTCGGAGGGTCAGTACTGAGGGAGCGCCGCACTGTCGGAGGGGCAGTACTGAGGGAGCGCCGCACTGTCGGAGGGGCAGTACTGAGGGAGCGCCGCACTGTCGGAGGGACAGTACTGAGGGAGCGCCGCACTGTCAGAGGGGCAGTACTGAGGGAGCGCTGCACTGTCGGAGGGGCAGTACTGAGGGAGCGCAGCACTGTCGGAGGGGCAGTACTGAGGGAGCGCTGCACTGTCGGAGGGGCAGTACTGAGGGAGCGCCGCACTGTCGGAGGGTCAGTACTGAGGGAGCGCCGCACTGTCGGAGGGGCAGTACTGAGGGAGTGCCGCACTGTCGGAGGGGCAGTACTGAGGGAGCGCCGCACTGTCGGAGGGTCAGTACTGAGGGAGTGCCGCACTGTCGGAGGGGCAGTACTGAGGGAGCGCCGCACTGTCAGAGGGGCAGTACTGAGGGAGCGTTGCACTGTCGGAAGGGCAGTACTGAGGGAGCACTGCACTGTCGGAGGGGCAGTACTGAGGGAGCGCCGCACTGTCGGAGGGTCAGTACTGAGGGAGCGCCGCACTGTCGGAGGGGCAGTACTGAGGGAGCGCCGCACTGTCGGAGGGGCAGTACTGAGGGAGCGCCGCACTGTCCGAGGGGCAGTACTGAGGGAGCGCCACACTGTCGGAGGGGCAGTACTGAGGGAGCGCCGCACTGTCGGAGGGGCAGTACTGAGGGAGTGCTGCACTGTCGGAGGGGCAGTACTGAGGGAGCGCCGCACTGTCGGAGGGGCAGTACTGAGGGAGCACTGCACTGTCGGAGGGGCAGTACTGAGGGAGTGCCGCAGTGTTGGAGGGGCAGTACTGAGGGAGTGCTGCATTGTCGGAGGTACCGTCTCTCGGATGAGGCGTTCAACTGAGGCCCCGCTTGCTCTCTCAGGTGGACATAAAAGATCCCATGGCACTATTTCGAAGAAGAGCAGGGGGGTTATTCACCCCTCCCCCCCCCCCCCCGTGTTGTGGGGCTAATATTTGTCCCTTAACCAACATCACTAAAACAGATGATCCAGTCATTATCACATTGCTGTTTGTGGGAGCTTGCTGTGCGCAAATTGGCTGCCGCGTTTCCCACAGTACAACAGTGACTACACTTTAAAACGTACTTCATTGGCTGTAAAGCGCTGTGGGACGTCCTGAGGTTGTGAAAGGCGCTATAGAAATGCTTCGAGGTGGAAGAGGTCGCGGGTTTGGGAGGTGCTGCCGAAGAAGCCTTGGCGAGTTGCTGCAGTGCATCTTGTAGATGGTCCACACTGCAGCCACGGTGCGCCGGTGGTGGAGGGAGTGAATGTTTAAGGTGGTGGATGGGGTGTCGATCAAGCGGGCTGGACTATCATAGAACCATAGAATGGTTACAGCATGGAAGGAGGCCATTCAGCCCATCGAGCTCGTGCTAGTCCTGCTCCCCCGTCCTTTCCCTGCAGCCCTGCAAATTTTTTTCCTCAAGCAAACCTCTCTCTCCCTTTAAAGGCAAATGGTATGTTGGCCTTTGTAGCGAGAGGGTTCGAGTACAGGAACAAGGATGTCTTGCTGCAGTTGTACAGGGCCTTGGTGAGACCACACCTTGAGACTAGATGCAGGTAGGATGTTCCCGATGGCCGGGGAGTCCAGAACCAGGGGTCACAGTCTAAGGATAAGGGGTAGGCCATTTAGGACAGAGATGAGGAGGAATTTCTTCACCCAGAGAGTGGTGAACCTGTGGAATTCTCTACCACAGAGGGCGGTTGAGGCCAATTCATTAAATATATTCAAGAAGGAGTTAGATATATTTCTTAAGGCTAAAGGGATTCAGGGATATGGGGAGAAAGCAGGGACAGCGTCCTGAATTTGGATGATCAGCCATGATCTCATTAAATGGCGGAGTAGACTCGAGGGGCCGAATGGCCTACTCCTGCTCCTATCTTCTATGTTTCTATGCTGTTCCTATGCAACAGGCTCGAAGGAGGCTGAATGGGCCTCCTCCTGTTCCTGTGTAACAGGCTCGAGGGGCTGAATGGGCCTTCTCCTGTTCCTGTGTAACAGGCTCGAGGGGCTGAATGGGCCTCCTCCTGTTCCTGTGTAACAGCCTCGAGGGGCTGAATGGGCCTCCTCCTGTTCCTGTGTAACAGCCTCGAGGGGCTGAATGGGCCTCCTCCTGTCCCTGTGGAGCAGGCTTGAGTGGGGCTGAATGGCCTCCTCCTGTTCCTGTGTAGCAGGCTCGAAGGAGGCTGAACGGGCCTCCTCCTGTCCCTGTGGAGCAGGCTTGAGTGGGGCTGAACGGGCCCCCTCCTGTCCCTGTGTAACAGGCTTGAGGGAGGCTGAACGGGCCTCCTCCTGTTCCTGTGTAACAGGCTCGAAGGAGGCTGAACGAGCCTCCTCCTGTTCCTGTGTAACAGGCTCGAGGGAGGCTGAATGGGCCTCCTCCTGTTCCTGTGTAACAGGCTCGAGGGGCTGAATGGGCCTTCTCCTGTTCCTGTGTAACAGGCTCGAGGGGCTGAATGGGCCTCCTCCTGTTCCTGTGTAACAGCCTCGAGGGGCTGAATGGGCCTCCTCCTGTTCCTGTGTAACAGCCTCGAGGGGCTGAATGGGCCTTCTCCTGTTCCTGTGTAACAGGCTCGAGGGGCTGAATGGGCCTCCTCCTGTTCCTGTGTAACAGCCTCGAGGGGCTGAATGGGCCTCCTCCTGTTCCTGTGTAACAGCCTCGAGGGGCTGAATGGGCCTCCTCCTGTCCCTGTGGAGCAGGCTTGAGTGGGGCTGAATGGCCTCCTCCTGTTCCTGTGTAGCAGGCTCGAAGGAGGCTGAACGGGCCTCCTCCTGTCCCTGTGGAGCAGGCTTGAGTGGGGCTGAACGGGCCCCCTCCTGTCCCTGTGTAACAGGCTTGAGGGAGGCTGAACGGGCCTCCTCCTGTTCCTGTGTAACAGGCTCGAAGGAGGCTGAACGAGCCTCCTCCTGTTCCTGTGTAACAGGCTCGAGGGAGGCTGAATGGGCCTCCTCCTGTTCCTGTATAACAGGCTCGAAGGAGGCCGAATGGGCCTCCTCCTGTTCCTGTGTAACAGGCTCGAGGGGCCTGAATGGGCCTCCTCCTGTTCCTGTGTAACAGGCTCGAAGGAGGCTGAATGGGCCTCCTCCTGTCACTGTGTAACAGGCTCGAGGGGCTGAATGGGATCCTCCTGTTCCTGCGATGGCCGGGGTGGGTTCTGCGATGAAAAAAACCCCACAATATTCCTTCAGACAGTTAAATCTTTTGCTCCTTTTAATATTTGGTTAAGATATATATAAGACGAACAGAAGGTTTTCCTGTTCGAAGGCTTGACTCCTGCCTTGAAGATGATTGTGGATTCCAAATAAACCCCGTGACCATCTCAAAACCGCAGAGCAAGATCCCATTCCCCCCCTACTCAACCCCCCCCCCCATACCTTGCTTCCTCCCGAACACCTTCCACACGAACTCAATCACCGTCTCGCGCAATCGCTGTCGGGGCATCCATTTTGTACGCACAGCAAGATCCCGAAAACTAGCCAACTGACATGGATTGGTTGGGGGTGCAACGAGACCTGGGTGTCCTTGTGCACCAGTCGCTGAAGGTAAGCATGCAGGTGCAGCAGGCGGTTAAGAAGGCAAATGGTATGTGGGCCTTCGTAGCGAGAGGGTTCGAGTACAGGAACAAGGATGTCTTGCTGCAGTTGTACAGGGCCTTGGTGAGACCACACCTTGAGCATTGTGTGCAGTTTTGGCTACCTTATCTGAGGAAGGATGTTCTTGCCATGGAGGGAGTGCAGCGAAGATTCACCAGGCTGATACCTGGGATGGCAGGAATGACGTATGAGGAGAGATTGGGTCGATTGGGCTTGTACTCGCTGGAGTTTAGAAGAATGAGAGGGGATCTCATTGAAACTTATAAAATTCTAACAGGACTAGACAGACTAGATGCAGGAAGGATGTTCCCGATGGTCGGGGAGTCCAGAACCAGGGGTCACAGTCTAAGGATAAGGGGTAAGACATTTAGGACAGAGATGAGGAGGAATTTCTTCACCCAGAGAGTGGTGAACCTGTGGAATTCTCTACCACAGAAGGCAGTGGAGGCCAATTCATTAAATATATTCAAGAAGGAGTTAGATATATTTCTTAAGGCTAAAGGGATCAAGGGATATGGGGAGGAGGCAGGGACAGGGTACTGAATTTGGATGATCAGCCATGATCTCATTGAATGGCGGAGCAGGCTCGAGGGGCCGAATGGCCGACTCCTGCTCCTATCTTCGATGTTTGGGTTGAGATGAGGAATGTTGGGGGTGCCATGGCGGGGGGGGGGGGGAGAATTTCCCCCCCATTCCCCTCTTGAATCATAGAATCACAGAATAGTACAGCACAGAAGGAGGCCATTTGGCCCATCGAATCTGCGCCGGCTCTTTCGAAGAGCATTCCAGTTAGTCCCACTCCCCCCGGGCTCATTCCCCGTATCCCTGCAACTTTTCCTCCTTCAAGTGTTTATCCAATTCCCTTTTGAAGGCGACTACTGAATCTGCATCCACCCCACTATCGGGCAGCGCGTTCCTGATCCTCACCACTCACTGCGTAAAAAGTTTTTCCTCATGTCGCCTCTGGTTCTTCTGCCGATCGTCTTAAATCTGTGCCCTCTGGTTCTCGACCCTTCAGCCACTGGGAACAGTTTCTCCTTATTTACTCCATCTAAATCCTTCATCATTTTGAACACCTCGATCAAATCTCCCGATATCCTTCTCTGCTCCAAGGAGAACAACCCCAGCTTCTCCAGTCTCTCCACGTCACTGAAGTCCCTCATCCCTGGTACCATTCTGGTCAATCTCCCCTTAACCTTCTCTGCTCTAAGGAGAACAATCCCAGCTTCTCCAGTCTCTCCACGTCACTGAAGTCCCTCATCCCTGGTACCATTCTGGTCAATCTCCCCTTAACCTTCTCTGCTCCAAGGAGAACAACCCCAGCTTCTCCAGTCTCTCCACATCACTGAAGTCCCTCATCCCTGGTACCATTCTGGTCAATCTCCCCTTAACCTTCTCTGCTCCAGGGAGAACAATCCCAGCTTCTCCAGTCTCTCCACGTATAGAAGTCCCTCACCCCTGGTACCATTCTGGTCAATCTCCCCTTAACCTTCTCTGCTCTAAGGAGAACAATCCCAGCTTCTCCAGTCTCTCCACGTAACTGAAGTCCCTCATCCCTGGTACCATTCTGGTCAATCTCCCCTTAACCTTCTCTGCTCTAAGGAGAACAATCCCAGCTTCTCCAGTCTCTCCACGTAACTGAAGTCCCTCATCCCTGGTACCATTCTGGTCAATCTCCCCTTAACCTTCTCTGCGCTAAGGAGAACAACCCCAGCTTCTCCAGTCTCTCCACGTAACTGAAGTCCCTCATCCCTGGTACCATTCTGGTCAATCTCCCCTTAACCTTCTCTGCGCTAAGGAGAACAATCCCAGCTTCTCCAGTCTCTCCACGTAACTGTAATCCCTCATCCCTGGTACCATTCTGGTCAATCTCTTCTGTAACCTCTCCGAAGCCTTGACCTCCTTCCTAAAGTGTGATGCCCAGAATTGGACACAATACTCCAGCTGGGGGCGAACTAGTGTTTTATATAAAGGTTTAAACTTCAACAAGCAAGTGTCTAGCCACTTCCACTTGACATTCAACAGCATTCAACCATCATTAACTCCCCCACCATCATCGAAACATAGAAAAATAGGAGCAGGAGTAGGCCATTATAAAAGATGTAATAGCAGAGTACTTGGAAAACAGTGACAGGATCGGAAAAAGTCAGCATGGATTTACAAAAGGTAAATCGTGCTTGACTAATCTACTGGAATTTTTTACGGATGTAACTGGTAAAATAGTTAAGGGAGAACCAGTGGATGTGATGTATTTGGACTTTCAAAAGGCTTTCGATAAGGTCCCGCATAAGAGATTGGCGTGTAAAGTTAAGGCACATGGGATTGGGGGCAAGGTATTGACTTGGATAGAGAACTGGTTGGCAGACAGGAAGCAAAGAGTTGGAATAAACAGGTCTTTTTCCGAGTGGCAGGCAGTGACTAGTGGGGTACCGCAGGGATCGGTCCTTGGACCCCAGCTGTTCACAATATATATTAATGATCTAGACAAGGGAACGAGATGTAATATCTCCAAATTATGCAGACGACACAAAGCTGGGTGGGCGTGTGTGCTGTGAGGAGGATGCCGAAAAACTCCAGTATGATTTGGACAGGTTGGGTGATTGGGCAGAAGCATGGCAGATGCAATATAATGTGGATAAATGTGAGGTTATCCACTTTGGTGGCAAAAACAGGAAGGCAGATAATTATCTGAATGGCAATAGATTGGGAGAAGGAGAAGTGCAACGAGACCTGGGTGTTCTTGTGCACCAGTCGCTGAAGGTAAGCATGCAGGTGCAGCAGGTGGTTAAGAAGGCAAATGGTATGTTGGCCTTCGTAGCGAAAGGGTTTGAGTACAGGAACAAGGATGTCTTGCTGCAGTTGTACAGGGCCTTGGCGAGACCACATCTGGAGTATTGTGTGCAGTTTTGGTCGCCGTATCTGAGGAAGGATGTTCTTGCCATGGAAGGAGTTTAGCGAAGATTCGCCAGGCTGATACCTGGGATGGCAGGAATGATGTATGAGGAGAGATTGGGTCGATTGGGCTTATAATTGCTGGAGTTTAGAAGAATGAGAGGGGATCTCATTGAAACATATAAAATTCTGACAGGACTGGACAGACTAGATGCAGGAAGGATGTTCCCGATGGTCGGGGAGTCCAGAACCAGGGGTCATAGTCTAAGGATAAGGGGTAAGCCATTTAGGACTGAAATGAGGAGGAATTTCTTCACCCAGAGAGTGGTGAACCTGTGGAATTCTCTACCACAGAAGGTAGTAGAAGCCAATTCATTAAATATATTCAAGAAGGAGTTAGATATATTTCTTAAGGCTAAAGGGATCCAGGGGTATGGGGAGAAGGCAGGGACAGGGTACTGAATTTGGATGATGAGCCATGATCTCATTGAATCACGGAGCAGGCTCGAAGGGCCGAATGGCCTACTCCTGCTCCTATCTTCTATTCGGCCCTTCGAGCCTGCTCCGCCATTCAATATGATCATGGCTGATCCTCTCTCTCAAAACCATGTTCCCTCTCTCCCCATACCTCTTGATGCCTTTTGTGTCTAGAAATCTATCTAACTCCTTCTTAAATATATTCAGTGACTTGGCCTTCTGGGGTAGAGAATTCCACAGGTTCACCAGCCTCTGAGTGAAGAAATTTCTCCTCATCTCAGTCCTAAATGTCCTACCCCGTATCCTGAGACTGTGACACCTCGTTCTAGACCCCCAGCCAGGGGAAACATCCTCCCTACATCCAGTCTGTCTAGCCCTGTCAGAATTTTATACGTTTCAATGAGATCCCCTCTCATTCTTCTAAACTCTAGTGAATACAGGCCTAGTCGACCCAATCTCTCCTCATACGACAGTCCTGCCATCCCAGGAATCAGTCTGGTGAACCTTCGCTGCACTCCCTCTATGGCAAGTATATCCTTTCTTGGGTAAGGAGACCAAAACCGCACACACTACTCCAGGTGTGGTCTCACCAAGGCCCTGTATAACTGTAGTAAGACATCCTTGCTCCTGTACTCAAATCCTTTTGCAATGAAGGCCAACATACCATTTGCCTTCCTAACTGCTTGCTGCACCTGCATGTTCGCTTTCAGTGACTGGTGTACAAGGACACCCAGGTCCCTTTGTACAGCAGCATTTCCCAATCTAGCACCATTTAAATAATACTCTGCCTTTCTGTTCTTTCTACTGAAGTGGATAACTTCACATTTATCCACGTTATACTGTGTCTGCCATGTATTTACCCAACATCCTGGGGGGTCACCATTGACCAGAAACTTAACTGGACCAGCCACATAAATACTGCAGCCACAAGAGCAGGCCAGAGGCTGGGTATTCTGCGGCGAGTGTCTCACCTCCTGACTCCCCAAAGCCTTTCCACCATCTACAAGGCACAAGTCAGGAGTGTGATGGAATACTCTCCACTTGCCTGGATGAGTGCAGCTCCAGCAACACTCGAGAAGCTCGACACCACCCAGGACAAAGCAGCCCCGCTTGATGGGCACCCCATCCACCACCTTAAACATTCACTTCCTCCACCACCGGCGCACCGTGGCTGCAGTGTGTACCATCTACAAGATGCACTGCAGCAACTCGGCAAGGCTTCTTCGGCAGCACCTCCCAAACCCGCGACCTCTTCCACCTAGACGGACAAGGGCAGCAGGCGCATGGGAACACCGCCACCTCCAAGTTCCCCTCCAAGTCACACACCAGCCTGACTTGGAAATATATCGGCCGTTCCTTCATCTTCGCTGGGTCAAAATCCCAGAACTCCCTCCCTAACAGCACTGTGGGAGCACCTTCACCACACGGACTGCAGCGGTTCAAGAAGGCGGCTCACCACCACCTTTTCAAGGGCGACTAGGGATGGGCAATAAATGCTGGCCTTGCTAGCAACGCCCACATCTCCAGAAGGAATAAATAAAAATAAAAATGCCCTCTAGTCTGGTGGCTGCAATTTGGGCCCCAGGTTCCCACAAAGTCAGGGAGACAACATCTACAATGCCTCCTTCCAGAGTCGAATATCCCACCGGCACTCCACCTCTGGGGGGCTCATGCACCCACAGGCAGGAACAGAGGGGCGCCCCCTTGGGTTGAGGGTGTGGGGCTTGGCGGGGTGGGGGTGTTCAGCTGCTCTGGCGCAGTAAGGCGCTGATCGACCAGGTGGGGCAGCGCACGATCGCTGAGATTGCCTCGCTAAAAGCTCCCCGTGTGTTCCCCGCCCCGCCCAACCGCCGTGGTTTTCCCTCTCGCGCAGGAAGAAGCTGGCCCAGCGGCTACAGGAGGCGGAGGAGCAGGTGGAGGCCGTCAACGCTAAGTGCTCCTCGCTGGAGAAGACCAAACACCGGCTGCAGAGCGAGATCGAGGACCTGATGATCGACGTGGAGCGGTCCAACGCCGCCGCCGCGGCCCTGGACAAGAAGCAGCGGAACTTTGACAAGGTCAGTCGTCGAAGCGTAGAGACTTGACCGCACAGGAGGAGGCCATTGGGCCCGTCGAGCCTGCTCCGCCATTCAATGAGATCATGGCTGATCATCCAAATTCAGTACCCTGTCCCTGCCTTCTCCCCATATCCCTTGATCCCTTTAGCCTTAAGAAATATATCTAACTCCTTCTTGAATATATTTAATAAATTGGCCTCTACTGCCTTCTGTGGTAGAGAATTCCACAGGTTCACCACTCTCTGGGTGAAGAAATTCCTCCTCATCTCTGTCCTAAATGGCTTACCCCTTATCCTTAGACTGTGACCCCTGGTTCTGGACTCCCCCGCCATCAGGAACATCCTTCCTGCATCTAGTCTGTCTAGTCCTGTCAGAATTTTATAAGTTTCAATGAGATCCCCTCTCATTCTTCTAAACTCCAGTGAATATAAGTCCAATCGACCCAATCTCTCATCATACGTCATTCCTGCCATCCCAGGTTGGTCACGATGTGGTCTCCTCTACATTAAGAACATAAGAAATAGGAGCAGGAGTCGGCCAATCGGCCCCTCGAGCCTGCTCCGCCATTCAATAAGATCATGGCTGATCTGATCCTAACCGCCAATCTACTATCACAGAACCATCTCCTGAATCTAACAGAATTAGACACACGAAATAGGAGCAGGATCAGGCTACACGGCCCCTGGGCCCGCTCCGCTACCCACAGGGCCATATCCGATCCGAACCTAGACTCATGTCCAAATTCCTGCCCGCTCCCCGTAACCCTTAATTCCCTTTACTTCTAGGAAACTGTCTATTTCTGTTTTAAATTTATGTAATGATGTAGCTTCTACAGCTTTTTGGGGCAGCATATTCCATGGACCTACCACCCTCTGAGTGAAGTAGTTCCTCCTCATCTCAGTTTTGAAAGAGCAGCCCCTTATTCTAAGACTATGCCCCCTAGTTCTAGTTTCACCCATCATCGGGAACATCTTCCCTGCATCCACCCGATCCAACCCCTTCACAATCTTATATGTTTCAATAAGATCGCCTCTCATTCTTCTGAACTCCAATGAGTAGAGTCCCAATCTACTCAACCTCTCCTCATATGTCCATCCCCTCATCCCCGGGATTAACCGAGTGAACCTTCTTTGTACTGACTCGAGAGCAAGTATGTCCTTTCTTAAGTATGGACACCAAAACTGTATGCAGTATTCCAGGTGCGGTCTCACCAATACCTTGTACAACTTCAGCAGTACCTCCCTATTTTTATATTCTATCCCCCTAGCAATAAAAGCCAACATTCCATTGGCCTTCTTGATCACTTGCTGCACCTGCATACTAACTTTTTGAGTTTCGTGCACCAGGACCCCCAGATCCCTTTGTACTTCAGTACTTTCCAGTTTCTTGCCATTAAGATAATAACTTGCTCTACGATTTTTCCTGCCAAAGTGCATAACCTCACACTTTCCAGTATTGTATTCCATCTGCCAAATCTCTGCCCACTTACTTAGCCTGTCTATGTCCCCTTGCAGGTTTTTTATGTCCTCCTCACTCACTACTTTCCCCCCCATCTTAGTATCATCTGCAAACTTTGATATGTTACACTAAACTTACCTTATTGTAGATTCTTTAAAATAATAAACCTGTGGAAAAAAAATTCTAAATTACACTAAAACACCACTTACCTGTAAAAATAAATACTCACGTGTGCTTTTTACAAGCGTAAAGACCGGAGGCCTTTACACATGCGCAAATCCCCCAAAACCGAGGAAATCCAAGACGCACGCGCTGCCCCCTACAGCGCACGCGCTAGCCTCTTCACCTCTTGGGTTGGAGGAGAGGAAATGCCGGTTTTCAGCGCATGCGCTGTGCATGCTGAAAACCGGCATTTCCTCCGGCCAGACGCGTGAGTACCCCTTCCGTACTCGCGCGTTTGGGGAGGAATTACTGCCCCATTGTGTTCTCCTCACAGCTTTCTGTCTCAGTTGGTATCCCTCACTCTCTCTCCCAGAAGGTCATGGGCTCGAGCCCCCCACACACTCGAGCCCAATAATCGTTGAATCATACCGCACAGGGGGAGGCCACTCGGCCCATGTGCCGGCTCTTTGAAAGAGCTCTCCAATTAGTCCCACTCCCCTGCTCTTTCCCCACAGCCCTGCAAGTATTTATCCCATTTTCTTTTGAAAGTTACTATTGAATCTGCTGCCTCCGCCCTTTCAGGCAGCGCATTCCCGATCACAACAACTCGCTGCGTCAATAAAATTCTCCTCATCTCCCCCCTCTTGTCCTGGCCAATTATCTTATTCAATAGGATCAGCCATGATCTTATTGAAAGGTGGAGCAGGCTCAAGTGGCCAAATAACCTACTCCTGCTCCTGCTCCTACATCTTATGTTCTTAAATCTGTGTCCTCTGGTTACCGACCCTCCTGCCACTGGAAACAGTTTCTCCCTATGTACTCTGTCAAAACCCCTTCGTAATTTTGAACACCTCTATCAAATTTCCCCTTAACATTCTCTGCTCTAAGGAGAACAACCCCAGCTTCTCCAATCTCTCCACCTCACTGAAGTCCCTCATCCCTGGTACCATTCTGGTCAATCTCCCCTTAACCTTCTCTGCTCTAAGGAGAACAACCCCAGCTTCTCCAGTCTCTCCACGTAACTGAAGTCCCTCATCCCTGGTACCATTCTGGTCAATCTCCCCTTAACCTTCTCTGCTCCAAGGAGAACAATCCCAGCTTCTCCAGTCTCTCCACGTAACTGAAGTCCCTCATCACTGGTACCATTCTGGTCAATCTCCCCTGAACCTTCTCTGCTCTAAGGAGAACAACCCCAGCTTCTCCAGTCTCTCCACGTAACTGAAGTCCCTCATCACTGGTACCATTCTGGTCAATCTCCCCTGAACCTTCTCTGCTCTAAGGAGAACAACCCCAGCTTCTCCAGTCTCTCCACATCACTGAAGTCCCTCATCACTGGTACCATTCTGGTCAATCTCCCCTTAACCTTCTCTGCTCCAAGGAGAACAATCCCAGCTTCTCCAGTCTCTCCACGTAATTGAAGTCCCTCATCCCTGGTACCATTCTGGTCAATCTCCCCTGAACCTTCTCTGCTCTAAGGAGAACAACCCCAGCTTCTCCAGTCTCTCCACGTAATTGAAGTCCCTCATCCCTGGTACCATTCTGGTCAATCTCCTCTTAACCTTCTCTGCTCTAAGGAGAACAACCCCAGCTTCTCCAGTCTCTCCACATCACTGAAGTCCCTCATCCCTGGTACCATTCTGGTCAATCTCCCCTTAACCTTCTCTGCTCTAAGGAGAACAATCCCAGCTTCTCCAGTCTCTCCACATCACTGAAGTCCCACATCCCTGGTACCATTCTGGTCAATCTCCCCTTAACCTTCTCTGCTCTAAGGAGAACAATCCCAGTTTCTCCAGTCTCTCCACGTAACTGAAGTCCCTCATCCCTGGTACCATTCTGGTCAATCTCCCCTTAACCTTCTCTGCTCTAAGGAGAACAACCCCAGCTTCTCCAGTCTCTCCACATCACTGAAGTCCCTCATCCCTGGTACCATTCTGGGCAATCTCCCCTGAACCTTCTCTGCTCTAAGGAGAACAACCCCAGCTTCTCGAGTCTCTCCACGTAACTGAAGTCCCTCATCCCTGGTACCATTCTGGTCAATCTCCCCTTAACCTTCTCTGCTCTAAGGAGAACAACCCCAGCTTCTCCAGTCTCTCCACATAACTGAAGTCCCTCATCCCTGGTACCATTCTGGTCAATCTCCCCTTAACCTTCTCTGCTCCAAGGAGAACAATCCCAGCTTCTCCAGTCCCTCCACGTCACTGAAGTCCCTCATCCATGGTACCATTCTGGTCAATCTCCCCTTAACCTTCTCTGCTCTAAGGAGAACAATCCCAGCTTCTCCAGTCTCTCCACATAACTGAAGTCCCTCATCCATGGTACCATTCTGGTCAATCTCCCCTTAACCTTCTCTGCTCTAAGGAGAACAATCCCAGCTTCTCCAGTCTCTCCACATAACTGAAGTCCCTCATCCCTGGTACCATTCTGGTCAATCTCCCCTTAACCTTCTCTGCTCCAAGGAGAACAACCCCAGCTTCTCCAGTCTCTCCATGTAACTGAAGTCCCTCATCCCTGGTACCATTCTGGTCAATCTCCCCTTAACCTTCTCTGCTCTAAGGAGAACAACCCCAGCTTCTCCAGTCTCTCCACATCACTGAAGTCCCTCATCCCTGGTACCATTCTGGTCAATCTCCTCTTAACCTTCTCTGCTCTAAGGAGAACAACTCCAGTCTCTCCACACAACTGAAGTTCCTCATCCATGGTACCATTCTGGTCAATCTCCCCTTAACCTTCTCTGCTCTAAGGAGAACAACCCCAGCTTCTCCAGTCTCTCCACATAACTGAAGTCCCTCATCCCTGGTACCATTCTGGTCAATCTCCCCTTAACCTTCTCTGCTCTAAGGAGAACAATCCCAGCTTCTCCAGTCTCTCCACATAACTGAAGTCCCTCATCCCTGGTACCATTCTGATCAATCTCCCCTTAACCTTCTCTGCTCTAAGGAGAACAATCCCAGCTTCTCCAGTCTCTCCACGTAACTGAAGTCCCTCATCCCTGGTACCATTCTGATCAATCTCCCCTTGACCTTCTCTGCTCCAAGGAGAACAACCCCAGCTTCTCCAGTCTCTCCACATCACTGAAGTCCCTCATCCCTGGTACCATTCTGATCAATCTCCCCTTAACCTTCTCTGCTCTAAGGAGAACAACCCCAGCTTCTCCAGTCTCTACATGTAACTGAAGTCCCTCATCCCTGGTACCATTCTGGTCAATCTCCTCTGCACACTCTCAAAGGCTTAAACTGTGGTGCCCAGAATTGGCCACAATATTACAGCTGAGACCTAACCAGCCTGTCTATCTCCTATTGAAGTGCGATACTTTCCTTCTCAGGTACTAGCAGAGTGGAAACAGAAGTACGAGGAATCGCAGAGTGAGCTGGAGGCGGCCCAGAAGGAGGCTCGATCACTCAGCACCGAGCTCTTCAAGCTGAAGAACGCGTACGAGGAGGCTCTCGACCACCTGGAGACGCTCAAGAGGGAGAACAAGATCCTGCAAGGTAGGGCGGCCATCGACGTTCCAACTGGACATTCACTCCCTCCACCACCGGCGCACCGTGGCTGCAGTGTGCACCATCTACAAGATGCACTGCAGCAACTCGCCAAGGCTTCTTCGGCAGCACCTCCCAAACCCGCGACCTCTTCCACCTAGAAGGACAAGGGCAGCAGGTGCATGGGAACACCACCACCTCCAAGTTCCCCTCCAAGTCGCACAGACACCCTATCCGGACTTGGACATCTATCGGCCATTCCTATATACGAACATATGAATTAGGAGCAGGAGTCGGCCACTCGGCCCCTCGAGCCTGCTCCGCCATTCAATAAGATCATGGCTGATCCGATTACTCCACATTCCCGCCTACCCCCGATAACCTTTCACCCCCTTGCTTACCAAGAATCTATCTACCTCTGCCTTAAAAATATTCAAAGACTCTGCTTCCACCACCCTCTGAGGAAGAGAGTTCCAAAGACTCACGACCCTCTGAGAAAAAAATTCTCCTCATCTCTGTTTTAAATGGGTGACCCCTTATTTTTGAACAGTGACCCCTAGTTCTAGATTCTCCCACAAGAGGAAACATCCTCTCCACATCCCCCCTGTCCAGATTCCTCAGGATCTTATATGTTTCAATCAAGTCACCTCTTACTCTTCTAAACTCCAGCGGATACAAGCCTAGCCTGTCCCACTAGTGGTTGGGATTAATGGTTCATTCTCAGACTGGCAATCAGTAACTAGCGGTGTTCCGCAGGGGTCAGTGCTGGGTCCCCAACTCTTTACAATCTATATTAACGATTTAGAGGAGGGGACCGAGTGTAACATATCAAAGTTTGCAGAGGATACAAAGATGGGAGGGAAAGTAGTGAGTGAGGAGGACATAAAAAACCTGCAAGGGGACATAGACAGGCTAAGTAAGTGGGCAGAGATTTGGCAGATGGAATAGAATACTGGAAAGTGTGAGGTTATGCACTTTGGCAGGAAAAATCGTAGAGCAAGTTATTATCTTAATGGCAAGAAACTGGAAAGTACTGAAGTACAAAGGGATCTGGGGGTCCTGGTGCACGAAACTCAAAAGGTTAGTATGCAGGTGCAGCAAGTGATTAAGAAGGCCAATGGAATGTTGGCTTTCATTGCTAGGGGGATAGAATATAAAAATAGGGAGGTATTGCTTCAGTTGTACAAGGTATTGGTGAGACCGCACCTGGAATACTGCGTACAGTTTTGGTGTCCATACTTAAGAAAAGACATACTTGCTCTCGAGTCAGTACAAAGAAGGCTCACTCGGTTAATCCCGGGGATGAGGGGGTGGTCATATGAGGAGAGGTTGAGTAGATTGGGACTCTACTCATTGGAGTTCAGAAGAATGAGAGGCGATCTTATTGAAACATATAAGATTGTGAAGGGGCTTGGTCGGGTGGATGCGGTGAGGATGTTCCCAATGATGGGTGAAACTAGAACTTGGGGCCATAATCTTAAAATAAGGGGCTGCTCTTTCAAAACTGAGATGAGGAGAAACTTCTTTACTCAGAGGGTGGTAGGTTTGTGGAATTTGCTGCCCCAGAAAGCTGTGGAAGCTACATCATTAAATAAATTTAAAACAGAAATAGATAGTTTCCTAGAAGTAAAGGGAATTAAGGGTTACGGGGAGCAGGCAGGAAATTGGACATGAGTCTAGGTTCGGAACGGTCATGGCCCTGTGGGTAGTGGAGCGGGCCCAGGGGCCGTGTAGCCTGGTTCTGCTCCTACTTCTTGTGTTCTAATTCTGTGTTAGATTTCAGGAGATGGTTTTATTCCTGTTCCTGGCTGGGGTGGAGATTGCCTTTACAGAAGGTAAGTACTGTAGAAAATATAGGGACAAGAGTGATCTCCTGGACGAGTTTCGATCGCCTAGATGGGTCGGAGAGAAATTTCCCAGATTTTTTCTCCCAAATTGGCCATTGGGTTTTTTATCTGGTTTTTCGCCTCTCCCGGGAGATCACATGGGTTCGGGTGGGATGGAGAGTGATAGAAGATTTGAGGTTAGGATCAGATCAGCCATGATCTTATTGAATGGTGGAGCAGGCTCGAGGGGCCGATTGGCCTACTCCTGCTCCTATTTCTTATGTTCTTATGTTCTTATGTTCTTATTCCAGGTATTAGTCCAGTAAACCTTCTCTGAACTGCTTCCAACGCATTTACATCCTCCCTTAAATAAGGAGACCAATACTGTACACAGTGCTCCAGATGTGGTCTCACCAATGCCCTGTACAACTGAAGCATAACCTCCCTACTTTTGTATTCAGTTTCCCTCGCAATAAACAATAACATTCTATTAGCTTTCCTGATTACTTGCTGTACCTGCATAGTAACCTTTTGTGATTCATGCACTAGGACCCCAAGATCCCTCTGCATCGCAGAGCTCTGCAATCTCTCACCATTTAGATAATATTCTTCTTTATTATTCTTCCTGCCAAAATGGACAATTTCACCTTTTCCCACATTATACTCCATTTGCCAGATCTTTGTCCGCTCGCTTAACCTATCCATATCTCTTTGTAGCCTCCTTATGTCCTCTTCGCAACTTACTTTCCGACCTAAACATACTCCAGTATGATTTGGACAGGTTGGGTGATTGGGCAGATATATGGCAGATGCAGTATAATGTGGATAAATGCGAGGTTATCCACTTTGGTGGCAAAAACAGGAAGACAGATTATTATCTGAACGGCAATAGATTGGGAAAAGGGGAAGTGCAACGAGACCTGGGTGTCCTTGTGCGCCAGTCGCTGAAGGTAAGCATGCAGGTGCAGCAGGCGGTTAAGAAGGCAAATGGTATGTTGGCCTTCGTAGCAAGAGGGTTCGAGTACAGGAACAAGGATGTCTTGCTGCAGTTGTACAGGGCCTTGGTGAGACCGCACCTTGAGTATTGTGTGCAGTTTTGGTCGCCTTATCTGAGGAAGGACGTTCTTGCCATGGAGGGAGTGCAGCGAAGATTCACCAGGCTGATACCTGGGATGGCAGGAATGACGTATGAGGAGAGATTGGGTCGATTGGGCTTATACTCACTGGAGTTTAGAAGATTGAGAGGGGATCTCATCGAAACCTATAAAATTCTGTCAGGCCTGGACAGACTAGATGCAGGAAGGATGTTCCTGATGGCCGGAGAGTCCAGAACCAGGGGTCACAGTCTAAGGATAAGGGGTAAGCCATTTAGGACAGAGATGAGGAGGAATTTCTTCACCCAGAGAGTGGTGAACCTGTGGAATTCTCTGCCACAGAGGGCGGTGGAGGCCAGTTCATTAAGTATATTCAAGAAAGAGTTGGATATATTTCTTAAGGCTAAAGGGATCAAGGGATATGGGGAGAAGGCAGGGACAGGGTACTGAATTTGGATGATCAGCCATGATCTCATTGAATGGCGGAGCAGGCTCGAGGGGCCGAATGGCCGACTCCTGCTCCTATCTTCTATGTATTATGGCTGATCAGCGACCTCATCTCCACTATCCCGCCCGATCTCCATATCCCTCGATTCCCCGAGAGTCCAAAAAGCTATCGATCTCCGCCTTGAATATACTCAAAGACTCAGCATTCACAGCCCTCTGGGGCAGAGAATTCCAAAGATTCACAACCCTCTGAGTGAAGAAATTCCTCCTCATCTCAGTCCGAAATGGCCGACCCCTTATCCTGAGACTGTGACCTCTAGTTCTAGACACTCCAGCCAGGGGGAAACAACCTCTCGACATCTACCCTGTCAATCCCCCGAAGAATTTTATACGTTTCAATGAGATCACCTCTCATTCTTCTAAACGCCAGAGAATAGAGGGCAGGTGTGTCACAGTCTGGAAAAAAGAGTTTGGATTAGACCCCCCAGCTTGCCTGAGGGTTGACGTAATAAAACTCACTCCGCACTTGGTTTGAATATAAAGTAAGGTTTTAATCAACTTGTTTCAAAACATGGAGGTCTAGTTGCACTTCACTAGTTCCTGTCTTACAAAATGTCCCTGTGCAAGCTGGGCCGAGTATTTAGACTCCTTGGACGGCGCCACCAGCTGGCCGTCCAGCGTTAGTTCATGAGCCGTTTCTTTATGATGATGAGATTTATAACAAGGGTGAAAGGTCATTTTCTGACCCCACTGCTCCGACCCATCAGAGGTAGCAACCAGCAATGACTGGGGTTATGGAGTGAACCAGGCGGCTATTTTGTACACAGCAAGATTCCAATGAGCTGAATACCCATTTTGGTGGGATGGGTTGAGGGGTGAATGCTGGCCCAGGACAATCTTCTTCCCAATAGTGTCCCCTGGAATCTTTGAATTCCACCTGAGAGGGCCAATGCGGCCTCGGTTTAACATCTCATCTGAAAGACGGCTCCTCCAACAGTGCGGTGCTCCCTCAGTACTGCCCCTCCGACAGTGCGGCGCTCCCTCAGTACTGCCCCGCCCGACAGTGCGGCGCTCCCTCAGTATTGCCCCTCCGACAGTGCGGCGCTCCCTCAGTACTGCCCCTCCCGACAGTGCGGTGCTCCCTCAGTACTGCCCCTCCGACAGTGCGGCGCTCCCTCAGTACTGTCCTCCAACAGTGCAGCCCTCCCTCAGTACTGCCCCTCCGACAGTACAGTGCTCCCTCAGTACTGACCCTTCGACAGTGCGGCGCTCCCTCAGTACTGACCCTCCGACAGTACAGTGCTCCCTCAGTACTGACCCTTCGACAGTGCGGCGCTCCCTCAGTACTGACCCTCCGACAGTGCGGCTCTCCCTCAGTAGTGACCCTCCAACAGCACAGCACTCCCTTAGTACTGCCCCTCCGACAGTGCGGCACTCCCTCAGTACTGCCCCTCCCGACAGTGCGGCGCTCCCTCAGTACTGCCCCTCCGACAGTGCGGCGCTCCCTCAGTACTGCCACTCCGACAGTGCGGCACTCCCTCAGTAATGCCCGTCCGACAGTGCAGCGCTCCCTCAGTACTGCCCCTTCGACAGTGCAGCGCTCCCTCAGTACTGCCCCTCCGACAGTGCGGCGCTCCCTCAGTACTGCCCCTCCGACAGTGCGGCGCTCCCTCAGTACTGCCCCTCCGACAGTGCGGCGCTCCCTCAGTACTGCCCCTCCGACAGTGCGGCGCTCCCTCAGTACTGCCACTCCGGCAGTGCGGCACTCCCTCAGTGCTGCCCCTCCGACAGTGCAGCGCTCCATCAATACTGCCCCTCCGACATTGCGGCGCTCCCTCAGTACTGCCCCTTCGACAGTGCAGCGCTCACTCAGTACTGACCCTTCGACAGTGCAGCGCTCCCTCAGTACTGCCCCTCCGACAGTCCGGCGCTCTCTCAGTACTGCCTCTCCGACAGTGCGCGCTCCCTCAGTACTGCCCCTTTAACCGTGTGGCGCTCCCTCAGTACTGCCCCTCCAGACAGTGCAGCATTCCCTCAGTACTGCCCCTCCGACAGTGCAGCATTCCCTCAGTACTGCCCCTCCGACAGTGCGGCTCTCCCTCAGTATTGAACCCCCGACAGTGCGGCACTCCCTCAGTACTGCCCCTCCGACAGTACGGCGCTCCCTCAGTACTGCTCCTCCGACAGTGCGGCGCTCCCTCAGTACTGACCCTTCGACAGTGCAGCGCTCCCTCAGTACTGACCCTTCGACAGTGCAGCGCTCCCTCAGTACTGCCCCTCCGACAGTGCGGGGCTCCCTCAGTACTGCCCCTCCGACAGTGCGGCGCTCCCTCAGTACTGCCCCTCCGACAGTGCAGGGCTCCCTCAGTACTGCCCTTCTGACAGAGCGGGGCTCCCTCAGTACTGCCCCTCCGACAGTGCGGGGCGCCCTCAGTACTGCCCCTCCGACAGTGCGGGGCACCCTCAGTACTGCCCCTCTGACAGTGAGGAGCTCCCTCAGTACTGCCCCTCAGAGAGTGCGGCGCTCCCTCAGTACTGCCCCTCCGACAGTGAGCGCTCCCTCAGTACTGCCCCTCCGACAGTGCAGTGCTCCCTCAATACTGCCCCTCCGACAGTGCAGTGCTCCCTCCGTACTGCCCCTCCGACAGTGCGGCGCTCCCTCAGTACTGCCCCTCCGACAGTGCAGGGCTCCCTCAGCACTGCCCCTCCGACAGTGCGGCGCTCCCTCCGTACTGCCCCTCCGACAGTGCGGTGCTCCTTCAGTACTGCCCCTCCGACAGTGCAGCGCTCCCTCAGTACTGCCCCTCCGACAGTGCAGCGCTCCCTCAGTACTGCCCCTCCGACAGTGCGGGGCTCCCTCAGTACTGCCCCTCCGACAGTGCAGCGCTCCCTCAGCACTGCCCCTCCGACAGAGCAGCGCTCCCTCAGTACTGCCCCTCCGACAGTGCGGCGCTCCCTCAGAACTGCCCCTCCGACAGTGCAGCACTCCCTCGGTACTGCCCCTCCGACAGTGCGGCGCTCCCTCAGTACTGCCCCTCCGACAGTGCGGCGCTCCCTCAGTACTGCCCCTCCGACAGTACGGCGCTCCCTCAGTACTGCCCCTCCGACAGTGCGGCGCTCCCTCAGTACTGCCCCTCCGACAGTGCAGCGCTCCCTCAGTACTGCACCTCTGACAGTGCGGCGCTCCCTCAGTACTGCCCCTCCGACAGTGCGGCCCTCCCTCAGTACTGCCCCTCTGACAATACAGCGCTCCCTTAGTCCTGGGCTGTCTCACCAAGGGGGTGGGGGCGAGACGGGGGAGACAGAGATTGAAACCGGCTGGGCCAAGCTGACATCGTTCTCTTGCTTCCTTTTCCAGAGGAGATCTCGGACTTGACGGAACAGCTCGGCGAAGGCGGGAAGAGCATCCACGAGTTGGAGAAGATCAGGAAACAGCAGGAGCAGGAGAAACAGGACCTGCAGAGCGCCCTGGAGGAGGCTGAGGTAGGACACCTCACCAACACACAACCACACAGAGCAGGAGAGGTCCAGGCTCCATCCATGGCCTGTGCTGGGTTAGCCTGACCCAGCCAGGGAAGCTGCAAGCGAGGGGGACAAGGGGTGCCAGGGTTCCTGCCCCTGATCGGTATCTAACCCGTGCTGTACCTGCCCTGGGAGTGTTTGATGGGACAGTGTAGAGGGAGCTTTACTCTGTATCTAACCCGTGCTGTACCTGCCCTGGGAGTGTTTGATGGGACAGTGTAGAGGGAGCTTTACTCTGTATCTAACCCGTGCTGTACCTGCCCTGGGAGTGTTTGATGGGGACAGTGTAGAGGGAGCTTTACTCTGTATCTAACCCGTGCTGTACCTGCCCAGGGAGTGTTTGATGGGACAGTGTAGAGGGAGCTTTACTCTGTATCTAACCCGTGCTGTACCTGCCCTGGGAGTGTTTGATGGGACAGTGTAGAGGGAGCTTTACTCTGTATGTACCCCGTGCTGTACCTGCCCTGGGAGTGTTTGATGGGACAGTGTAGAGGGAGCTTTACTCTGTATCTAACCCGTGCTGTACCTGCCTTGGGAGTGTTTGATGGGACAGTGTAGAGGGAGCTTTACTCTGCATCTAACCCATGCTGTACCTGCCCTGGGTGTGTTTGATGGGACAGTGTAGAGGGAGCTTTACTCTGTATCTAACCCGTGCTGTACCTGCCTTGGGAGTGTTTGATGGGACAGTGCAGATGGAGCTTTACTCTGTATCTAACCCGTGCTGTACCTGCCCTGGGAGTGTTTCATGAGACAATGTAGAGGGAGCTTTACTCTGTATCTAACCCGTGATGTACCTGCCCTGGGAGTGTTTGATGGGGACAGTGTAGAGGGAGCTTTACTCTGTATCTAACCCGTGCTGTACCTGCCCTGGGAGTGTTTCATGAGACAATGTAGAGGGATCTTTACTCTGTATCTAACCCGTGATGTACCTGCCCTGGGAGTGTTTGATGGGGACAGTGTAGAGGGAGCTTTACTCTGTATCTAACCCGTGCTGTACCTGCCCTGGGAGTGTTTGATGGGGACAGTGTAGAGGGAGCTTTACTCTGTATCTAACCCATGCTGTACCTGCCCTGGGAGTGTTTGATGGGACAGTGCAGAGGGAGCTTTACTCTGTATCTAACCCGTGCTGTACCTGCCCTGGGAGTGTTCGATGGGACAGTGTAGAGGGAGCTTTACTCTGTATCTAAGCCGTGCTGTACCTGCCCTGGGAGTGTTTGATGGGACAGTGTAGAGGGAGCTTTACTCTGTATCTAACCCGTGCTGTACCTGCCCTGGGAGTGTTTGATGGGACAGTGTAGAGGGAGCTTTACTCTGTATCTAACCCGTGCTGTACCTGCCCTGGGAGTGTTTGATGGGACAGTGTAGAGGGAGCTTTACTCTGTATCTAACCCGTGCTGTACCTGCCCTGGGAGTGTTTGATGGGACAGTGTAGAGGGAGCTTTACTCTGTATCTAACCCGTGCTGTACCTGCCCTGGGAGTGTTTGATGGGATCGTGCAGAGGGAGCTTTACTCTGTATCTAACCTGTGCTGTACCTGCCCTGGGAGTGTTTGATGGGGACAGTGTAGAGGGAGCTTTACTCTGTATCTAACCCGTGCTGTACCTGCCCTGGGAGTGTTTGATGGGACAGTGTAGAGGGTGCTTTACTCTGTATCTAACCCGTGCTGTACCTGCCCTGGGAGTGTTTCATGAGACAATGTAGAGGGAGCTTTACTCTGTATCTAACCCGTGCTGTACCTGCCCTGGGAGTGTTTGATGGGGACAGTGTAGAGGGAGCTTTACTCTGTATCTAACCCGTGCTGTACCTGCCCTGGGAGTGTTTGATGGGACAGTGTAGAGGGAGCTTTACTCTGTATCTAACCCGTGCTGTACCTGTCCTGGGAGTGTTCGATGGGACAGTGTAGAGGGAGCTTTACTCTGTATCTAAGCCGTGCTGTACCTGCCCTGGGAGTGTTTGATGGGACAGTGTAGAGGGAGCTTTACTCTGTATCTAACCCGTGCTGTACCTGCCCTGGGAGTGTTTGATGGGACAGTGTAGAGGGAGCTTTACTCTGTATCTAACCCGTGCTGTACCTGCCCTGGGAGTGTTTGATGGGACAGTGTAGAGGGAGCTTTACTCTGTATCTAACCCGTGCTGTACCTGCCCTGGGAGTGTTTGATGGGACAGTGTAGAGGGAGCTTTACTCTGTATCTAACCCGTGCTGTACCTGCCCTGGGAGTGTTTGATGGGATAGTGTAGAGGGAGCTTTACTCTGTATCTAACCCGTGCTGTACCTGCCCTGGGAGTGTTTGATGGGGACAGTGTAGAGGGAGCTTTACTCTGTATCTAACCCGTGCTGTACCTGCCCTGGGAGTGTTTGATGGGACAGTGTAGAGGGTGCTTTACTCTGTATCTAACCCGTGCTGTACCTGCCCTGGGAGTGTTTGATGGGACAGTGTAGAGGGAGCTTTACTCTGTATGTACCCCGTGCTGTACCTGCCCTGGGAGTGTTTGATGGGACAGTGTAGAGGGAGCTTTACTCTGTATCTAACCCGTGCTGTACCTGCCTTGGGAGTGTTCGATGGGACAGTGCAGAGGGAGCTTTACTCTGCATCTAACCCATGCTGTACCTGCCCTGGGTGTGTTTGATGGGACAGTGTAGAGGGAGCTTTACTCTGTATCTAACCCGTGCTGTACCTGCCTTGGGAGTGTTTGATGGGACAGTGCAGATGGAGATTTACTCTGTATCTAACCCGTGCTGTACCTGCCCTGGGAGTGTTGATGGGACAGTGTAGAGGGAGCTTTACTCTGTATCTAACCCCGTGCTATACCTGCCCTGGGAATGTTTGATGGGACAGTGTAGAGGGAGCTTTACTCTGTATCTAACCCGTGCTGTACCTGCCCTGGGAGTGTTGATGGGACAGTCTAGAGGGAGCTTTACTCTGTATCTAACCCGTGCTGTACCTGCCCTGGGAGTGTTTGATGGGACAGTGTAGAGGGAGCTTTACTCTGTATCTAACCCATGCTGTACCTGCCCTGGGAGTGTTTGATGGGGCAGTGTAGAGGGAGCTTTTACTCTGTATCTAACCCATGCTGTTCCTGCCCTGGGAGTGTTTGATGGGACAGTGTAGAGGGAGTTTTACTCTGTATCTAACCCTGTGTTTGTTGCCCATCTCCCAGGCCACACTGGAGCACGAAGAGGGGAAGATACTGAGGGCCCAGCTGGAGTACAACCAGATCAAGACAGACATGGAGCGGAAGCTGGCGGAGAAGGAGGAGGAGATGGATCAGTGCAAGAGAAACCAGCAGCGGGTGGTGGATACTCTCCAGACCTCCCTGGAGTCTGAGACCAGGAGCCGCAACGAGGCGCTGAGGGTGAAGAAGAAGATGGAGGGCGACCTCAACGAGATGGAGGTCCAGCTCAGCATGGCCAACCGCCAAGCCACCGAGGCACACCGGCTACTGAAGTCCCTCCAGGGCAGTCTGAAGGTACGGGATTTGTTACTGCGCTGTTCCTCTGTGCGTTCCCTGTTTGCTTGTTGAAGTCCCCTCTCTAGAGAATTGAGTACATATATCAAGGCTGACGCTCCCCGGTGCCCAGTAATGAGGTAGAGCTGTACCGTCAGAGGGGCAGTACTGAGGGAGCACTGCACTGCAGGAGGGGCAGTACTGAGGGAGCGCCGCACTGTCGGAGGGGCAGTACTGAGGGAGCGCTGCACTGTAGGAGGGGCAATACTGAGGGAGCACTGCACTGTCGGAGGGGCAGTACTGAGGGAGCACTGCACTGTCGGGGGGGGCAGTACTGAGGGAGCACCGCACTGTCGGAGGGGCAGTACTGAGGGCGCGCCGCACTGTCGGAGGGGCAGTACTGAGGGAGCGCTGCACTGTCGGAGGGGCAGTACTGAGGGAGCACCGCACTGTCGGAGGGGCAGTACTGAGGGAGTGCTGCACTGTCGGAGGGGCAGTACTGAGGGAGTGCTGCACTGTCGGAGGGGCAGTACTGAGGGAGTGCTGCACTGTCGGAGGGGCAGTACTGAGGGAGTGCTGCACTGTCGGAGGGGCTGTACTGAGGGAGTGCTGCACTGTCGGAGGGGCAGTACTGAGGGAGCGCCGCACTGTCGGAGGGGCGGTACTGAGGGAGTGCTGCACTGTCGGAGGGGCAGTACTGAGGGAGCGCTGCACTCTCGGAGGGGCTGTACTGAGGGATTGCTGCACTCTCGGAGGGGCGGTACTGAGGGAGCACTGCACTGTTGGAGGGGCTGTACTGAGGGAGTGCTGCACTGTCGGAGGGCCAGTGCTGGGGGAGTGCTGCACTCTCGGAGGGGTGGTACTGAGGGAGCACTGCACTGTTGGAGGGGCTGTACTGAGGGAGCGTCGCACTGTTGGAGGGTCAGTACTGAGGGAGCATCGCACTGTCGGAGGGGCAGTACCGAGGGAGCGCCGCACTATCGGAGGGGCAGTACTGAGGGAGCGCTGCTCTGTCGGAGGGGCAGTACTGAGGGAGCGTCGCACTGTCGGAGGGGCAGTACTGAGGGAGCGCTGCTCTGTCGGTGGGGCAGTACTGAGGGAGTGCTGCACCTTCGGAGTGGCATTACTGAGGCAGGACTGCGCTGTCGGAGGGGCAGTACTGAGGGAGCGCTGCACTGCTGGAGGGGCAGTACTGAGGGAGCTCTGTATTGTCGGAGGGGTGGTACTGAGGGAGCGCTGCACTGTTGGAGGGGCAGTACTGAGGGAGCGCTGCACTGTCGGAGGGGCAGTACTGAGGGAGCGCTGCTGTGTCGGAGGGGCAGTACTGAGGGAGCGCTGCACTGTCGGAGGGGCAGTACTGAGGGAGCGCTGCTGTGTCGGAGGGGCAGTACTGAGGGAGCGCTGCTGTGTCGGAGGGGCAGTACTGAGGGAGCGCCGCACTGTTTTAGGGGCAGTACTTAGGGAGGACTGCGCTGTTGGATGGCAGTACTGAGGGAGGACTGCACTGTCAGAGGGGCAGTACTGAGGGAGCGTTGCACCGTCAGAGGGACCTTAACAATAAGCCCCCTTAGTTGTACAGAACGAAACTGTCCTCTGACCCCATTCCTCAGCCCTGGATTGTCAAAAATGCAGCTGCCTCGTCCCAAATCCACGTTATCAGTTTGATTGAAAAGCCTGCTGCTCGGTGTAGAACCTTGCTGCACCAGTACGTTCTTTCAGGTCAGACCCCTGCTGGGTACAGTAAATGAGAATTGATCCATTACCTACCGTTACCAAGTATTAAGGTCCTATGTTGTCCAACTTCTCTCATTCAGCTGAGTCCCCTGCTGGGTACAGTGAATGAGAATTGATCAGTGACCTACAGTTACCAAGTATAAATGTCCGATGTTGTCCGCCTTCTCCCGCAGGACACCCAGCTGCAGCTGGACGACGCCCTGAGGGGCAACGATGACCTGAAGGAGAACATCGCCATCGTGGAGCGTCGCAACATCCTCCTGCAGGCGGAGCTCGAGGAGCTCAGGGCCATGATAGAGCAGACTGAGCGAGCCCGCAAGTTGGCGGAGACAGAGCTGATCGAGACCAGCGAGAGGGTCCAACTCCTCCACACGCAGGTACGCATGCGTGGGATCCAGCACACCCTCTGCTTAATCACAGAAATCACAGAAGCCCCACAGTGCAGATAGAGGCCATTTCGGCCCATCGAGCCTGCACCGACACATATCCCACCCAATCCCCGTAACCCCTACACATATCCCACCCTATCCCCGTAACCCCACGTATTGAATCCCCCTAACACTAAGGGTCAATTTATCATAGCCAATCAACCTAACCCGCACATCTTTGGACTGTGGGAGGAAACCGGAGCACCCGGAGGAAACCCACGCAAACACGGGGAGAATGTGCAAACTCCACACAGACAGTCACCCGAGGCCGGATTCGAACCCGGGTCCCTGGCGCTGTGAGGCAACAGTGCTAACCACTGTGCCACCGTGCTCCCTCTAGGCTCCCTCTAGTCCCCTAACGCTCCCATCAAAACCCATCCCTCTCGTCCCCTATCTCCCACAAACTCTTTCTGTCTCTCTTTCTGTCTCACCCATTCATTCCCCTTTTCCTCTCTAACTCGTTTCCTTCCCGCTTCCTCTCCAAGGCTTCCTCCATTTTTCTCTCTCCCTCCCCCTCCCTCCCCCTCTTTCTTGCTCTCCCCTCCCCCTCCTTGTCTCTCCCTCTCTTCCCCTCCCTGCTCTCTCTCTCTCTCCCTCTCCCCTGTTGCTCCCTCTTTACCCCCTCGCCACTCACCCTCTCTCCCCCTCTCTTCCTCCCCTCCCTCTCTCCCCTCTATGTCCCCCTCTTCCTATCTCCTCCCTTCCCCCCTCTCTCTTTCCCCCTCTCTCCCTCCCTGAGATCTCCGCTCCCCCTCATCTCCCCCCCCCGTACCCTACTGTCTTCCTCCCTCAGGGACAAGTAGGAGCGACAACTCCCAATGCATCCAAGCCCCAGTCACTCCCCGAAGAACCAACCCAGAACCAGACCCTTCGAGGAGGGGAAATTCCTCAGCCTCACTGTGTGTTTTCTGTCCTTTTCGCTCCCCCAGAACACGAGCCTCATTAACCAGAAGAAGAAGCTTGAAGGGGACATCAACCAGCTCCAGTCGGAGGTCGAGGACTCAATTCAGGAGTGTCGCAATGCGGAGGAGAAGGCCAAGAAAGCCATCACTGACGTGAGTCCGCGAGAGTGGGGGTGGGGGGGGGGGGTGGGCGGGAGCTGGGTGTGGGGAACGATCCCGGGGGAAAGGCCGGAAAACGTTTCCTCGTCCCAATATTCAGGGGCCTCCACGCGGGCAGCTCGCCTCCCTCCCTTCAAAGCCCCCCCAAGATGCCCCTCAGGGGAGATGAGGGGAGGATGAGGAGGAAGGGTGGCTGATGCTGGGGGCTTGTGAGCAATCCCGGGACTAGGCCCACTCGGGGCAAATGGATTTCAATGTAGGCAGAGGCGAGGCCATCCACATAGGACCTAAAAAGGACAGAGCAGGTTGTCATAAATCGCAACTTCTACAAGAAGTAACTCAGGAAGTACTACTGAACGGCCAGCTGAGGGCGCCGTCCGAGGAGTATAAATACTCGGGCGTGGGCCCACCTTGGCCAGAGACAATCTGGAAACAGGAAGCTAGTGACTACTAACTAGACCTCCATGTTTTGTTACAAGTCGATTAAAGCCTTGCTTTATGTCCAAGCAAGTGCGTAGTGAGTCTTTATTACGTCATTTGTTACTTTCTAAATGATGAAAAGCTAAAAACAGTGGAGGTCCAAAGAGACTCGGGGGGACCCAGGTACATCGATCATTAAAATGTCATGAACAGGTACAGAAAATAATCAAAATGGCTAATGGGATGTTGGCCTTTCTATCTAGAGGACTAGAATACAAGGGGGTAGAAGATATGCTACATAAGAAGGGTAGGCCATTCAGGACTGAGATGAGAAGAAATTTCTTCACACAGAGGGTGGTGAATCTTTGGCATTCTCTACCCCAGAGCGCTGTGAGGAGGATGCAGAGAAACTCCAGCATGATTTGGACAGGTTGGGTGATTGGGCAGATGCAGTATAATGTGGATAAATGCGAGGTTATCCACTTTGGTGGCAAAAACAGGAAGGCAGATTATTATCTGAACGGCAATAGATTGGGAGAAGGGGAAGTGCAAAGAGACCTGGGTGTCCTTGTGCACCAGTCGCTGAAGGTAAGCATGCAGGTGCAGCAGGCGGTTAAGAAGGCAAATGGTATGTTGGCCTTCGTAGCGAGAGGGTTCGAGTACAGGAGCAGGGATGTCTTGCTGCAGTTGTACAGGGCCTTGGTGAGACCACACCTTGAGTATTGTGTGCAGTTTTGGTCGCCTTATCTGAGGAAGGATGTTCTTGCCATGGAAGGAGTGATATACCTATCAATTCATTCCATGAAAAGCGACGAGTTAAGATAGTAACTATAGGTTTTTATTGGCTAAATAACAGAGCCCACCCTCGTGGGCGATCGGTTCCAACAAGGGAGAATACTAGCCAAGCGGTCACCTTTATATCTGGGCAAGCAGGCGGAGCCATGGGCGGAGTCAGCTGAGGTAAGCCCAGGTATAGCAGTGTGCGTGGCAAGAGGTAACCTTGTGTAGCGATAACAACAGTGTAAACAGTGATAACAACAGTGTAACAATAGTGAACGGTTGTGAACGGTAACAGTGGTTTACCACAAGGAGTGCAGCGAAGATTCACCAGGCTGATTCCTGGGATGGCAGGAATGACGTATGAGGAGAGATTGGGTCGATTGGGCTTATACTCGCTGGAGTTTAGAAGAATGAGAGGGGATCTCATTGAAACTTACAAAATTCTAACAGGACTAGACAGACTAGATGCAGGAAGGATGTTCCCGATGGCGGGGGAGTCCAGAACCAGGGGTCACAGTCTAAGGATAAGGGGTAGGCCATTTAGGACTGAGATGAGGAGGAATTTCTTCACCCAGAGAGTGGTGAACCTGTGGAATTCTCTGCCACAGAGGGCGGTGGAGGCCAGTTCATTAAATATATTCAAGAAGGAGTTGGATATATTTCTCAAGGCTAAAGGGATCAAGGGATATGGGGAGAAGGCAGGGACAGGGTACTGAATTTGGATGATCAGCCATGATCTCATTGAATGGCGGAGCAGGCTCGAGGGGCCGAATGGCCTACTCCTGCTCCTATCTTCTATGTTTCTATGTTAAAATACGAGGGGCAAAGAGACGGTATGAGAATAGAAGGCCAACCAACATAAAAGGGAATCCGAAAGTCTTCTATAGGCATATAAATGGGAAAAGGGTAGTAAGAGGAGGGGTGGGGGCAATTCGGGACCAAAATAGAGACCTTCGCATGGAGGCAGAGGGCATGGCTGAGGTACCAAACAAATACTTTGCATCTGTCTTCACCAAGGAAGAGGATGTTGCCATAGACATAGTGAAGGAGGAGGTAGTGGAGATACTTGATTGGATAAAAATTGATAAAGAAGAGGCATTGGAAAGGCTGGCTGCACTTAAAGTAGATAAATCTCCAGGAGCGGATGGGATGCATCCTAGGATGCTGAGGGAAATGGGGGAGGAAATCGCGGAGGTACTGGCCATAATATGCCAATCCTCCATAGATACGGGGGTGGTGCCAGAGGAGTCATAGAGTTTTACAGCACAGAAAGAGGCCCTTCGGCCCATCGTGTCTGCGCCGTCCATCAATCCCTGTCCAGTCTAATCCCATTTTCCAGCATTTGGTCCATAGCCTTGTATGCAATGGCATTTCAAGTGCTCATCCAAATGCTTCTTGAATGTTGTGAGGGTTCCTGCCTCTACCACCCTTTCAGGCAGTGAGTTCCAGACTCCAACCACCCTCTGGGTGAAAAAGTTCCTCCTCAAATCCCCCCTAAATCTCCTGCCCCTTACCCTGAATCTATGCCCCCTTGTTATTGACCCCTCTACTAAGGGGAAAAGTTCCTCTTTACCTACCCTATCTATGCCCCTCATCATTTTGTACACCTCAATCAGGTCCCCCCTCAGCCTTCTCTGCTCCAAGGAAAACAACCCCAGCCTGTCCAGCCTCTCTTCATAGCTGAGGCGCTCCATCCCAGGTAACATCCTGGTGAATCTTCTCTGCACCCTCTCCAAAGCAATCACATCCTTCTTATAGTGAGGCGACCAGAACTGCACACAGTACTCCAGCTGTGGCCTCACCAGCGTTTTGTACAGCTCCATCATAACCTCCTTGCTCTTATATTCTATGCCTCGGCTAATGAAGGCAAGTATCCCATATGCCTTTTTAACCACCTTATCTACCTGTTCCGCTGCCTTCAGGGATCTATGTACATGTACACCAAGGTCCCTCTGACCCTCTGTACTTCCTAGGGTCCTACCATTCATTGTGTATTCCCTTGCCTTATTTGTCCGTCCAAAATGCATCACCTCGCACTTTTCAGGGTTAAATTCCATTTGCCACTTTTCCGCCCATCTCACCAACCCGTTTATATCGTCCTGTAGCCTGAGGCTTTCCTCCTCGCAATTTACCACCCCACCAATTTTCGTGTCATCTGCGAACTTACTGATCATACAGAATCACAGAAATCACAGAAACCCCACAGTGCAGATAGAGGCCATTTCGGCCCATCGAGCCTGCACCGACACATATCCCACCCGATCCCCGTAACCCCTACACCAACACATATCCCACCCTATCCCCGTAACCCCATGTATTTAATCCCCCTAACACTAAGGGTCAATTTATCATAGCCAATCAACCTAACCCGCACATCTTTGGACTGTGGGAGGAAACCGGAGCACCCGGAGGAAACCCACGCAAACACGGGGAGAATGTGCAAACATTTACATTCTCATCCAAATCATTTATGGAGAATTGCAAATGTTAGACCCTTGTTCAAAGAAGGGTGTAAAGATAAACCCAGCAACTATAGGCCAGTCAGTTTACATAAGAACATAAGAAATAGGAGCAGGAGTAGGCCATACGGCCCCTCGGGCCTGCTCCGCCATTCAATAGGACCATGGCTGATCCGAATCTAGACTCACGTCCACTTCCCTGCCCTCTCCCCGTAACCCCTAATTCCCTTATCTGCTAGGAAACTGTCTATCTCCATTTTAAATTTATTTAATGTCGCAGCTTCCACAGCTCTCTGGGGTAGCAAATTCCATAGATTTACTACCCTCTGAGTGAAGAAGTTTCTCCTCATCTCAGTTTTGAAAGGGCAGCCCCTTATTCTAAGATTATGCCCCCTAGTTCTAGTCTCACCCATCAGTGGAAACATCCTCCCCGCATCCACCCGATCGAGCCCCCTCACAATCTTATATGTTTCGATAAGATCGCCTCTCATTCTTCTGAACTCCAATGAGTAGAGTCCCAACCTACTCAACCTTTCCTCATGCGTCAACCCCCTCATCTCCGGAATCAACCGAGTGAACCTTCTCTGAACCGCCTCGAGAGCAAGTATATCTTTTCTTAAATATGGAAACCAAAACTGCACGCAGTATTCCAGGTGTGGCCTCACCAATACCCTGTATAACTGCAGCAAGACTTCCCTGTTTTTATACTCCATCCCCCTTGCAATAAAAGCCAAGATTCCATTGGCCTTCCTGATCACCTGCTGCACCTGCATACTAACCTTCTGTGTTTCATGCACCAGGACCCCCAGATCCCTTTGTACTGTAGCACTTTGCAGTTTTTCTCCATTTAGATAATAACTTGCTCTTTGATTTTTTCTGCCAAAGTGCATAACCTCACACTTTCCAACATTATATTGCATCTGCCAAATCTCTGCCCACTCACTTAGCCTGTCTATGTCCTTTTGCAGGTTTTTTATGTCCTCCTCACTCACTGCTTTCCCTCCCATCTTTGACCTCGGTAGTGGGGAAGCTTTTAGAAGCAGTAATCAGGGACAAAATTAACAGTCGCTTGGATAGGTGTGGATTAATTAAGGAAAGCCAGCACGGATTTGTTAAAGGCAAATCGTGTTTAACTAACTTGATTGAGTTCTTTGATGAGGTAACAGAGAGGGTTGATGAGGGCACTGCGGTTGACGTAGTGTACATAGATTTCCAAAAGGCGTTTGATAAAGTGCCACATAATAGGCTTGCCAGCAAAGTTGAAGCCCATGGAATAAAAAGGACAGTGGCAGCGTGGATACGGAATTGGCTAAGTGACAGGAAACAGAGTAGTGGTGAACGGTTGTTTTTCGGACTGGAGGAAGGTACACAGTGGCGTTCCCCAGGGGTCGGTTCTAGGACCACTGCTTTTCTTGATATATATTAATGACTTGGACGTGCGTGTACAGGGCACAATTTCAAAATTTGCAGATGACACAAAACTTGGAAGTATAGTGAATAGTGAGGAGGATAGTGATAGACTTCAGGAAGACAGACAGGCTGGTGGGATGGGCGGACATGTGGCAGATGAAATTTAACGCAGAAAAGTGCGAAGTGATACATTTTGATAGAAAGAATGAGGAGAGGAAATGTAAACTAAAGGGTACAATCCTAAAGTGGGTGCATGAACAGAGAGACCTGGGGGTATATGTGTGCACAAATCGTTGAAGGTGGCAGGGCAGGTTGAGAAAGCAATTAAAAAGGGTTACGGGATCCTGGGGGGAGCAGGCCCGAGGCCCGAAGGGAGTAGGCCCGAGGCCCGAAGGGAGTAGGCCCGAAGGGAGTAGGCCCGAGACCCGAAGGGAGTAGGCCCGAGGCCCGAAGGGAGTAGGCCCGAGGCCCGAAGGGAGTAGGCCCGAGGCCAGAACGGAGTAGGCCCGAGGCCCGAAGGGAGTAGGCTCGAAGCCTGAGGCCTTCGCCGCTTGGGGCAGCCCAATTTCCTCTAAGGGTTCCTCCATCAGGTCTCCTCATTCCTCGGGCGAGGCGCACGGTTTGGATAAGAGTTTGGTTTCAATTCTTCCCCTCGACCCCCGGCAGGCGGCCATGATGGCGGAGGAGCTGAAGAAGGAGCAGGACACCAGCGCGCACTTGGAGCGGATGAAGAAGAACATGGAGCAGACCATCAAGGACCTCCAGCACCGGCTGGACGAGGCCGAGCAGATCGCCATGAAGGGTGGAAAGAAGCAGATCCAGAAACTGGAAGGCAGGGTGAGCATCCCCGTTCCCATTGACCGAAAGAGAGAGACAGAGAGACAGAGACAGAGAGAGAGACAGAGAGAGAGACAGAGAGAGTGACAGAGAGAGAGAGAGACAGAGAGAGAGAGAGAGAGACAGAGCGAGAGAGAGAGAGAGACAGAGAGAGAGAGAGAGACAGAGAGAGAGAGAGAGACAGAGAGAGAGACAGAGAGAAAGAGAGAGAGAGAGAGAGAGGTACAGAGAGAGAGACAGAGAGAGAGGGACAGAGAGAGGGACAGAGAGAGAGACAGAGAGAGAGAGAGACACAGAGAGAGAGAGACAGAGAGAGAGAGACAGAGACAGAGAGAGAGACAGAGACAGAGAGAGAGACAGAGAGAGAGAGAGAGAGACAGAGACAGAGAGAGAGAGAGAGGGACAGAGAGAGAGGGACAGAGAGAGAGAGAGAGACTGAGAGAGAGAGAGACAGAGAGAGAGAGACACACAGAGAGAGAGAGACAGAGAGAGAGAGACAGAGACAGAGAGAGAGAGAGACAGAGAGAGAGACAGAGAGAGAGAGAGAGAGACAGAGACAGAGAGAGAGGGACAGAGAGAGAGGGACAGAGAGAGAGAGAGAGAGACAGAGAGAGAGAGAGACAGAGAGAGAGACATAGACACAGAGAGAGAGAGAGAGAGAGAGACATAGAGAAAGAGAGAGACTGAGACTGAGACTGAGACAGAGAGAGAGAGAGAGAGAGAGAGAGAGACACAGAGAAAGAGAGAGACTGAGGCCGGTCTATTCAAGCTGATCCTGGCTCCGTGATCAGGCCTGTGATGTAGGCCGGAGCCTGGGGCCTGGGTCTTTCTCCCCAGCGAGGCCCTGCCTCCTGCCCCTCGCCCACTGGGCCTGAGCGGTCGACCAGCCCACCCTCACCTGGTGTAACAGCCTGTGCTCTCTCTCCGGCCAGGTGCGTGAGCTGGAGAACGAGCTGGAGTCGGAGCAGCGGAGGTGCTCGGAAACAGTGAAGGGAGCTCGCAAGTACGAGAGGCGGATCAAGGAGCTGACATACCAGGTGAGGTTCTCCCCCCGCCATGGATTTCCTCCCCCTCCCTCACCTCGCACCGTAACCCCGACTTAAACCTTAACGATCCCCATCCACACCCACCCCACATCCTTCCGAGGGCAACGCGACACAACACAGGCCGGGATGGAGCTTGGGCTCTTGCTGTGCTCTGTGGTGTGGTGCTCTGTACCCTGGGCTCTTGCTGTGCTCTGTGGTGCGGGACTGAGTACCCTGGGCTCTTGCTGTGCTCTGTGGTGTGGGACTGTGTACCCTGGGCTCTTGCTGTGCTCTGTGGTGTGGGTCTGAGTACCCTGGGCTCTTGCTGTGCTCTGTGGTGCGGCGCTCAGTACCCTGGGCTCTTGCTGTGCTCTGTGGTGTGGGGCTGAGTACCCTGGGCTCTTGCTGTGCTCTGTGGTGCGGCGCTCAGTACCCTGGGCTCTTGCTGTGCTCTGTGGTGTGGGGCTGTGTACCCTGGGCTCTTGCTGTGCTCTGTGGTGTGGCGCTCAGTGCCCCACACACCGTGCTTTTCATCGCTTGGTGTTTTGGGTTGAGCGCGGCGGGATCTTGGTAATGGATCGCAAAAGGGGGAGGGAGATTGGCTGGGTGGGGAAGAGAGGGGAGGGTGCAAGGATTTTGGGGCATGTTGGCATGTTGTACAGGGCCTTGGTGAGACCACATCTTGAGTATTGTGTGCAGTTTTGGTCGCCTTTTCTGAGGAAGGATGTTCTTGCCATGGAGGGAGTGCAGCGAAGATTCACCAGACTGATACCTGGGATGGCAGGAATGACGTATGAGGAGAGATTGGGTCGATTATACTTGCTGGAGTTCAGAAGAATGAGAGGGGATCTCATTGAAACTTATAAAATTCTAACAGGACTAGACAGACTAGATGCAGGAAGGGTGTTCCCGATGGTCGGGGAGTCCAGAACCAGGGGTCACAGTCTAAGGATACGGGGTAAGCCATTTAGGACAGAGATGAGGAGGAATTTCTTCACCCAGAGAGTGGTGAACCTGTGGAATTCTCTACCACAGAAGGCAGTAGAGGCCAATTCATTAAATATATTCAAGAAGGAGTTAGATATATTTCTTAAGGCTAAAGGGATCAAGGGATATGGGGAGAAGGCAGGGACAGGGTACTGAGTTTGGATGATCAGCCATGATCTCATTGAATGGCAGAGCAGGCTCGAGGGGCCGAATGGCCGACTCCTGCTCCTATCTTCAACGGAATGGGGTTTTGGGGGGGTTACGGGGGTGGGGGGGAAGAAGATGGAGAATGTCACTGGGCGGAAGAACGATGACAAGAGGTGAGGTGGACCAGATATTGGAAGGACCACCACAGCGACAAGGTTGACTAGGACCTCAGCCTTGCCCCGAACTGGGGTTCTGGGACTTCGCCTTTCCAGCGACATTTTCACTCACATCTTTCTTTCTCAATCCCTCTCTCCCTCCCTCCCTCAGACGGAAGAGGACCGTAAAAACAACTTACGTCTCCAGGAACTGGTCGATAAGCTGCAACTGAAGGTCAAATCTTACAAGAGGTCTTCTGAAGAGGCGGTAAGTGTCGGAGCGGCAGTACTGAGGGAGCGCCGCTCTGTCGGAGGGGCAGTACTGAGGGAGCGCTGCACTGTCGGAGGGGCAGTACTGAGGGAGCGCCGCACTGTCGGAGGGGCGGTACTGAGGGAGCGCCGCACTGTCGGAGGGGCAGTACTGAGGGAGTGCCGCACTGTCGGAGGGGCAGTACTGAGGGAGCGCTGCACTGTCGGAGGGGCAGTACTGAGGGAGCGCCGCTCTGTCAGAGGGGCAGTACTGAGGGAGCGCTGCACTGTCGGAGGGGCAGTACTGAGGGAGCGCCGCTCTGTCAGAGGGGCAGTACTGAGGGAGCGCTGCACTGTCGGAGGGGCAGTACTGAGGGAGCGCCGCTCTGTCAGAGGGGCAGTACTGAGGGAGCGCTGCACTGTCGGAGGGGCAGTACTGAGGGAGCGCCGCACTGTTGGAGGATCAGTACTGAGGGAGCGCTGCACTGTCGGAGGGGCAGTATTGAGGGAGCGCCGCACTGTCGGAGGATCAGTACTGAGGGAGCGCTGCACTGTTGGAGGGGCAGTACTGAGGGAGCGCCGCACTGTCAGAGGGGCACTACTGAGGGAGCGCGCACTGTCGGAGGGGCAGTACTGAGGGAGCGCGCACTGTCGGAGGGTCAGTACTGAGGGAGCGCTGCACTGTCAGAGGGGCAGTACTGAGGGAGCGCGCACTGTCGGAGGGGCAGTACTGAGGGAGCGCGCACTGTCGGAGGGTCAGTACTGAGGGAGCGCTGCACTGTCAGAGGGGCAGTACTGAGGGAGCGCGCACTGTCGGAGGGGCAGTACTGAGGGAGCACTGCACTGTCGGAGTGTCAGTACTGAGGGAGCGCTGCACTGTCGGAGGGGCAGTACTGAGGGAGCGCTGCACTGTCAGAGGGGCAGTACTGAGGGAGTGCTGCACTGTCAGAGGGGCAGTACTGAGGGAGTGCTGCACTGTCAGAGGGGCAGTACTGAGGGAGTGCTGCACTGTCAGAGGGGCAGTACTGAGGGAGCACTGCACTGTCGGAGGGGCAGTACTGAGGGAGCACTGCACTGTCGGAGTGTCAGTACTGAGGGAGCGCTGCACTGTCGGAGGGGCAGTACTGAGGGAGCGCTGCACTGTCAGAGGGGCAGTACTGAGGGAGCGCGCACTGTCGGAGGGGCAGTACTGAGGGAGCACTGCACTGTCGGAGTGTCAGTACTGAGGGAGCGCTGCACTGTCAGAGGGGCAGTACTGAGGGAGCACCACACTGTCAGAGGGGCAGTACTGAGGGAGCACTGCACTGTCGGAGGGGCAGTACTGAGGGAGCACTGCACTGTCGGAGTGTCAGTACTGAGGGAGCGCTGCACTGTCGGAGGGGCAGTACTGAGGGAGCGCGCACTGTCGGAGGGGCAGTACTGAGGGAGCACTGCACTGTCGGAGTGTCAGTACTGAGGGAGCGCTGCACTGTCGGAGGGGCAGTACTGAGGGAGCGCTGCACTGTCAGAGGGGCAGTACTGAGGGAGCGCGCACTGTCGGAGTGGCAGTACTGAGGGAGCACTGCACTGTCGGAGTGTCAGTACTGAGGGAGCGCTGCACTGTCAGAGGGGCAGTACTGAGGGAGCGCTGCACTGTCGGAGGGGCAGTACTGAGGGAGCGCCGCACTGTCGGAGGGGCAGTACTGAGGGAGCACTGCACTGTCGGAGGGGCTGTACTGAGGGAGCACTGCACTGTCGGAGTGTCAGTACTGAGGGAGCGCTTCACTGTCAGAGGGGCAGTACTGAGGGAGCGCTGCACTGTCGGAGGGGCAGTACTGAGGGAGCGCCGCACTGTCGGAGGGGCAGTACTGAGGGAGCGCCGCACTGTCGGAGGGGCAGTACTGAGGGAGCGCTGCACTGTCAGAGGGGCAGTACTGAGGGAGCGCCGCACTGTCGGAGGGGCAGTACTAAGGGAGCGTTGCACTGTCAGAGGGGCAGTACTGAGGGAGCGCCGCACTGTCGGAGGGGCAGTACTGAGGGAGCGCTGCACTGTCGGAGGGGCAGTACTGAGGGAGCGCTGCACTGTCGGAGGGGCATTTTCTCTGTCTCTCTCTCTCTCTGTCTGCCTCTCTCAGTCTCTGTCTCCCCCTTGCTCTCTGTATCTCTCTGACTGTCTGAATCTCTCTCTCTCCCTCCGATATTTAGTTACTGACCTGAAACCGATGACCTGCTGTTACTCACCTTCTCAAAACTCCCGGTTTAATTCGGACCGACCCTCCCCGATCTACCTGAACCCCTTCACTGTCCTGGGTGCAGGAAGATCGCAGGAGCTCCGATTAATTGGACCCCTCACTCCGATCGTCAGTGCCGTTCCCAAATCGGCCGGCGCGCCGCACCAGATCCCTGCGCCTCGCTCCGATCTCCTCTGGTGATATTGCTGTGGCCACCGTCTTGAGGCTGAAGCGCACCGCACACAACCTCACTGTCCTGTCTGACCCTGAGCTGAGCTTCCGACCGCCCCCCCCGCCGCACCCCCGCCAATCCCTCTCCGTCACCAAGACCGCCTACTTCCACCTCCGGAACATCGCACGTCTCCGTCCCCGCCAGACTCGATCAGCCCCACTGTTCTCATCTTCCATCCTCCGTAACCATCCGCTCATCTGAAGCTCCTGCTGCCCCGTGTCCTAACTCGCACCGAGTCCCCTTCGCCCACCAGCCCATGTTGCTGGCTGACCGACATTGGCGCCCGGTTAAACAACGCCCCGATTGTAAAATTCTCCATGGCCCCCTCATCGCCCTCCCTATCTCTGTAACCTCCTCTAGCCCCTTCAACGCTCCCCATCTCTGTAACCTCCTCCAGCCCCTACAACCCTCCCTATCTCTGTAACCTCCTCCAGCCCCTACAACCCTCCCTATCTCTGTAACCTCCTCCAGCCCCCACAACCCTCCCTATCTCTGTAACCTCCTCCAGCCCCCATAACCCTCCCTATCTCTGTAACCTCCTCCAGCCCCTAAAACCCTCCCTATCTCTGTAACCTCCTCCAGCCCTACAACCCTCCCTATCTCTGTAACCTCCTCCAGCCCCTAAAAACTTCCCTACCTCTGTAACCTCCTCCAGCCCCTACAACCCTCCCTATCTCTGTAACCTCCTCCAGCCCCCACAACCCTCCCTATCTCTGTAACCTCCTCCAGCCCCTAAAACCCTCCCTATCTCTGTAACCTCCTCCAGCCCCTACAACCCTCCCTATCTCTGTAACCTCCTCCAGCCCTACAACCCTCCCTATCTCTGTAACCACCTCCAGCACTACAACTCTCCCTATGTAACCTCCTCCAGCCCCTTCAACCCTCCGTATCTCTGTAACCTCCTCCAGCCCCCACAACCCTCCCTATCTCTGTAACCTCCTCCAGCCCCTACAACCCTCCCTATCTCTGTGACCTCCTCCAGCCCCCACAACCCTCCCTATCTCTGTAACCTCCTCCAGCCCCCACAACCCTCCCTATCTCTGTAACCTCCTCCAGCCCCCACAACCCTCCCTATCTCTGTAACCTCCTCCAGCCCCTAAAACCCTCCCTATCTCTGTAACCTCCTCCAGCCCCCACAACCCTCCCTATCTCTGTAACCACCTCCAGCACTACAACTCTCCGTATATAACCTCCTCCAGCCCCTTCAACCCTCCGTATCTCTGTAACCTCCTCCAGCCCCCACAACCCTCCCTATCTCTGTAACCTCCTCCAGCCCCTAAAACCCTCCCTATCTCTGTAACCTCCTCCAGCCCCCACAACCCTCCCTATCTCTGTAACCACCTCCAGCACTACAACTCTCCGTATATAACCTCCTCCAGCCCCTTCAACCCTCCGTATCTCTGTAACCTCCTCCAGCCCCTACACCCCTCCCTATCTCTGTAACCTCCTCCAGCCCTACAACCCTCCCTATCTCTGTAACCTCCTCCAGCCCCTACAACCCTCCCTATCTCTGTAACCTCCTCCAGCCCCTACAACCCTCCCTATCTCTGTAACCTCCTCCAGCCCCTACACCCTTCCCTATCTCTGTAACCTCCTCCAGCCCTACAACCCTCCCTATCTCTGTAACCTCCTCCAGCCCCTACACCCCTCCCTATCTCTGTAACCTCCTCCAGCCCTACAACCCTCCCTATCTCTGTAACCTCCTCCAGCCCTACAACGCTCCGAGATCGCTGCGCTCCTCCAATTCCGGCCTCTTGCGCATCCCCCCCGGATCTTAATCGCTCCACCATTGGCGGTTGTGCCTTCAGCTGCCTGGGCCATAAGCTCTGGAATTCCCTCCCTAAACCTCTCCGCCTCTCTCGTCTCCTTTAAGACGCTCCTTAAAACCTCCCTCTTTGACCAAGCTTTTGGTCACCTGCCCTAATAGCTCATTATGGGGCTCAGTGTCAAATTTGTGTTTGACTTACGCTCCTGTGAAGTGCCTTGGGACGTTAAAGGCGCTATATAAATGCAAGTTGTATGTCACATCTCAAGCGTGACAAGCCTGACCTTTGTTTACATTGCTTTGAGCGCCACGCTCGACATTCAGGCCTCCCACCATCGGGGGGCGCTACGACTTGCGATCGCGTGCGAGTCGAACATCGTGAACAGGAGGGGGCGATTCCCGCCAGAGGGCTGCTCGACTGGGTAAGGCCTCGCTTGACGGTCTTTTCTGTCTCTTTCCCGCCCCCTTCCCCACAGGAGGAGCAATCCAACACCAACCTGGTCAAGTTCCGGAAGCTTCAGCACGAGCTGGACGAGGCGGAGGAGCGCGCCGACATCGCGGAGAGCCAGGTCAACAAGATCCGGGTCAAATCCCGCGATGCCTCCACCAAAGTAAGGGCGCCTCGCGAAATGCTCCCCGCCCCCCCTGCCTTTCCTCGGGATCCACGGGCGCTGGACCGTCACCCACCATCTTCCCCCACCCCACCCCATTCCCCGGGCTAATCGGCTATGCAAGGGTTCAGCTGCCACAGACCGAGCCCCCAATCTTTCTGTTCCCTCCCCCCCCCCCCCGACACCCTGGGAGTGTTTGATGCGCCAGTGCAGAGGGAGCTTTACTCTGTATCTAACTCTGTGCTGTACCTGCCCTGGGAGTGTTTGATGGGACAGTGCAGAGGGAGCTTTACTCTGTATCTAACCCATGCTGTACCTGCCCTGGGAGTGTTTGATGGGACAGTGTAGAGGAAGCTTTACTCTGTATCTAACTCTGTGCTGTACCTGCCCTGGGAGTGTTTGATGGGACAGTGTAGAGCGAGCTTTACTCTGTATCTAACCCGTGCTGTACCTGCCCTGGGAGTGTTTGATGGGACAGTGTAGAGGGAGCTTTACTCTGTATCTAACCCCATGCTGTACCTGCCCTGGGAGTGTTTGATGGGACAGTGTAGATGGAGCTTTCCTCTGTATCTAACCCCGTGCTGTACCTGCCCTGGGAGTGTTTGATGGGACAGTGTAGAGGGAGCTTTACTCTGTATCTAACCCCGTGCTGTACCTGCCCTGGGAGTGTTTGATGGGACAGTGTAGAGGGAGCTTTACTCTGTATCTAACCCGTGTGGTATCTGCCCTGAGAGTGTTTGATGGGACAGTGTAGAGGGAGATTTACTCTGTATCTAACCCATACTGTACCTGCCCTGGGAGTGTTTGATGGGACAGTGTAGAGGGAGATTTACTCTGTATCTAACCTGTGCTGTACCTGCCCTGGGAGTGTTTGATGGGACAGTGTAGAGGGAGCTTTACTCTGTATCTAACCCATACTGTACCTGCCCTGGGAGTGTTTGATGGGACAGTGTAGAGGGAGCTTTACTCTGTATCTAACCTGTGCTGTACCTGCCCTGGGAGTGTTTGATGGGACAGTGTAGAGGGAGCTTTACTCTGTATCTAACCCGTGCTGTACCTGCCCTGGGAGTGTTTGATGGGACAGTGTAGAGGGAGCTTTACTCTGTATCTAACCCGTGCTGTACCTGCCCTGGGAGTGTTTGATGGGACAGTGTAGAGGGAGCTTTACTCTGTATCTAACCCATGCTGTACCTGCCCTGGGAGTGTTTGATGGGAGAGTGTAGAGGGAGCTTTACTCTGTATCTAACCCATGCTGTACCTGCCCTGGGAGTGTTTGATGGGACAGTGTAGAGGGAGCTTTACTCTGTATCTAACCCGTGCTGTACCTGCCCTGGGAGTGTTGATGGGACGGTGTAGAGGGAGCTTTACTCTGTATCTAACCCGTGCTGTACCTGCCCTGGGAGTGTTTGATGGGACAGTGTAGAGGGAGCTTTACTCTGTATCTAACCCGTGCTGTACCTGCCCTGGGAGTGTTTGATGGGACAGTGTAGAGGGAGCTTTACTCTGTATCTAACCCGTGCTGTACCTGCCCTGGGAGTGTTTGATAGGACAGTGTAGAGGGAGCTTTACTGTGTATCTAACCCGTGCTGTACCTGCCCTGGGAGTGTTTGATGGGACAGTGTAGAGGGAGATTTACTCTGTAACTAACCCGTGCTGTACCTGCCCTGGGAGTGTTTGATAGGACAGTGTAGAGGGAGCTTTACTCTGTATCTAACCCTGTGCTGTACCTGCCCTGGGAGTGTTTGATGGGGCATTGATTGTGTTTTGGGGATCTCTCTGTTGTATTAAACAATCTCTCCCTGTTCCTTTCAGAAACTGCTGGTGGAGGAATGAACTTCGAGACCTGGGTCTGCTGTGTGTGATGACTGGTCCCTCTCCTGTATAATTCCTGTAGAATTAAAGTCTCCTTGAAGTGCAATTAACAGTTTCCTTTCTGATGCTTTTCTGTAATCGCTTCATGATTGAGTGTGGAGAAAGCAACACCTGTTATAAACTGTGTCCATACCTTTCCGTACACAGCACATCTCTCCCCGTCCCCCTCTCTCTCTCCGTCTCTCCCCTATCCCACTCTCTGCCTCTCTCTCTCTCTCCCCCTCTCTCAATTCAATTCAATTCAAATCGCTTTATTGGCATGACAAGGTACATCTTATGTTGCCAAAGCATCGAAAAACATTCATGGTTGAACACAAAAATACAGATCTATCCATACAGTGTATGAACAGATATATCCCTGAGTGTATAAATATACATTCATATAATTTGTATATACTCTTTTCTTATATTTAGTGGTTGTCCCTCTGTTTATGGCAAGCTGTAACATAGTGTGCCGCTAAGGTTACACAATTTCTCTCTTCCCCTAGTAGGTATGGGAGTTTTTGGTCGTCATTCAAATTTCTGAATTCCGGGCATATTTTTGTGAATTTTGGGTA
>NC_140990.1:3254308-3279308 GCF_052327205.1 Somniosus microcephalus | reverse complement strand
TCCAACGATCAGAATTGTCGAAGAAATTTGGGATACCTTAATTGAGATGTGTCGGATTTTGAAATGAATTGATCGGATAGATGGAGAGAAAGTTTATTCGCTGGTGGGGGGGTGTCTCGGACAAGGGGGACATCACCTTAAAACCAGAGGGAAGATGGGGAGACACTTCTTCACACAAAGGGTGGTCGAAGTGTGGCACTCCCTCCCACAGAACGCCGTAGATGCTGCGGGGTGTGGGGGGGGCGGGGGGCGGTCAACTAATCATTTTAAATCGGAGATCGATAGATTTTTGCTAGACAAGGGTATAAAGGGATGTGGAGCCAAGGCGAGTGGATGGAGTTAATACAGATCAGCCATGGTCTCATTGAATGGTGTAACAGGCTCGAGGGGCTGAACGGCCTCCTCCTGTTACTGTGTAACAGGCTCGAGGGGCTGAATGGGCCTCCTCCTGTTCCTGTGTAACAGGCTCGAGGGGCTGAATGGGCCTCCTCCTGTTCCTGTGTAACAGGCTCGAGGGGCTGAATGGGCCTCCTCCTGTTCCCATGTAACAGGCTCGTGGGGCTGAATGGACTCCTCCTGTTCCTGTGTAACAGGCTCGAGGGGCTGAACGGCCTCGTCCTGTTCCTGTATAACACGCTCGAGGGGCTGAACGGCCTTCTCCTGTCCCTATGCAACAGGCTCGAGGGGCTGAATGGCCTCTTTGGTGTCAAAAACAGGAAGGCAGATTATTATCTGAATGGCAATAGATTGGGAGAAGGGGAAGTGCAACGAGACCTGGGTGTCCTTGTGCACCAGTCGCTGAAGGTAAGCATGCAGGTGCAGCAGGTGGTTAAGAAGGCAAATGGTATGTTGGCCTTCGTAGCGAGAGGATTCGAGTACAGGAACAAGGATGTCTTGCTGCAGTTGTACAGGGCCTTGGTGAGACCACACCTTGAGTATTGTGTGCAGTTTTGGTCGCCTTATCTGAGGAAGGACGTTCTTGCCATGGAGGGAGTGCAGCGAAGATTCACCAGGCTGACACCTGGGATGACAGGAATGATGTATGAGGAGAAATTGGGTCGATTGGGCTTATACTCGCTGGAGTTTAGAAGAATGAGAGGGGATCTCATTGAAACTTATAAAATTCTAACAGGACTGGACAGACTAGATGCAGGAAGGATGTTCCCGATGGCGGGGGAGTCCAGAACCAGGGGCCACAGTCTAAGGATAAGGGGTAAGCCATTTAGGACAGAGATGAGGAGGAATTTCTTCACCCAGAGAGTGGTGAACCTGTGGAATTCTCTACCACAGAAGGCAGTGGAGGCCAATTCATTAAATATATACAAGAAGGAGTTAGATATATTAAGGCTAAAGCGATCAAGGGATATGGGGAGAAAGCAGGGACAGGGTACTGAATTTGGATGATCAGCCATGATCTCATTGAATGGCGGAGCAGGCTCGAGGGGCCGAATGGCCTACTCCTGCTCCTATCTTCTATGTTTCTATGTCTTAAAGGAGGAGAGAGAGAGAGAGGCGGAGAGGTTTAAGGAGGGAATTCCAGAGCTTAGGGCCCAGGCGGCTGAAGGCACGGCCGCCAATGGTGGAGCGATTAAAATTGGGGGGGGTGATGCTCAAGAGGCCAGAATTGGAAGAGCGCAGAGATCTCGGAGGTTTGTAGGGGCTGGAGGAGGTTACAGAGATAGGGAGGGGGCGAGGGCTGTGGAGGGATTTGAGGCGTTGGTGGATCGGGTGCCAATGTAGCTCAGCTAGCTCGGCGGTGGTGATGAGTAAGCGGGACTTACATGGAAACATAGAAGATAGGAGCAGGAGTAGGCCATTCGGCCCCTCGAGCCTGCTCCGCCATTTACCAAGATCATGGCTGATCATCCAAATTCAGTATGATAGCAAAATACTGCGGATGCTGGAAATCCGAAATAACAACAGAAAATGCTGGAAAAACGCAGCAGGCCAGGCAACATCCGTGGAGAGAGAAACAGAGTCACCGTTTCAGGTCAAAACCTTTCGTCAGGACTGAGAGAAAAGGCAGGAAATGAAACATCAACATTTCATTGTGCAGTACACACGTCTGCTGCATATCAAAATCAAATCAAATCAACTTGTATTGTCATGGTTAGTGCACAAGTGCAGTACAACGAAATGTAGGCTTGCGGTTCCTGAGAGTGTACATTTAGATTAAGACATTTAAACATTCAACATTCATTTGGCTTGTAATACATTAACATAAACATAACCCTAATAAAGTGCATTGACAGCTGTGCAGGCTTTAGTGTTTATTTGTGGAGTTCAGTAAGATGACAGCCCTGGGAAAGAGTCTGTTCCTAAATCTGGTCGTACGGGTGCGAATGCATCTGTAGCGTCTCCCAGATGGCAGGAGGGCGAACAGACTGTGGCTGGGGTGGGTAGGGTCTTTGATGATGGACCGTGACCTCCATAGACAGCGTTTCTGGTATATGTGCTCTATGGTCGGTAGCCGGGTGCCGGTAATGCGTTGGGCAGTTTTGACTACCCGCTGCAGGGCTTTCCGGTCATAGTAGCTACAGCTGCCATACCATACAGTGATACAGTTCGTCAGGATGCTCTCTATTGTGCAGTGGTAAAAGTTAGAGAGGATCAGGGGTGACAGGTTACATCCCTTCAGCCTCCTTAGGAAATATAGGCGCTGCTGGGCCTTCTTCACCAGAGAGGAGGTGTTGAGGGACCAGGAGAGGTCTTCCGTGATGTGGACTCCGAGGAACTTAAAGCTGTCCACCCTTTCCACCACAGCCCCATGGATGTGGATGGGGGTGTGACTTCCGCCTTTGGACTTCCTGAAGTCCACAATGATTTCTTTGGTTTTCTTGATGTTAAGGGCCAGGTTGTTATCGGCGCACCACTTCACGAGATGCTGGACCTCCTCCCTGTAGGCTGACTCATCGTTGTTGGTGATCTGGCCTACTACCGTGGTATCATCCGCAAACTTGATGATGGTGACGAATTGAATTGAATTGAATTGAATTGAGATTAAACAAATTCAGTACCCTGTCCCTTCTTTCTCCCCATATCCCTTGATCCCTTTAGCCGTAAGAAATATATCTAACTCCTTCTTGAATATATTTAATGAATTGGCCTCTACTGCCTTCTGTGGTAGAGAATTCCACAGGTTCACCACTCTCTGGGTGAAGAAATTCCTCCTCATCTCAGTCCTAAATGGCTTACCCCTTATCCTTAGACTGTGACCCCTGGTTCTGGACTTGGTGTGAGTTAGGACACGGGCAGCCGAGTTTTGGATGACCTCAAGTTTACGTAGGGTGGAATCACAGAATCACAGAATCCCCACAGTGCAGATAGAGGCCATTTCAGCCCATCGAGCCTGCACCGACACATATCCCACCCGATCACCGTAACCCCTACACCAACACATATCCCACCCTATCCCTGTAACCCCCCTAACACTAAGGGTCAATTTATGTGGGAGGCCAGCCAGGAGTGCGTTGGAATGGTCAAGTCTAGAGGCAGCAAAGGCATGGATGAGGGTCTCAGCAGCGGATGAGCTGAGGCAAGGCCGGAGACGGGCGATATTCCGGCGGTGGAATTTGGCGGTCTTGGTGTTGGTGCGGATACGGGGTCGGAAGCTCATCTCGGAGACAGATAGGACGGCGAGGTTGCCAACGGTCTGGTCCAGGCTCAGACAATGTCCAGGGAGAGGGGTGGAGTCGGTGGCTAGGGAACGTCTTAACATCTAAGCTAGATCTGGGCTTGGTACAACTTCAAATCGTGTCCTCCACTACAACCTGGAAAAAACTATTACCGTCCCACACAATCTTATTCCCTTTCTCATCTCATAAACCTCCGTCAGGTACAGGAATAGAAAGGACATGCATTTCTATCGCACCTTTCTCAAACTGAAGACGTCTCAAAGCGCTTTACAGCCAATGAAGTACTTTTTGAAGTGTAGTCACTGTTGTAATGTAGGAAACGTGGCAGCCAATATGCGCACAGCAAGCTCCCACAAACAGCAATGTGATAATGATCAGGCAATGATGTTGGTTGAGGGATAAATATTGGCCCCAGGACACCGGGGAGAACTCCCCCTGCTCTTCTTCGAAATAGTGCAGTGGGATCTGTTACGTCCCACTCGAGGGCGCAGACGGGGCCTTGGTTTAACGTTTCATCCGAAAGACGGCCTCTCCGACAGTGCGGCGCTCCCTCAGTACTGCCCCTCCGACAGTGCGGCGCTCCCTCAGTACTGCCCCTCCGACAGTGCAGCGCTCCCTCAGTACTGCCCCTCCGACAGTGCAGCGCTCCCTCAGTACTGCCCCTCCGACAGTGCAGCACTCTCTCAGTACTGCCCCTCTGACAGTGCGGCGCTCCCTCAGTACTGCCCCTCCGACAGTGCGGCGCTCCCTCAGTACTGCCCCTCCGACAGTGCAGCGCTCCCTCAGTACTGCCCCTCCGACAGTGCAGCGCTCCCTCAGTACTGCCCCTCCGACAGTGCAGCACTCTCTCAGTACTGCCCCTCTGACAGTGCGGCGCTCCCTCAGTACTGCCCCTCCGACAGTGCGGCGCTCCCTCAGTACTGCCCCTCCGACAGTGCAGCGCTCCCTCAGTACTGCCCCTCCGACAGTGCAGTGCTCCCTCAGTACTGCCCCTCCGACAGTGCAGCGCTCCCTCAGTACTGACCCTCCGACAGCGCGGCGCTCCCTCAGTACTGCCCCTCCGACAGTGCAGCGCTCCCTCAGTACTGCCCCTCCGACAGTGCGGCGCTCCCTCAGTACTGCCCCTCCGACAATGCGGCGCTCCCTCAGTACTGCCTCTCCGACAGTGCAGCGCTCCCTCAGTACTGCCCCTCCGACAGTGCAGCGCTCCCTCAGTACTGCCCCTCCGACAGTGCAGCGCTCCCTCAGTACTGCCCCTCCGACAGTGCAGCACTCTCTCAGTACTGCCCCTCCGACAGTGCGGTGCTCCCTCAGTACTGCCCCTCTGACAGTGCAGCGCTCCCTCAGTACTGCCCCTCCGACAGTGCGGCGCTCCCTCAGTACTGCCCCTCTGACAGTGCGGCGCTCCCTCAGTACTGCCCCTCTGACAGTGCAGCGCTCCCTCAGTACTGCCCCTCTGACAGTGCAGCGCTCCCTCAGTACTGCCCCTCCGACAGTGCGGCGCTCCCTCAGTACTGCCCCTCTGACAGTGCGGCGCTCCCTCAGTACTGCCCCTCTGACAGTGCGGCGCTCCCTCAGTACTGCCCCTCCGACAGTGCAGCGCTAGCTCAGTACTGCCCCTCTGACAGTGCGGCGCTCCCTCAGTCCTGCCCCTCTGACAGTGCAGCGCTAGCTCAGCACTGCACTGGGGTGTCAGCCTAGATTTTTGTGCTCAAGTCTCTGGAGTGGGACTTGGACCCACGGCCTTCTGACTCGGGTGAGAGTGCTGCCCATTGTGCCACAGTTGATGGCTTCAAATTTGAAATAATGAGAGTGAAAGAACGATTTGATTAATAGAAAATAATAGAGACAGGCAGAAATAGTAAGAATTAAAAAACAAATCTCGAACAACAATTTACTACCTGTCAGAATGAGACTCCACAGTTTAAATTAATCCTTTTAAGGGCTAGAGAGGCTGAGTGGCATTGCAGGAACGTAAATCTCATCTTTAAAAGCTTCTTGTACTGTTAAGTACCAACCCAAACCTTCTCGGATGAGTTTAATTGGCTACTCCTCTTAATCTACTCTGCTCTAAGGAGAACAATCCCAGCTTCTCCAGTCGCTCCACGTAGCTGAAGCACCTCATCCCTGGTACCGTTCTGGTCAATCTCCCCTTAACCTTCTCTGCTCCAAGGAGAACAACCCCAGTCTCTCCACGTAACTGAAGTCCCTCATCCCTGGTACCATTCTGGTCAATCTCCCCTTAGCCTTCTCTGCTCTAAGGAGAACAACGCCAGCTTCTCCAGTCTCTCCACATAACTGAAGTCCCTCATCCCTGGCACCATTCTGGTCAATCTCCCCTTAACCTTCTCTGCTCCAAGGAGAATGTAGTGTCCGGGTATCAATAATACTCGGACTGCAGGAGAACAATAAAACAGATATTTACTGAACAGAGGGGAACTCAAGACTGAAATACAGAAGCCTGCTATGGCTTTATATACAGGGGTGGTCACTGCCGGTACTGCAGTATAGAATCAGTTCTTCTCTTAAAGGTACATACACAACAGAGAACAACCGCAGCTTCTCCAGTCTCTCCACATAATTGAAGTCCCTCATCCCTGGTACCATTCTGGTCAATCGCTGATTAACCCTTTGTTGTGTATGTACCTTTAAGAGAAGAACTGATTCTATACTGCAGTACCGGCAGTGACCACCCCTGTATATAAAGCCATAGCAGGCTTCTGTACGTCAGTCTTAAATTACCCTCTGTTCAAGTAAATACCTGTTATTATTGTTCTCCTGCAGTCATTGTATTATTAAGGCGCGGACACTACAGTGGCGACGAGCAGGTTCGAACTCACCTGCAGTACTGCATCACCTCACGGGGAGCTTTCCCTGAGAAGAAGCTTCTTGGAGGTCGAAGTCAGAACAACGGGCGTCGACTGCGGGCAACCGCCCAAGGAGCCATCGGAGTTCGGAGAGTTGCAGGAGAGGCTGTGGAGAGCTGGGCTTGGCTCCCCAGTCAAGGTGTTCCAGCAAATCGTGCTGGTAGCAGGTAGCGCGCTGACCCTTCCGGACTGCGGCGGGCTCGAGCTCGACCGAGCGGCTCTGCAAAGGGGCCGCGCAGCGTCGTCGGGAGGAAAAGAGAGAGAGAGAGGGTGGAGCGCACAGGGCGCGGTCGGTGCTCAAGAACCGGGCAGCGTAGCGAAAATAAAACAAGGGGAAGGAAAAGTGAGATGCGCCGAAGCCGTGGGTCGCCGCCATTACCCTGCAGGATGCTAGGAGCAGCATGGCAGCAAGGGGAAGAAGGAAAAGCGTGGGAGGCGCCATTTTATTCCATTGGGGAAGAAGGAAAAGCGCAGGAGGCGCCATTTTAATTCATTGGTGAAGAAGAAAAAGCGCAGGAGGCGTCATTTTAAATCACCCAAGATGCCGAAAAGTGGCAGTATCACTGCTTTCGACAACGAGGTAGAAGACTGGACCACGTATGTGGAAAGAATTGAAGTGTACTGCGAGGCAAATGAGGTGGCCGATGGAAAGAAGGTATTATTAAATTTGATGGGCGCGAGAACGTACGGCCTATTGCGGAATTTAATTACCCCAGCTAAACCAATGGAGAAAAGTTTTGAGGGGATTGTTAATATCTTACAGGAACACCTAAACCCTGCACCGCTGCTGATAGCAGAAAGATTCAAGTTCCATAAAAGAAACCAGCACAAAGATGAGAGTAATGCTGACTATCTTACGGAACTACGCAAGTTATCGAAGCACTGCCAGTTTGGAGCAGGACTGGCAGACACCTTGCGGGATAAGTTTGTCTGCGGGCTCCAGAGTGAAGGAACCCAGAAACGACTACTTTCGGAAAAGGACCTGACGCTAGAACAGGCTTTCAGCGTGGCAGTATCCTACGAAGCAGCAGCAGCACGGGGAGCTGCGGAAATACAACAGAAACCACAGGAATACAGCGCTAACGAAATGGCGTATGGAGCAGAAAAGTGCTATCGCTGCGGCAGAACAACCCATGATCAGAAGGACTGCTGGTTTAAGGACAAAGTATGCAGGCAATGTGGGAAAATGGGACACATAGCAAGAGTCTGCAGGTCGGGAAAGAAAACCAACACTACAAGAACTACTAAGGAAAAGTACAAGAAAGTAAAGAAATTGACAGACAGTAGTTCGGAAGATCAGGAGAGTGATAAGGACTCCGGGAGCAGGAGACTAAGTTGTCTAAAGTTACACAACGTGATCGCAAAGGAGGATCCCCAAACCATTTGGGTCACCCTCATGATAGCAGGGTCCCCAGTAAAGATGGAATTGGACACAGGATCAGCCCTAACTGTCATGAATTGACGAGACTATGAGCGGCTATTCTCACACATACCCTTGAAGGACACGTCCATTGTATTGAAGACATACACGGGGCAAAACGTCTACCCCAGAGGAAAAATAAGGGTGCCAGTTGAATACAACGGCAAGGAAACACAGAAACTGTATCTATATATACTACCAGATGGAGGACCACCATTATTGGGACATGAATGGATCCGAAAAATACAATTGGATTGGCATTCCATTCAGGCGCTAACTGTGACTGATAAAAAGGATGATGACGTCACACCTGGACGACTGTCAAAGATTCTAACTGATGCGAAAGAGGTGTTCCAACAAGGACTTGGGACTCTGAAAGGAGTAACGGCAACGATAAAAATCAAAGATAATGCAAACCCAAAATTCTTTAAGGCCAGACCGGTACCTTACGCGATCCGCCCAGCCGTTGAAGCAGAGCTGGAGAGTTTGGAGCGTTCGGGTGTGCTGTCCAAGGTGGACTGGAGCGAGTGGGCCACACCCATAGTTCCTGTAATGAAGAAATCATTGAGCAGCACGCCTGGGGAACCGAAGAAGGTTCGCATCTGTGGGGACTTCAAGGTGACTGTGAACCCAGTCCTGCACACAGTACAATATCCACTTCCACGGATAGAAGATATTTTCGCCTCACTATCTGGAGGGAAATGCTTTACAAAGATTGATCTGGCCCAAGCGTATCTACAAATGGAGGTGGAAGAAGCATCTAGGAAATACCTCACGATAAACACTCACAAAGGCCTTTACCAGTACAATCGACTGGTATTCGGGGTAGCATCAGCCCCGGCTATTTGGCAGAGGGCGATGGAACAAGTCCTGCAAGGGATCCCGGGGACGCAGTGTTATTTGGACGACATCCTGGTTACGGGCAAAAATGACAGTGAACACCTTGCCAACCTGGAGCAGGTGCTCACGAGATTACAGGAATATGGGCTACGAGCCAACCGACCCAAATGCGAGTTCTTCAGGAGACAAATCTCGTATTGTGCCCACATGATTGATGAGGAAAGGTTGCATAAGGCGCCGGACAAGATTGAGGCTGTAGTCAAGGCTCCAGCACCGGAAAATGTGTCGCAACTGAGGTCGTTCCTCGGGTTGGTGAACTACTACCATAAGTTCTTGCCGAATTTATCTACAATTCTGCACCCACTGAACGCCCTACTGCAAACTGGAGTAACATGGAAATGGAGTGATGAGTGTAAGCGTGCCTTTCAGAAATGTAAATGCCTAATCACTTCAAAAGAAGTATTGGCCCACTACAATCCAACACTACCGATTCGGTTAGCATGTGATGCGTCTCCCTATGGCATTGGAGCGGTGCTGTCACACAAATTCCTTGACGGTTCAGAGAGGCCAATAGCCTTTGCGTCACGCTCGTTAACCTCAGCCGAGCGTAACTACGCCCAGATTGACAGGGAGGCCCTCAGCCTGGTGTGGGGGGTGAAGAAGTTCAATCACTATCTGCACGGGCAGAAATTCACCCTACTGACTGATCATCAGCCCCTGGTCTCCATTTTTAACCCAAAGAAGGGCGTTCCGGAGATGACGGCGCAACGGCTGCAAAGATGGTCACTTTTTCTCAGGGCACATCAGTACGACATAGAGTACAAGGGTACGAAACAACATGGAAACGCTGATGGGCTGTCGCGCCTACCGTTGCCTACGGTAGAGGAAGCACCTGCAGTGGACCCTGTTGAGATATTCCATGCGACCATAGTCGAATGTCTACCTGTTACAAACTCAAGTATAGAGAAGGAAACCCGAAATGACCCGACACTCTCTCGGGTCTATGATTTGACGGTGAAGGGATGGCCAGCACATGGCGACTCACTGTTGCCAGCATTCTCGCCAAGGAGAGAACAGCTGTCAGTGTGCCGGGGGACCTTGATGTGTGGATCCCGAGTGGTAATTCCACCCAAGTTGAGAGATAGAGTGCTCAATGAGCTTCATGAGGGTCATCTGGGAGGGGTAAAAATGAAGAGCCTAGCCAGGGCGTTTGTGTGGTGGCCGGGAATCGATAAAGAAATCAAGGATATGACCAAGAGATGCACAGGATGCCAGAAGGTCCAAAACGCTCCACCACAGGCCCCGCTACATCCATGGGAGTGGCCCTCATCTCCATGGCAACGGGTACACATTGATTTTGCTGGTCCATTTATGGACTCAATGTTTTTAATCGCCGTGGATGCCCATTCGAAATGGCCAGAGGTCATCAAAATGTCCTCCACCACCACGGAGAAAACTATTGCAGTCCTACGGACCATCTTCGCCAGGAATGGCTTGCCAGAACAGATTTGCTCCGACAATGGGCCACAGTTTGTGTCCGAGGATTTCCGGAGGTTTCTGAGGAATAATGGGGTGAAACATTACACATCTGCCCCATATCATCCAGCCACAAATGGATTGGCTGAGAGGTTTGTTCAGACCTTTAAAAAGGCCATAAAGGCAATGTATAATGACGACATACCACTGCAACACAAGGTGGATAATTTCTTGTTTGCTTACCGGAATGCGACACATGCAGTCACCAACCAAGCTCCAGCCATAATGTTCTTCAACCGAAGGCTAAGATGTCGCCTGGATTTGCTCAAACCAAACATAAGACGAGATGTTGAGGATAAGCAATTCCAGCACATAAATGAGAAGCCAACCAGGAGCTTCAAGATAGGGCAACCAGTCTTGGCCCGCGACTACCGAACAGAAAAATGGCAGCCAGGAACGATATGCACACAGCAGGGACCACTAATGTACACAGTGGACGTTGGAGAGAGCATCGTGAGATGCCATGCTGACCAGATTCTAGAGTCACAGGAACAAGCCAAACCCATACCACGAGCAGGTGCACCTGGTAATCAACCCGAAGTACAGATTGCGTCTACCTCAGAAGCAGTGGTATTGGAAGCTGACAAACCAACCAATGACAATGAGCTAGAATCAACTCCGCCGCAAGAACAGGATACTTGAGAAAGGCGCTATCCAGTCAGGATCAGGAAGCTTCCTCAAAGACTGAACTTATAAATGATTATTTCAGTTGATGTATATAGTACAGAGAAAATTGTAATTGTAATTAGTTATTATTTAGTTGTTAAATGAATGTTATGTACTGTTTATCTAAAAGGGGAGGAATTGTTGTGTATGTACCTTTAAGAGAAGAACTGATTCTATACTGCAGTACTAGCAGTGACCACCCCTGTATATAAAGCCATAGCAGGCTTCTGTACGTCAGTCTTAAGTTACCCTCTGTTCAGTTTGCACAGCATTGTTGGCTGTGCAGCTGCAAGCACGAGCAGAGGGAGCAGCCAGACTTTGGAGAGTGGATTAAAGTGGTGGTCCCCTGACCAGGAAGAGGAGGAGAACGTTGGACCACCACCACCACCAACTCCACCATCATTACATCAACTGAGGTGCCTGGAGAGAGAGGACAGAGGAGGAGAAGGAGAAAGGAGGCCTACGTCAACATCAACCAGGGGAGAGGCCTTTTCTATCACTGCCTCCCCAAATTGGCCTCCACTTCAGGAGAGGGAGAGAGGGGAGAGAAACCGACTGCTTGAAAGGAGGGAAGAAAACTTCATCCGGAACATCTACAGGTGGGTGTTATTTGGGGCACTCTCCCAAGACTTTGTATTTTAGGTGGGGGGAGAAAAGAAGAAGCAAGGCCGGACCATCAAGGGGTGTAGTGTGTGTGTGTGTGTGGCTCTTGTTAAAAGCTAGGCCACACACACCACTAATTAGCATCCCTTCTATTGCCTGCCCTGGGAGAGCTTGGAGCTGCCCAAGGTGAAGTCCTTAATTTAATTTAATTACATCGTTAAGACCTGTTGCAGGACTGAGCCTGGGCTTCTCCAGCTTTTCCAGGTGAAGACGTCTTCTCCCCCTGCCAGAAGACCACCACCACCAAAGACTTTTTCCATCGGAGAGTGCAACCCTGCCAACACCCACCCACCATCCTGAGTGGCAACACTGCCCTTTGCGGCCTCCCTCCTTCCCACCCCCCCACCTCTCTCTCTCTCTTTGTCTCTCTCTGCCTGTCTTTCTAAGGCACCTTAGTTTCATCTATTTTATTAATTGCCAATTGAGCAGAGGGGAGAGGGCCCCTCTCCCAATTTAAATCAATAAGGAGAGAGGTGTGTCCTCATTTTAATCAGCTCCCTCTGCTCAATAGAGGACAAAAAAATATATATATACACCGAGGCCATTAACACCTTCAGGCCTGTGACTTGGGGTGAGTGTAGCCCTTAAAAAAAGCACCCCAGAATGGCGACTGCGTCTTCGCCGGTGGCGGGTCCAGCCGGGACCTATGCAAGAGTGGTAGCCACAGCCACAGCTGCTCCCGCTGTTCCTGCTGCCCCGTCACCTTTTCGATTAATAACAAAAAAGCTTGGGGTGAAGAGCTACACTCACCCCACTATGACCATCGAGGCCTGCGTCAAGGCCATGGCTGGGGTTGTCGGCCCCTCAGCCATCGTCGCGGCCTCAAAAATGTATGGGAAGGCTGTGTTCTTCCTGGGGTCAGAGCGGGCGGTGTCCCTGGCTGTCGCCAAGGGGCTCACCGTGGGCGGGACCTTCCTGCCGGTGGATCCTCTCCAGGCCACCGCGCAGAGGATCATTATTTCCAACGTCCCGCCCTATGTTCCTGGTGAGCTCCTCCTTCCCCATTTGCGACAACTTGGGGAGGTGAGGTCGGGGATCACACCCATCCCGCTCGGCTTCCGGGAGGCCAGCCTTCGCCACGTCTTCTCCTTCCGGCGCCAACTGTTTATCCAGCTGGTGCGGGAGGAGGACACTGACGGGGCGTTCGTCGTCCTCCACGAGGGGACCGCCTACCGCGCCTTTTGGACGTCGGACGGTGTGAGGTGCCATGCCTGCAAGGAGGTGGGGCACATCAGGAGGAACTGCCCTGCCTCCAAGGCCGCCGGATCATCTCGTGCGGCCGAGGCTGGCGCCGCCGCCGCCGCCGCCCTTCCCCCCGGATCTGCCCGCGCGTCAAGTACGTCTGATGCGCGGTTGACGTCGGGGGCCGATGCCACCAAGGCCTCCGGCGGGGGGGTGGGAGCGTGTCCGGCCGGAAAGAAGGCGCGGGGAAAAAAGAAGCACCTTAGGGCGGGTCCCCCCGTGGATGGCGAGCCCTTGCCCCTTGAGCCCCTTACACCCGCGCTCCTCGCGGAGTTGATCAGGGCAGATGTGAGCGGGAGGGGCCTCGTGCCCGAGCCTGTGGCCGCAACTGCCGCAGCGGTAATGCCAATACCTGCGGCCGGGCTCGGGCCCGAGGAACCCGACAAACCTGCTCCGCCGGAGGGAGTCGAGGAGGAGGCCTTTGCAGACATGGAGGTCTCCCTCGCTCCCTCCGTGCTAAAAAGAAGGCGCGACCCCCTGGATGAGGAGGAGGACCGGGAGGAGGAAGGTCCCTCCGAGCAGGGGGAGTCGTCGCCCGCCGCGGGTACTGCGCCCCCCCCCCCCAGCGCTGTCGTCATCACCAGCGATCGGCAGGAGTCGCCTGTCCCTCGGGAGGCTGAGGCAGATGTGTCTGTCCAGCACGTGCCTCCCGGGGATGGGGATGAGACCCTGCCCGTGGGGGGGGTTGCGGAACAACCCGCGGCAGTAATTGAAATTGACCTTTTATCGGTGCCGTTACCCCTCGCCGGGTCGGGCAGCCTGGGGGCTGGGTCGGGCGAGCTCGAGGATAATGAGCTCGCCCAATGCGACCTGGACGTCTCCCAGGGGATGCTCATCCTGGTAGAGCTTTTAATTCAAAACCCCCCGTCCGCTGGGTCGGAGGTTGGTGGCGGGGAGGAGGATGGCCCCCTGGCTGCGTCTCTGGTGCCGGACGTACTGGAGGAGCTGGAAATTGTTCTCTCCCTGGTTTCTCCGGTCGTTCCGGCGTCTGAGGCGGAGGGGAGCTCTGAACCGCCGCCGTCTTCTGGCCCGGCACCCCTAGAGGAGCCCAGGGAGAAATCCTCTGCCGCCGATCCTGGGGGTGGGATCCGGGCAGAGGCGGGGCTGGCTGGCGCGGCCGAGTCGTTCGCTTCGCACTGCGCGGCGGACGGGTCGGCCGCTGGTGACGACCCCCTGGAGGAGGATGGGGACTCGGTGATGGGCACGGAGGACGATTCGGACTCCAGCGCCGACGTGGCGATGGATGACCTCGTGCCCCTTGCCGAGTCTCCCCTCATTCCTGTAAGGGAACTCCGGGACTTTATGGCCACGTGCCTGGGTCAGCGCAATAAGGTCCGGCTGGCCCTCGACAGGTGGTCGGAGCTGGCGCTGCTCATCGATTCCGTCCGCGCCGCCGTTAAGATCTTGGGCGCGGACGAGGGTGTGAACCCGCTCGAGCTGCGTCGGCTCACAACGTTTCTCACTGGGCTGCTGAGGAAGTGGCGGCGGACCAGCGGCTGCGCTTCCTCGCCCCGTTAGGTGTAGGTAGAGGTTGCACTATGCTTCTGACATGAAGATAACCATAGCCAGCCTCAACATCAACGGCAGCAGGGAGGCGCGCCGCAGATTCAATAACTTCTCGGTCCTTCGGGACGGGAAGTATGCGGTGTGCTTCCTGCAAGAAACCCACACCGTTCCGGGAGACGAAGCCACGTGGCTCCTGGAGTGGCAAGGAGGGGTCAGCATGAGTCACCTCTCCAACAATTCCAGCGGGGTGGCTATCTTGCTGGCCCCGCATTTTCAGCCGGAGATCTTGGGGGTCAAGGAGCTCGTGCCGGGCCGCTTGCTCCATGTCACTGTTCGCCTGGGGGGCGTGCCGCTCCATCTAGTGAACGTGTACGCCCCTCAGACCGGTGCGCAGCAAGTGCGCTTCTTCGAAGAAGTGTCCGCTCTCTTGGGCTCCATCGACGTGGGCGAGTGCGTCATCCTCGGGGGGGATTTTAACTGCACCCTCGAGGCGAGGGACCGTTCGGGTCCCCCGCGAAGCCCGGCGGCGATGGAGAAGTTGAGGGACCTGGTTGGGTCCTTCGACTTGGTGGACGTCTGGCGAAATCTCCACCCCGACTCCAGCGCCTTCACTAGCGTGAGGTCTGGGGGAGGAAGGTCCAGAATCGACCGCCTCTACATTTCCCGGGCGTACGTCTCCTGCGTTCCGGCAGCTTCCATGCGGCCGGTGCCGTGCACGGACCACCACCTGGTGTGGGCGGAGCTCGCTCCGCTGCACGCGCGGGGGGGGTCCGTGTACTGGCATTTTAACAACCTGCTGCTGGAGGACGCACGGTTCCGGGATTCGTTTCGTCGATTCTGGGCCGACTGGAGAAGGAAGCAGGGGGGCTTCCCCTCCTTGAGGCTATGGTGGGATGTGAGCAAGGCTCACATCCGTCTCTTCTGTCAGGAGTACGCGAAGGGGTCGACCAAGAGGCGGGAGGCCCGGGTCGGGCGGTTGGAGAAGGAGGTGCTCGACCTGGAGTCCCGTCTCGGTCAGGTCGTCGAGGACCCGGCCCTGCGGAAGGTGTACGAAGAGAAGAAGGGCGCGCTGAAGGACCTGCAGCTCGTCGGGTCCCGAGGCGCGTACGTGAGGTCGCGGATCCAGCTCCTGCGGGACCTGGACCGCGGCTCCCCCTTCTTCTACTCGCTGGAAAAAAGACGGGGGGTCCGTAAGCAGCTCTTGGGGCTGCTGGCCGACGACGGATCTCTGGTCTCGGATCCGGAGGGAATCAGCGCGGAGACCCGCGCCTATTACGGGGCTCTGTTCTCTCCGGATCCGTCCAGCGAGGATGCGCGCAGAGTTTTGTGGGAGGACCTGACGAAGGTTGGCCCGGAGGGCGCCGAAAAATTGGACGCTCTGCTAAGTCTGGCGGAGCTGACCGGTGCCCTCCGCCAGCTCTCTAGGGGAAAGTCCCCGGGGCTGGACGGGCTGACCGTGGAGTTCCACAGGGCGTTCTGGGACGTCTTGGGGGGCGACTACGCGCGGGTCCTGGGGGAAAGTTTGGCGACCGGGGAGATGCCCCTTTCTTGGCGCAGGGCGGTCATTGTCCTGTTGCCTAAGAAGGGCGATCTCCGCCTCCTTAAGAACTGGCGCCCGGTCTCCCTCCTCAGCACGGACTATAAAATCTTTGCCAGGGCCATGTCTGCTCGCCTTGGCACCGTGCTGGCCCACATGATCCGCCCCGACCAGTCCTACACGGTCCCGGGCCGGACCATCCACGATAACATCCATCTGGTCCGGGACCTGGTCCACCACTCCCAGAGGGCTGGTCTGTCGGTCGCCTTCCTTTCCCTGGATCAGGAGAAGGCGTTCGACAGGGTGGATCACGAGTATCTCTTCGGGACTCTGCGCGCATTCGGGTTCGGGACGCATTTCGTCGCCCGGATCCGACTTCTGTACGCCACCGCGGAGTGTCTGATTAAAGTTAACGGGTCCTTGATGGCGCCCCTTCGCTTCGGGAGAGGGGTGCGTCAGGGATGCCCCATGTCCGGTCAGTTATATGCCATTTGCGTGGAGCCTTTCCTGCGCCTCTTGCGGAAGAGGTTGACGGGACTGGCTCTGCAAGGGCCGGGCGTGGAGGTGGTCCTCTCGGCTTACGCTGATGACGTGCTCCTCATGGTCACGGATCCCGCTGACTTGCGGAGGATGCGGGAATGCCAGCAGATTTACTCGGACGCATCCTCCGCCAAGATCAACTGGGAGAAATGTTCCGGACTCCTGGTGGGTCAGTGGCGGGTGGGCTCCCTGCCGGAGGAGTTCAGGCCTTTCGCCTGGAGCACCACGCACCTCCTCTATTTGGGAGTCTACCTTAGCCCTGCCGAGGACGCTTGGCCGGCGAACTGGCAAGAGCTGGAGGCCAAAGTCACCGCTCGCCTAGGACGCTGGACAGGACTGCTCCGAGTGTTGTCCTACAGGGGTCGAGCGCTGGTCATAAACCAGCTGGTGGCCGCCATGTTGTGGTACCGGTTGGTCACTTTGATCCCTCCCCCTGCGTTTGTCGCCAAGGTTCAGAAGAAGCTCATCGACTTCTTCTGGGACAAAAGGAAGCACTGGGTCTCTGCCGCGGTTCTGTGTCTCCCGCTTAGGGAGGGCGGTCAGGCGCTGGTGTGCCTTCGCACCCAGGCTGCGACTTTCCGTCTTCAGACGCTGCAGAGATACCTGTACGTCGAGAATCCTCTGAGATGGTGTGCGCTGGCGACGTTTTTCTTCCGCCAGCTGCATGGCCTCAATTACGACACGCAGCTCCTGTTTGCGAAAGTGGGCGGCAGGCGTGCCAGCCTGCGGGAGCTGCCTGTCTTCTACCAGGAACTACTATGGGTTTGGAACTACGTCGCTTCCAGGCGGAACTCTCCCCCGTCAGGAGCGGCGGCTCTCCTTCGGGAGCCGCTGCTCAGGAATCCGCACCTCCACGAACACGGGTTCGGGCGGCTGGCGGAGGGTAGGGCTGTGGCTGGCAAGGTGACCAGAGTCGGGGACCTGCTCGATGGCGGAGGAGCAGGCTGGATGGCGCCGGAGGAGCTGGCGCGGCGCCTGTCCTGGGCCAACGTCCGGCTCGTGGTCGAAACCATCGAATCGGTAAAAGCGGCACTGGGCCCCGACTCCACTAGGTGTATCGAGGCGGCTCAAGCACGTGGGGCGATCCCGTCCGAGCTTACCCCCGTTCGGACGGAATTCCTCATCGGCGCCCGGCCCCGAAACTCCCCTCGGGAACCGGCGCCTCACAACTTGAGCCGTCTTGAGGAAATACCCTCCGTGCCTTTTCATTCCGCGCGGAGGGGTTTCCTGTACGGGCTGCTCCTGCACACTCTCCACTTTGCCATCTTCGTCTACCGTCCGGACACGTCTTGGCGTGGCGTCTTGCCGACTGGCGGTGGCGGAGGTCCTCAATGGAGGGCTCTCTACGCGGGAGTCCTCCCTTGTTCCATCGGGGACTTGGCCTGGAGGGTGTTGCACGGAGCGGTCCCGTGCAATAAGGTTTTAAGTAGGTTCACGGACTCCCAGGCCGCCTGCATTGTTTGCGGCCTGGAGGAGTCCGTGTTTCACGTTTATATGGATTGTGAGAGGTTGCAGCCCCTCTTTCACTACTTGAAGGGGCTGCTCCTCGATTTTTGGTTGCACTACAGTCCCACGCTCTTGATCTACGGTCACCCGGTGCGGAGGGGAGCGGACAGGTTGGAGGACCTCCTTGTGGGCCTGCTCCTGGGCCTGGCTAAAAGAGCCATCAATTGGTCCAGGCAGCGGGCGGTCGAGGGGGTCGTCCAGCCGGATTGCCTGCATCTCTTCCGCGGCCATGTTCGCGCCCGGGTGGCCCTGGAGATGGAGCACGTGGTGTCCGCCGGTGCGCTTGAGTATTTCCGCGACCGATGGGCGCCGCGGGGACTGGAGTGCATCATCAACACAGAAAACCAAATTTTAATTTGATTTGTTAAGTTTTAGTTGAACTTTTGTTTATTTACAGTTGAATTGGGTTTTTTTTTTGGGTCCAAATAAAAGAGTACCCTCTGTTCAGTAAATACCTGTTATTATTGTTCTCCTGCAGTCCGTGTATTATTAAGGCGTGGACACTACACCGTCTCTGCTCTAAGGAGAACAATCCCAGCTTTTCCAGTCATTTTACGTTGCTGAAGTTCCTCATCCCTGGTACCATTCTTGTAAAATTATGAAGGGGGTTCGATAGGGGCTAGGGCTCTTTACTCTAGGAAAGAGAAGACTGAAGTTTGACCTGATAGAGGACTTTAAGATAATGAAAGGGCTCGATAGGGTAGACATGGCAAAGATGTCCCCCCTTGTGGGGGGAGACCAGGACTAGGGGCCATAAATATAAGATAGTCGCCAATAAATCTAATAGGGAATTCAGGAGAAACTTCTTTACCCAGAGAGTGGCGAGAATGTGTAACTCGCTACCACAGGGAGTGGTTGAGGCGAATTGCGGAGATGCATTTAAGGGGAAGCTAGATAAACACATGAGAGGGAAATTAATAGAAGGATGTGTTGATGGGGTGAGATGGAGAGGGGTGGGGGGAGCCATGGAGGGAGTGCAGCGAAGATTCACCAGACTGATACCTGGGATGGCAGGAATGACGTATGAGGAGAGATTGGGTCGATTGGGCTTATACTCACTGGAGTTTAGAAGAATGAGAGGGGATCTCATTGAAACCTATAAAATTCGAACAGGACTAGACAGACTAGATGCAGGAAGGATGTTCCCGATGGTCAGGGAGTCCAGAACCAGTGGTCACAGTCTAAGGATAAGGGGTAAGCCATTTAGGACAGAGATGAGGAGGAATTTCTTCACCCAGAGAGTGGTGAACCTGTGGAATTCTCTACCACAGAAGGCAGTTGAGGCCAATTCATTAAATATATTCAAGAAGGAGTTGGATATATTTCTTGAGGCTAAAGGGATCAAGGGATATGGGGAGAAAGCAGGGACAGGGTACTGAATTTGGATGATCAGCCATGATCTCATTAAATGGCGGAGCAGGCTCGAGGGGCCGAATGGCCTACTCCTGCTCCTATCTTCTATGTTTCTATGTTTCTGCGATGCTCGTGTGGATCGTAAACCCCGGCAGGCACGGAGCAGTGGGGCCGAATGGCCTGTTTCTGTGCTGTAGACTCGATGTAATTCGCTGTAACTCATCCCCTGAGTCACCGCTTCTCTGAAGGGTGCCAAGTTTCAGCCTGTCTCGATAACTAACTGGCTTCAAACTGTTTAATGAATGTAGTGGCCTCTCCTCTGGACCCTATCCAAAGCCTCAGTTCTCTAATTGTGACCTGTCCAAGGTCTTTGTACAAGGACAAATCAATTGTCCTATGAATCATCGTAGAATGACACAGCACAGAAGGAGGCCATTCGGCCCATCGTGCCTGTGCCGGCTCTTTGAAAGAGCCCTCCAACTAGTCCCACAGCCCCCCATCCCCCGCCGCTTTTTCCCCATAGCCTTGCAAAAATTTTTCCTTCAATATTTATCCAATTCTCTTCTGAAAGTGACCATTAAATCTGCTTCCGCCGCCCTTTCAGGCAACGCGTTCCAGATCACAACAACTCGCTGCGTAAAGAAAATTCTCCTCATGTCGCCTCTGGTTCTTTTGCCAATTATCTTAAATCTGTTTCCTCTGGTTAACGACCCTCCCGCCACTGGAAACACTTCCTCCTTATTTACTCTATCAAAACCCTTCATGATTTTGAACACCTCTATTTAATCTCCTCTTCACCTTCTCTGCTCTAAGGAGAACAACCCCAGCTTCTCCAGTCTCTCCACGTAACTGAAGTCCCTCATCCCTGGTACCATTCTGGTCAATCTCCCCTTAACCTTCTCTGCTCTAAGGAGAACAATCCCAGCTTCTCCAGTCTCTCCACATCACTGAAGACCCTCATCCCTGGTACCATTCTGGTCAATCTCTCTTTAACCTTCTCTGCTCGAAGGAGAACAACCTCAGCTTCTCCAGTCTCTCCACATAACTGAAGTCCCTCATCCCCTGGTACCATTCTGCTCAATCTCCCTTTAACCTTCTCTGCTCGAAGGAGAACAACCCCAGCTTCTCCAGTCTCTCCACATAACTGAAGACCCTCATCCCTGGTACCATTCTGGTCAATCTCCCCTTAACCTTCTCTGCTCTAAGGAGAACAACCCCAGCTTCTCCAGTCTCTCCACATAACTGAAGTCCCTCATCCCTGGTACCATTCTGGTCAATCTCCCCTTAACCTTCTCTGCTCTAAGGAGAACAATCCCAGCTTCTCCAGTCTCTCCACATCACTGAAGTCCCTCATCACTGGTACCATTCTGGTCAATCTCCCCTTAACCTTCTCTGCTCTAAGGAGAACAACCCCAGCTTCTCCAGTCTCTCCACTTAACTGAAGTCCCTCATCCCTGGTACCATTCTGGTCAATCTCCCCTTAACCTTCTCTGCTCTAAGGAGAACAATCCCAGCTTCTCCAGTCTCTCCACGTAACTGAAGTCCCTCATCCCTTTCTGGTCAATCTCCCCTTAACCTTCTCTGCTCTAAGGAGAACAATCCCAGCTTCTCCAGTCTCTCCACGTAACTGAAGTCCCTCATCCCTGGTACCATTCTGGTCAATCTCCCCTTAACCTTCTCTGCTCTAAGGAGAACAACCCCAGCTTCTCCAGTCTCTCCACATAACTGAAGTCCCTCATCCCTGGTACCATTCTGGTCAATCTCCCCTTAACCTTCTCTGCTCTAAGGAGAACAACCCCAGCTTCTCCAGTCTCTCCACTTAACTGAAGTCCCTCATCCCTGGTACCATTCTGGTCAATCTCCCCTTAACCTTCTCTGCTCTAAGGAGAACAATCCCAGATTCTCCAGTCTCTCCACGTAACTGAAGTCCCTCAGCCCTGGTACCATGCTCATACCTTGCTCATGAATCTCCTCTGCACCCTCTCCACAGCATTGACATCCACATAAACACTATGGCAACAAGAGCAGGCCAGAGGCTGGGTATTCTGCGGCAAGTGTCTCACCTCCTGACTCCCCAAAGCCTTTCCACCATCTACAAGGCACAAGTCAGGAGTGTGATGGAATACTCTCCACTTGCCTGGATGAGTGCAGCTCCAACAACACTCAAGAAGCTCGACACCATCCAGGACAAAGCAGCCCGTTTGATTGGCACCCCATCCACCACCTTAAACATTCACTCCCTCCACCACCGGCGCACCGTGGCTGCAGTGTGTACCATCGACAAGATGCACTGCAGCAACTCGCCAAGGCTTCTTCGGCAGCACCTCCCAAACCCGCGACCTCTTCCACCTAGACGGACAAGGGCAGCAGGCGCATGGGAACACCACCACCTCCAAGTTCCCCTCCAAGTCACACACACCATCCTGACTTGGAAATATATCGGCCGATCCTTCATCGTCGCTGGTTCAAAATCCAGGAACTCCCTCCCTAACAGCACTGTGGGAGTACCTTCACCACACGGACTGCAGCGGTTCAAGAAGGCGGCTCACCACCACCTTCTCGAGGGCAACTAGGGATGGGCAATAAATGCTGGCATTGCCAGCGACGCCCACATCCCATAAACAAATTTAAAAAAAACAAGCGGCCTGAATTGGAGAAGCACCGACATCTTGGAGGCTTGTAGGGACTGGAATTGGCTTCAACTGCCTTCTGTGGTAGAGAATTCCACAGGTTGAACAGCAATAGATTGGGAGAAGGGGAAGTGCAAAGAGACCTGGGTGTCCTTGTGCACCAGTCGCTGAAGGTAAGCATGCAGGTGCAGCAGGCGGTTAAGAAGGCAAATGGTATGTTGGCCTTCGTAGCGAGAGGGTTCGAGTACAGGAGCAAGGATGTCTTGCTGCAGTTGTACAGGGCCTTGGTGAGACCGCACCTTGAGTATTGTGTGCAGTTTTGGTCACCTTACCTGAGGAAGGACGTTCTTGCCATGGAGGGAGTGCAGCGAAGATTCACCAGGCTGATACCTGGGATGGCAGGAATGACGTATGAGGAGAGATTGTGTCGATTGGGCTTATACTCACTGGAGTTTAGAAGATTGAGAGGGGATCTCATCGAAACCTATAAAATTCTGTCAGGTCTGGACAGACTAGATGCAGGAAGGATGTTTATGATGGCCAGGGAGTCCAGAACCAGGGGTCATAGTCTAAGGATAAGGGGTAAGCCATTTAGGACTGAAATGAGGAGGAATTTCTTCACCCAGAGAGTGGTGAACCTGTGCAATTTTCTGCCACAGAGGGCGGTGGAGGCCAGTTCATTAAATATATTCAAGAAAGAGTTGGATATATTTCTTGAGGCTAAAGGGATCAAGGGATATGGGGAGAAGGCAGGGACAGGGTACTGAATTTGGATGATCAGCCATGATCTCATTGAATGGCGGGGCAGGCTCGAGGGGCCGAATGGCCTACTCCTGCTCCTATCTTCGATGTTTCTATATTTCTCTGGGTGAAGAAATTCCTCCTCATCTCAGTCCTAAATGGCTTACCCCTTATCTTTAGACTGTGACCCCTGGTTCTGGACTCCCCCGCCATCGGGAACATCCTTCCTGCATCCAGTCTGTCTAGTCCTGTTAGAATTTTATAACTTTCAATGAGATCCCCTCTCATTCTTCTAAGGAGGCCATGGAGGGATTTGAACAGGAATGGCGGGATTTGAACAGGAAAATGGGGGGAGTACATCGACGAGTTGCCGGACTGGGAGCCAATGTATGTCAGCGAACACATGGGGAGTGATGGCTGATCGGGACTTGGTGCCAGTTAGGCCACGGTCAGCAGGAGTTTAAGATGAGCGGATGGTTACGGAGGATGCAAGATTGGGAATAGTCGCATCTAGAGGGGACAAAAGGGGCACCGATGAGGGTTTGAGCAGCAGGCCAGAGGTCTTTAAGCATTCACCATGCCCAGATGCATAACACTGCTCTTCCTCCCAAGTTAAACATCACTTTCCCAACCCATCATGACCTGCCTGCTGCAGTCGAGCAGCATCTGAACACTCGCAAAGATCTTCGTATTACCGGCAAAAGCACTGATCGTGAGGCTGGGTCAAGCAGGAGGGATTGGTCAGCTGATGGGAGGGGGCGAGGCTGTGGGACGGGGGGTTGGGGCTCAGGGAACGGAAGAGGGAAACTTCATGGGAGGATAGACTAGCGTGGGATTAAAATAAAGAGAGAGAAACTGAGAAAAAGCATGAGAGACAGAGACAGAGGGAGACAGAGAGACAGAGAGAGAGAGAGAGAGCGAGACAGAGGGAGACGGAGAGACAGAGAGACAGAGAGAGAGAGAGGGAGACAGAGAGACAGAGAGAGAGAGAGAGAGAGACAGAGAGAGAGAGAGAGGGAGACAGAGAGACAGAGAGAGAGAGAGACAGAGGGAGACAGAGAGAGAGAGACAGAGAATACTGAATGCACCCAACGAGGGTCAACGACTGTTTAAATTAATACTGTCTGTACCCAACGAGGGTCAAAAACATTTGACACCTACAGAATGTTGGAAACCTGTACTTTTTGTTATGTAAGCTTTGGCAACATGGTTCCCTGTAAACTTTCATGCCAATAAAGCATTTGAATTGAAAAATTCAATTGAATTGAATTGAGACAGAGGGAGACAGAGAGACAGAGAGAGAGAGAGAGAGAGAGACAGAGAGAGAGAGAGAGAGACAGAGAGACAGAGAGAGAGAGGGAGAGAGAGAGACAGAGAGAGAGAGACAGAGAGAGAGACAGAGGGAGACAGAGAGACAGAGAGAGAGAGAGACAGAGAGAGCAGAGAGAGAGACAGAGAGAGAGAGAGCAGAGAGAGAGACAGAGAGAGAGGGAGAGAGAGAGACAGAGAGAGAGAGAGAGAGAGAGACAGAGGGAGACAGAGAGAGAGACAGACAGAGAGAGAGGGAGACAGAGAGACAAAGAGAGAGAGAGAGACAGAGAGAGAGAGAGAGAGAGAGACAGAGGGAGAGAGAGAGACAGAGAGAGAGAGAGAGAGAGAGGGAGAGAGAGAGACAGAGAGAGAGAGAGAGAGAGAGACAGAGAGAGAGAGAGAGAGACTGTACCTTTTTGCTATGTAAGCTTTGGCAATATGGTTCTCTGTAAACTTTCATGCCAATAAAGCATTTGAACTGAACTGAACTGGAACTGAGAGAGAGAGAAAGCCTTTGACTCTATATGGCACGAAGGGCTCTATTATAAACTTCTTCAGTGTGGAATAGGGGGCAAAGTCTATGACCTTATTAAATCAATGTATCTGAAAAACAAATGCGGGGTCAAAATTGGAGACAAACGCACCGATTTCTTCACCCAGAGAAGAGGCGTCCGGCAGGGCTGCAATTTGAGCCCGACCCTGTTCAACATATACATAAATGAATTAGCAGACATGCTGGAGCAAAGCGAGTCACCAGGTCTCCGTCTCCTGGATGGAGAAGTGAAATCCCTGTTCTATGCGGACGACCTGGTTCTGCTGTCTCCCACAGAACAGGGATTACAGCAACAACTAGACCTATTCGACAAATACTGCCAAAATTGGGCTCTAACAGTAAATCTAAAGAAAACCAACATCATGATTTTTCAAAAAAGGCCTAGATGTCAGGAAAACAAATACCAGTTTACCCTCAGTGATACCACTATAGGACACACTATGAGCTACACCTA
>NC_140990.1:3204308-3251808 GCF_052327205.1 Somniosus microcephalus | reverse complement strand
AGAGAGAGACAGAGGGAGACAGAGAGAGGGAGAGACAGAGGGTGACATCATAAACAAAAGACTTATAAACTTCCTTGAGGAGCACAATGTCTTGAATAAAAGCCAAATTGGATTCCTGCCAAACTATAGAACATCAGATCATATCTTCACCCTACAGACCCTAATTGACAAACACGTTCACCATAACAAAAGCAAAATCTACGCATGCTTTATAGATTTCCAGAAGGCTTTCGACTCCATCTGGCACGACGGTCTATTCCTGAAACTTTTCGAAAGCGGGGTAGGGGGAAAAACATATGATGTAGTTAAATCAATGTATACAAACAACAAATGTGCAGTTAAAATTGGAGACAAACAAACAAAATACTTCCCACAGGGGCGGGCGGTGACGCAGGGCTCGCCCATCTCACCGACACTCTTTAATATTTACATAAATGAATTGGCAAAACTACTTGAACAATCGACAGCACCCAGCCTCACCCTATATGAATCCAAGGTTAAATTCCTCCTCTATGCAGACGACCTGGTTCTGCTGTCACCAACTGTGGTGTATGTGCCTTTAAGAGCAATTATGGTGTATGTGCCTTTAAGAGCACCAGGTGTGCGTAATGCCGATAATTGCCACTTGGGCTATATAAGCCTGTGTATTGTGTATATCCTTTAGAAACCCCCCCCCAGACTTGCTTAGTAAATACCTATGAACCAACTCCTGTCTTCAGTGTCTTTATCTACACACGGACACTACAGTGGCGACGAAGTGGAAACTGACTTACCTGCAATTCGGCAGCACCTCAAGGACATCGATTCCTTCAGCGTCCAGAAGACTCAAGGAAGTAAGAGAAACTGTGGTTTCACCAGCTGGCCAAGCTGGTGACAGGTACTGCGCTAATCCTTCCTGGGCGTCAGGCTGGAGCTCCAGCGGCGGGCTCTACAGCTGAGACAGGCAGCGAAATCGGAGGCAAGCAATAACGGACTGGGAGGGTGCACTCGGGAGACGGCCGGCGCGGCAAGCAGGTCAGCGTTCAGACCTCCGGCGGGAACGAGTCTCCAACAGTGAATAAACGGAAACCACAGTAAAACAGCGTTGTTATCGGTAGCAGCGGCGGGAAAGCGCGGGGAGCGCCATATCGTTGCTACAGAGAGAAAAAAAAGCGCGGGAAGCGCCATATCTTTTCTGAAATGCCTAAATCTGGTAATATTGAGGCTTTTGATGGCGAAATAGAAGATTGGACCACATACGTGGAAAGAGTAGAGGTTTATTGCACTGCAAATGGAATAACAGATGAAAAAAAAGCTTCAGTACTTCTGAACTTAATGGGCGCGAAGACATACGGGCTGTTACGAAATTTAATCACTCCAGCCAAACCAAAGGACAAGACTTTTAAAGAAATTGTTGATACCCTGCAGGAGCATTTAAACCCAACACCGCTGCTGATAGCGGAACGATTCAAGTTCTTCAAGAGAAATCAACACAAGAATGAAAGTAACGCTGATTACCTAAACGAATTAAGAAAGCTATCAAAGTACTGCCAATTCGGAGCAGGACTATCGGATTATCTTCGAGACAAATTTGTTTGCGGTCTCTTAAGTGAAGGAACACAAAAAAGACTGCTTTCTGAAAAAGATTTAACATTGGACAAAGCTTTCAGTATGGCTGTATCATACGAAGCAGCAGCAAGAGGAGCTGCAGAGATACAACAAGAGACACAGGACTTCGGCACCCATAAAATGACACAGGAGTTCGGAAGATGTTATCGCTGCGGCAGATCCACCCATAACCAGAGGGACTGCTGGTTCAAGGGCAAAGCATGCAGGCAATGTGGCAAGATTGGACACATTGCACGGGTATGCCAATCTGGACAAAATAAATCCACTGACAGAAAACAAAAAATCAATAAAGAAAAGTACAGGAAAGTACAAATGATGGCGGACAATAGCTCCGAAGACCAGAATAGCGATAGCGACTCCGGAAACAAGAGACTAAGCTGTCTCAAATTACATAATGTACTTGCCAAAGAGGATTACCAAACCATTTGGGTTACCCTCACAATAGCAGGGTCCCCAGTTAAAATGGAGCTAGATACAGGATCAGCTCTAACCGTAATAAATCGACGAGATTACGAGAGGCTATTTTCGCATATACCTCTAAAAGACACATCCATTATCTTAAAAACATATACGGGGCAGAAAGTCTACCCCAAAGGAAAAATAAGGGTGCCTGTGGTATACAATGGCAAAGAAATACAAAAGTTGTATTTATACATTCTACAAGATGGTGGTCCACCGTTGTTGGGACGTGAATGGATAAGGAAGATACGTTTAGACTGGCACTCCATTCAGGCACTGACGGTGACCAGTAAGGAAAAAAACAATGATGACATCATACCTGAATGATTAAAAGACATCTTGGCCAACGCCAAAGAAGTGTTTCAAGAGAAACTAGGAACCTTGAAAGGCATCACCGCCTCAATAAAAGTGGAAGATACAGCAATTCCAAAATTTTTTAAGGCAAGACCGGTGCCATACGCAATACGTCCGGCAGTCGAGGCAGAGCTGAAGAATTTGGAAAAGGCAGGTGTATTATCCAAAATAGATTGGAGCGAATGGGCAACACCCATCGTTCCAGTCATGAAAAAAACATTGAAAAATAACTCTGAGGAACAGAAAAAAATTCGCATCTGTGGGGACTTTAAGGTGACTGTAAACCCGGTCCTTCACACGGTACAGTATCCTCTTCCGAGGATAGAAGATATTTTCGCCTCACTATCCGGAGGGAAACGTTTCACAAAAATTGACTTGGCACAGGCATATCTACAGATGGAGGTTGAGGAGACCTCTAAAAAGTATCTCACAATAAACACACACAAAGGCCTGTACCAGTACAATCGACTGGTTTTTGGAATAGCATCAGCTCCAGCTATCTGGCAAAGAGCTATGGAGCAAGTCCTGCAAGGGATTCCGGGGACTCAATGCTACCTAGACGACATCCTTATAACAGGAGAAAACGACAACGAGCACCTTGCCAATTTGGAGCAGGTGATCACTAGGCTGAAAGAACGGGGCCTACGAGCAAATCGCCCCAAGTGCGAATTTTTCCAAAATCAGATATCATATTGTGGCCACATAATTAATAAGGAGGGGTTGCATAAGTCACCTGAAAAAATTGAAGCAGTTATAAAAGCCCCAGCACCTGAAAATGTTTCACAATTGAGGTCATTCCTGGGATTAATAAATTACTATCATTAATTTTTACCGAACTTATCAACTATTCTACACCCTCTTAATGATCTTCTACAGACAGGAGTGATTTGGAAATGGAACGAAGACTGTAAACGTGCCTTCCATAAATGTAAAGACTTAATCACATCCGAGAAAATTTTGGCTCATTACAACCCATCACTACCAATCAGACTGGCGTGCGATGCATCCCCTTACGGCATAGGAGCGGTATTGTCCCATAGATTCCCTGATGGCTCGGAACGGCCGATAGCTTTTGCGTCACGCTCATTGACAGGGAAGCACTCAGCCTGGTATGAGGAGTGAAGAAATTCAACCATTACCTACACGGACAAAAATTTACCTTGCTGACTGACCATCAACCCCTCATCTCCATATTCAACCCTAAAAAAGGTGTCCCCGTTATGACGGCACAAAGACTACAGAGGTGGTCCCTTTTTCTAGGGGCACACCAATACAACATTGAATACAAAGGATCAAAACAGCATGGGAATGCTGACGGTTTATCATGCCTACCGTTGCCAACGATAGAAGAGGCACCTACAGTAGACCCAGTAGAGATATTCCACTCTACCATAGTGGAATGTCTACCGGTGACAAATTCTGCCATTGAAAGGGAGACAAGAAATGACCCTACTCTCTCACGGGTCTACGATTTAACAGTGAAGGGATGGTCAGCACATGGCGAACCACTGTTGCCAGCATTCTCGCAAAGAAAACAGCTGTCAGTGTGCCGAGGAACCTTGATGTGTGGATCCAGAGTGGTGATTCCACCCAAACTCCAGGATAAAGTGCTAAAGGAGCTTCACGAGGGGCATCTGGGTGGAGTGAAAATGAAGAACCTAGCTAGGGCGTTTGTATGGTGGCCAGGTATCGATGGAGACATCGAAGACATGACCAAGAGCTGCCTAGGATGCCAGAAGGTCCAAAATGCTCCGCCACAGGCCCCTCTACATCCATGGGAGTGGCCCTCATCTTCCTGGCAAAGGGTGCACATCGACTTTGCTGGTCCATTTATGGACTCAATGTTCTTAATCGCAGTTGATGCACACTCCAAGTGGCCGGAGGTAATAAAGATGTCCTCCACCACCACGGAAAAAACCATCACAGTATTGAGGACCATATTTGCCAGGAATGGGCTGCCGGAGCAGATATGTTCTGATAATGGACCGCAATTTATGTCCGAAGAATTCAGAAAGTTCTTAAAGAACAATGGGGTAAAGCACTACACGTCCGCCCCATACCATCCCGCCACCAATGGATTGGCTGAAAGGTTTGTCCAGACCTTCAAGAAGGCCATCAAGGCCATGGGTAATGAAGACATAAAACTTCAGCACAAGGTGGATAACTTCTTATTTGCATATAGGAATGCAACGCATATGGTTACTAACCAAACTCCCGCCATGATGTTCTACAATAGAAACCTAAGATGCCGGCTGGATTTGGTCAAGCCCAACATCCGAAGGGACGTGGAGAACCGGCAGTTTCAGGGCATGAATGAAAGGCCAACTAGGGCCTTCCAGATAGGCCAACCGGTTTTGGCCCGGGACTACCGTACCGAGAAATGGCAGCCTGGAACTATCTGCACACGATTAGGACCACTGATGTATACCGTGGACATCGGAGACAGCATAATAAGGCGCCATGCTGACCAAATCATCAAGTCATCCGAAAAGGGACAACCTACACCACCACTCTATACATCTAACGATGAAGTAGAGATACCCATATCTACCTCCGATCCGGTGATACTGGAGCCCGATGAACCCGACACTGGCCTTCAAGCCAAATCAGCCTTGCCAGAAGAACCTACTACACCACCAGAAACTACTACACCCCCGAGGCGTTATCCGGACCGAGTCAGGAAGCCTCCTGAGAGACTAACTTATAATTAATTAATACAGCAATGTATATTATTTTGCATATAACATGTAATTAATAATTACTTAAAATATGATGTACTAGTTAGCTGGAAGGGGAGGAATTATGGTGTATGTGCCTTTAAGAGCACCAGGTGTGCGTAATGCCGATAATTGCCACTTGGGCTATATAAGCCTGTGTATTGTGTATATCCTTTAGAACCCCCCCCCAGACTTGCTTAGTAAATACCTATGAACCAACTCCTGTCTTCAGTGTCTTTATCTACACACGGACACAACACCAACTAAGGAGGGTCTACAGCAGAACCTGGATCTGCTGGAGTCGTACTGCCAGACTTGGGCCCTGACAATAAATCCCCAAAAAACCAAAGTCCTTGTGTTCCAGCAAAGATCCAGACATCAGGGACCCAAAATAAATTTCACAATAGGAACAACCAAAATTGAACAAACCACTAACTACACATACTTGGGCTTAAAAATCAGTTCTACGGGAAACTTCAAACTGGCTGTGAATGAACTGAAAGAGAAAGCAAGAAGGGCTTTCTATGCCATTAAAAAATCAATCCAAATAGAAATCCCAATTAGCATTTGGCTCAAAATTTTCAAATCAGTAATTGAACCAATTGCACTCTATGGCAGTGAGGTGTGGGGACCGCTAACACAACAAGAATTTGCAAAATGGAACAAACACCCAATTGAGATCCTACATGCAGAATTCTGTAAAAGTATCCTCCGGACTCAAAGGAAAACAGTAAACAATGCATGCAGGGCAGAACTAGGCCAATATCCATTAATAATCACTATCCAAAAAAGAGCCACCAAATTTTGGAAACACCTAGAAATGAGCAACCCCCAATGCTATCACTACGATGCCCTGAAATGCCAAGAGCTGACCATAAAGAAGAATACCCTCAGTCAACTAGTCCTGGGACTCAGTGAAGTAACTACTAACACTACTAACAATAACCAGCCCCAGGACAGTGACAGCGTAACACAAAGAATTCGACCCAACACAATCGTCGCTAAGCAAAAGGAAAAATATCTGTCATATTGGGCAGAAACAACAAAAACCCAAAACAAACTCAATTGCTATTTGGCCCTAAACAGACAATACAACATGGCTGATTACCTGACCATGGTAAAGGATAGCAAACTGAGAAAAACCTTGACAATGTACAGACTTAGTGAACATAGCCTGGCGATCGAAAAAGGTAGACACAGGCAGACCCGGCTACCAAGAGAGGACAGGATATGCTCTCACTGCAGCCAGGGAATGGTGGAGACAGAGATGCGCTTCCTCACAGCTTGTAGAAAATATCAGGGCATAAGGGAGAATTTCTACCCAAAATTTACAAAAATATGCCCGGAATTCAGAAATTTGACTGACGACCAAAAACTCCCATACCTACTAGGGGAAGAGAGAAATTGTATAACACTAGCGGCACACTATGTTACAGCTTGTCATAAACAGAGGGACAACCACTAAATATAAGAAAAGAGTATATATAAATTATATGAAAGTATATTTATACACTCAGGGATATATCTGTTTATACACTGTATGGATAGATCTGTATTTTTGTGTACAAACATGAATGTTTTCTGATGCTTTGGCAACATAAGATGTAACTTGTCATGCCAATAAAGCGATTTGAATTGAATTGAATTGACAAAGAGACAGAGAGAGAGAGAGACAGAGGGAGAGAGAGAGAGAGACAGGGGGTGAGAAAGAGACAGAGAGAGAGAGAGACAGAGGGACACAGAGAGACAGAGAGAGAGACAGAGGGAGACAGAGAGAGACAGAGGGTGACAAGGAGACAGAGAGAGAGAGACAGAGGGAGACAAAGAGACAGAGAGAGACAGAGCGACAGAGGGAAACAAAGAGACAGAGACAGAGCGAGAGAGAGAGAGAGACAGAGGGTGACAAAGAGACAGAGAGAGAGAGACAGAGGGAGGCAGAGAGAAAGAGAGAGAGAGAGAGAGAGACAGAGGGTGACAGAGAGAGAGAGAGAGAGAGAGACAGAGGGTGACAGAGAGAGAGAGAGAGAGAGACAGAGGGAGACAGAGAGAAAGAGAGAGAGAGAGAGACAGAGGGTGACAGAGAGAGAGAGAGAGAGAGAGAGAGACAGAGGGTGACAGAGAGAGAGAGGGAGAGGGTGACAGAGGGAGACAGAGAGAGACAGACGGAGACAAAGAGACAGAGAGAGACAGAGCGAGAGAGAGACAGAGGGTGACAAAGAGACAGAGAGAGAGAGAGAGACAGAGGGACACAAAACAGAGACAGACCCGCACCAGGTACAGACTAAGCGACCACCAACTGGCAATTGAAAAAGGAAGATACAAGAAATCCTGGCAGCCTAGAGAGAATAGAATATGTGATCAATGTCTGGCCGGCGAGGTTGCGACAGAGATGCATTTCCTCCTAAAATGCAAAAAATTCAACACAACAAGAAACATATTATTTGACAAGCTCAGCCAAACAACCCCAGATTTCAAAGAATTGGATGACCTGTCAAAATTAAGATTAGTCCTGGGAGAAGGAGACAGACCATACCTTGGTGCCAAATATGTAACAACATGTCACAACCTGAGGACTGTTTAAAATTAATACTGAATGTACCCAACGATGTTCAACGACTTTAAATTAATATTGTTTAAAGTAATATTGTATGTACCCAACGAAGGTCAAAATTGTTTGACATCTACAGAATGTTGGAAAACTGTACTTTTTGTTGTGTAAGCGAGAGAGAGAGAGAGAGAGAGAGAGGGAGACAGAGGGAAACAAAGAGACAGAGACAGAGCGAGAGAGAGAGACAGAGGGTGACAAAGAGACAGAGAGAGAGAGACAGAGGGAGACAAAGAGAAAGAGAGAGAGAGAGCGAGAGAGAGAGAGAGACATAGGGAGACAAAGAGACAGAGAGAGAGAACTAGACCTACTCGACAAATACTGCCAAAATTGGGCTCTAACAGTAAATCTAAAGAAAACCAACATCATGATTTTTCAAAAAAGGCCCAGATGTCAGGAAAGCAAATACCAGTTTACCCTCAGTGATACCACTATAGGACACACTATGAGCTACACCTACCTTGGTCTAACTATTACAGCATCAGGGAGCTTCAGCATAGCAGTGAATGCACTAAAAGAAAAAGCCCGAAGAGCCCTATATGCAATAAAAAGAAAATTCTACAACATCCAAATCCCAATCAAAATCTGGCTCAAAATATTTGACAGCATAATCCTGCCCATTGCACTGTACGGTAGTGAAGTATGGGGCCCGCTAAATCACCAAAGCTACACTAAATGGGAAAAACACACAATAGAAGCCCTACATGCAGAATTCTGCCGAAGCATCCTTCGCACCCAAAGAAAAACGCCAACAAATGCATGCAGAGCCGAACTAGGCAGATACCCACTGATAATAAACATCCAAAAACGAGCACTAAACTTCCTAAATCACCTCAAATCTAGCTCCCCAGACACCCTTCATTTCAAAGCCTTTCAGACCCAAGAGCTAAACCCAGAAAAGAGTCCCCTGAGTCAGCTGCTACTGAAACTAAGTACTCAGCCGGACCCTGACCAGCCCCAGACTAACACAGCCGTCCAAACACCAATCCGAGTGAACCAAATCATTAAACAATGCAAAGAAACCTACCTGGAACATTGGAACAAAATAACCGAAAGCCAAAGCAGATTAGAATGTTACCGGGCCCTAAAAAGAGAATATAAACTGGCAGACTACCTCACGACCATCAGAGACACAAAACAGAGACAGACCCTCACCAGGTACAGACTAAGCGACCACCAACTGGAAATTGAAAAAGGCAGATACAAGAAATCCTGGCAGCCTAGAGAGAATAGAATATGCGATCAATGTCTGGCCGGCGAGGTTGAAACAGAAATGCATTTCCTCCTAAAATGCGAAAAATTCAACACATCAAGAAACATATTATTCAACAAGCTAAGCCAAACAACCCCAGATTTCAAGGAATTGGATGACCTGTCAAAATTGAGATTAGTCCTGGGAGAAGGAGACAGACCATACCTTGGGGCCAAATATGTAACAACATGTCACAACCTGAGGACTGTTTAAAATTAAGACTGTTTAAAATTAATATTGTTTAAAAGTAATATTGTATGTACCCAACAAATGTCAAATCGATTGACACCTACAGAATGTTGGAAAACTGTACCTTTTTGCTATATAAGCTTTGGCAATATGGTTCTCTGTAAACTTTCATGCCAATAAAGCATTTGAATTGGAATTGGAATTGGACAGAGAGACAGAGAGAGAGATGCAGAGCCGAACTAGGCAGATACCCACTGATAATAAACATCCAAAAACGAGCACTAAACTTCCTAAATCACCTCAAATCTAGCTCCCCAGACACCCTTCATTTCAAAGCCTTTCAGACCCAAGAGCTAAACCCAGAAAAGAGTCCCCTGAGTCAGCTGCTACTGAAACTAAGTACTCAGCCAGACCCTGACCAGCCCCAGACCAACACAGCCATCCAAACACCAATCCGAGTGAACCAAATCATTAAACAATGCAAAGAAACCTACCTGGAACATTGGAACAAAATAACCGAAAGGCAAAGCAGATTAGAATGTTACCGGGCCCTAAAAAGAGAATATAAACTGGCAGACTATCTCTCGACCATCAGAGACACAAAACAGAGACAGACCCTCACCAGATACAGACTAAGCGACCACCAACTGGCAATTGAAAAAGGAAGATACAAGAAATCCTGGCAACCTAAAGAAAATAGAATATGTGATCACTGTCTGGCCTGTTTTGATTTCTTTTTGGGTTCAATAAAGACTCATTTCTGAAAGAGAATGTTGTTTAATCTAAAGTCTTGTTCAAGAATTTCTACAGCTTTTTACAGAACACACTGGGCCAGAAATTCGCGGCCAAAGGCGTGAGTGCGCTCGGGGTACTCACGCATCTGGCCGTTGGAAATGCCGGCGTTCAGCATGAACAGCGCATGCGGGGAACGCCGGCATTTCCAGACCTCGAGCGCGTGCGACTGCACAGGCAGCGCTTGCGCAGTGAACTTCGTAGATTTCATTCATGAAATCCGTGAGGGTAACTCCTCAGAAGTTACACTTGAAAAAAGCAAGTGTAAAGTGGTTCATTGGCTGCGGAGGAAGAAACATTTTATCGTGGAGCTTCTGAAATGCAATATTTTTGTTTGGGAAAGGGAGGGAAGTTATTTTAAGAAATTTTAAGTAAGTTTTAAAGTTAAAATTTTTTTTTTTTTTAAAAGGGTTTTCAGAACGGTAGGTAGAAGGAGCAATTGTGGCTGTGTGAATGGAATGTGAGAATGAGTTATGTATGTATGTCCACATATATTCCTTTACGTATATGTATGTATGTTTTATATTCCTTTACTAATGTGTATGAATGTATGTTTTTAATTATGATTTTCCAATAAGTTACTTTCTCTGAAAGTCATAATTAAATAATACATTCATACACATAAGTAAAGGAATATATACATAACACGCAAAGGAATATATACAGACATACATACTTTCAGAAGCTCCACGATAAGAAATATCTTCCTCCGCAGCCTCTGGAGCAACTGTACCCATGCTTTTTTCATGTGTAAGTTGTAAGGACTTGACCTCACTGAAAGCAGTAATGAAAGCGGCGAATTATACTGCGCACGCGCTGCCTGTGCAGTCGCACGCGTTCTGCCTCTGAACCCCTTCGTTCAGAGGACAGGAAATGCCGGTTTTCCCCAAAAGCACTGTGCATGCTGAAAACCGGCATTTCATCCGGCCAGATGCGTAAGTACCCCGACCTTACTCGCGCAGTTGGAAGGGAATTACTGGGCCAACATTTTACATGTCAATAAAATGAAAAATTTAACAATTGCACGACTTGCCCCCTCGCATCTGCGACTGAGGGTCCAAGGAGGTGCATTGCGCAAGAGGTCATCATCGTACGTATCCTCACACTGTTCCCTTTGGGGAACTGTATGAAGTGGTGGAAGGATTTATGGCCGTGATTAACGCTAATTCCGTGACCGTAACCATCTTTGAACCAGCCATTAGGGTGGTTAGTCCTATGGCGGGAGGGTTTTACGGGCTCCCACAACCCATCTGAGCGGGGGGGGGCCACCAACACCCACGGACGCAAGTATCCCGCTGGATGTCCACCCAGAATTTAAAGTTGGAACTCCGACTCCACTTGCCGGGACTGTCTGGAGTGGGGTTCAAAACCCTACTCCTTCTGGCCCAGCGGTGGGGATGCTTACTGCTACGCAAAAGGCCCACTCCGCACAAAAGGTGACACCCATATGTTTCCTGTGCCTTTTCCCTCCCCGTGACTGGAGCCCTATGCTGCCATTTCACGTTGCTAATTGGATTGGGCCTTTGTCATAGCGGTAGGATCCCCGCCGCTGGGCCAGATCAGGGTAGGGTTTCGAACCCCGCTCCAGACAGTCCCGGCAAGTGGAGTCGGAGCTCCGGCTCTAAATTCTGGGTTGACATTCAGTGGGATATTTGCGTCCGTGGGTGTGGGTGGCCCCCCCTCCTTGTATAGCTTGTGGGAGCCCGTAAAACCCTCCCGCCATAGGACTAACCGCCCTAATGCCTGGTTCAAAGATGGTTACGGTCACGGAATGAGCGTTAATCATGGCCATAAATCCTTCCACCACTTCATACAGTTCCCCAAAGGGAACAGTGTGAAGACACGTATGACGACGACATTGCTAAATAAATAAATGGAATTAAAAAAATTCTTTTAGGGCTTTTAAAAGTCTTTAAATTGCTTTAATTCTGTTTAAAACTACTTCAGATTGCTCAAAATAATGTAAACATTTAAAAAAGTTTATAAAAGTTACCAAAATCTTCAAAAAACTTTCAAAAACCTATTTAAACTGCTGCTTTGCATGTAAAAATGCTTAGCAGCTTGACAGAAACATTGGGGGCGTGTCCAGTGAAACTGAGACCTCAAGGGGCGTGTCTCACTTGCACTGCACGCTCCTGGCTTCGCGCTGGCTGCACTCCTGGGCGGCGTGACGTCATACGCTGCCCGGGATTCTTCTTCTGGAAACACCAATTCCAGGCATCCCTGGAGCTGATCGGCAGTAGCGCGGGGTAAGTGCAGAAACGGGGCTGCAAGCCCCATTCACCAATTTCTGGCCCACTATGCTGTGATGCATCTAGAATGAAACTGAAAGTAAAACTCCTCTGGACTGCTTGTCTCTCACATGACCTCTGCTGGTCAGGCACAAGTAATCAAAAACACAGACAAATATGCTGTAAGGCATAAGTAATCAAACACAGACAAATATCATCACTATTTGCTGATATCATTACATCTCCCTTTCTTAAAACAAAAGTATTTTACTTTTAACTAACAACATTTAATGAACTTACATTATCATTATCATGATCAAGGTTTTTTACCCTTGCTTTGTGTGTTCACATGAAATATGTCAATACACTAGAACTTGAAGAAAGAATAAGATAACATTACTTCCTTCTTTAACAATAGTCCTTAAATTTGCTCAATGAGTCTCTCAGGAGGCTTCACGTGTCTTGAGGATTTTCTGATTGATTGTCCTTGAATCTGAGTTGTTGCCTCAGATGATTGGTTCTCAGCTGTGTGATCAGGTTGTTCACCAGTATCAGTCTCTTGACCTGCTGTGGCTGGTCCCATGAGAAGATCTCGACGATTTCTTTTCAGAACAGTACCCTCATCTGTCTGAATGGTGTATGATCCTGGTTGAACTTCACTCAGGACAGTTCCCTTCTGAGTCCATGTGTTTGTTTTGTCTTTCAACCTTACTTGGTCACCAGTGTGGAGTTCAGGTAGGTTTTGTGTTCCTCTGTCACAGTAGTACTTTTGCTTTTCTTTCTGTTGCTCTTTGAACTTCCTCACTTTCTCCCCCTCTTTTGTTTTCAGGAGGTTCTCCGGGATGGGTAGGTTTGACCTTAGCCGACGTCCCATCAGGAGTTGGGCTGGTGACATACCACACTCGAGCGGCGTTGTGCGGTATACAAGCATGCTTTGGTAGAAGTCAGTTCCACTGTCTTTTGCCTTGTACATCGGTCTTTTCACTGTCTGGACCGATTTTTCCACTAGTCCATTGGACTGTGGATAGTGAGGACTTGACGTTGTGTGGACAAAGTCCCACTCTTTGGCAAAGTGTCGGAAATTTGCATTGTTAAACTGGGGTCCGTTGTCTGTGAAGACCTCGCTTGCCACGCCATGTCTGGAGAATATGGCTTTCATACTTCTTATCACAGCTTCTGCAGTGGTGGTGTACAGTCTACAAACCTCTGGATACAGGGAGTAATAGTCTGTGACGACAAGATAGTCCTTCCCTTGACATACGAATAGGTCAGTGCCTACCTTCTGGTAAGGTCTGTCTGGTGCTGGGTGTGGCTTTAGTGGTTCTACCGGATTGCTTGCTCGATATTTCAGGCATATTGTGCAGTTTGACACCTCATTTGTCACATCTTGGTTGATTCGTGGCCAGTACATCACCTCTCGTGCTCTTTTCTTACACTTTTCGATTCCCAGATGTCCTCCATGGATCTTTTTTAGCATCTCTCTTCTCAGACTCTTTGGGATAACTATTTTACTTCCTTTGTAGATGATGTCTTCGACCACTGATAGTTCCGCCCTGCAGTTCCAGTACTCTGCTATATCAGGTGAGCAGTCTTGCTTCATGTTGGGCCATCCATCCAAGATGCTTTTCCTCATTCGTCTCATTGTTTCATCTTTGTTTGTCTCAGTCTTTATGAGCTCCATTTTTGCATCTGCTATGGGCAGTGCACTTGTGATCATGTCCACGTAGGCATTCACTTTTTCATCCATTGTGGTGTTTGCGGGCTCACTTGGGTCAACAGCTCTGGACAACGTGTCTGCTGTATACATTACCTTACCCGGTGTGTACGCAACATTCAGTGTATAGCGTTGCAGCCTGATCATCATTCTTTGTATTCTAAGCGGACAGCTATTCAGTGGCTTTTGGAACAATGCAATCAAGTGCTTATGGTCAGTCTCTACACTGATTGCTTGTCCTGCCACAAACTGGTGAAATCTTTCACAGGCGTATGTGATGCTGAGCAGCTCCTTTTCTATTTGAGCATATCGCGTCTCCGCGTCTGTCATTGAGCACGATGCATATGCAATAGGTTGCCAGTAGTCATATTGTTGCAGAAGAACGGCACCGAGCCCACTCTGTGATGCATCTGATGATATCTTGATGGGTCTCGCTGGGTCATAAAACCTCAGAACTGGTTCCTCTGTGAGCAGTTTCTTTAGATCGCTCCATGACTTCTCATGCTCATGATTCCCTTCCCATTCTATGTTCTTTTCAGTTAGTCTTCTCAGTGGCGCTATTTTTTCTGAGAGGTTGGATATGAATTTACCCATGTAGTTGATCATTCCATTAAACCTCTGCACGTCCTTTTTGCATTGTGGCCTTGGCATAATCTCAATGGCGGACACCTTTCTGGGATCTGGTCTGATGCCCTCACTGCTAAGGATATCTCCCACGAATGTCAGTTCTGTCACCCCGAGCTGGCATTTCTCTCTATTCAGCTTCAGGTTTGTTTTCCTTGTTGCTTCCAGCACTTTTTTCAGTCTCTCGTCATGCTCAGTTCTCGTGGTTCCCCATACTATGATGTCATCCATCGATGTATCAACTCCCTCCAGGTGCTCATAGATCATATGGATAGTCTTGTGATACACTTCAGGAGCTGAGGCAATGCCAAATGGTAACCTTAGGAATCTGTATCTGCCAAATGGAGTGTTGAACGTGCACAGTCTTGAACTTGCTTCGTCCAGCTTCATCTGCCAAAATCCTGAGGACGCATCTAACTTGCTGAAATATTTTGCATTTGCAAACTGTGCCATGATTTCCTCATGTGTAGGAAGCTTGAAGTGCTCTCTCTTTATTGCTCTGTTTAGATCTCTTGGATCCAGGCAAATTCTGAGCTTTCCATTCTTTTTGTCCACTACGACGAGGGAACTCACCCACTCAGTTGGCTCATCTATCTTCTGAATCACGTTCAGGCTTTCCATCCTGTCCAACTCTGCCTTCAGTTGCTTTTGAAGAGCAAACGGAACTTTTCTGCATGGATGTATGACCGGTGTCATACTTTTATCTACTCTGATCGTGTGTTCTCCTGGAATGCAGCCTAGACCCTTAAATAGGCCTTTGTACTCTTTCATGAGTTCATCATAGACTGCCTCTCCTTCGCTTTCCACAACGAGGACTCTCTTTACCAGGTTCAGTCTCTCACAGGCTTTTAACCCTAGTATGGCTTGCACATCCTTTGGCACCACGATTAATGCTAGCGTGTGCTCTCTGTCCTTGTGTGTTACTTTGACAATGCATTTTCCTTTCACTGGTATATCAGTACCTGAGTATCCGGTCACTTTCACTTGTACTCCATGTAACTTTGGTCTGGGTCTAATTCTCTTAAAATCGGTCTCTGATATCACATTAACTTGTGCTCCAGTGTCCAATTTAAATGGAATGTGTATGTCATTCACTTTTAGTGTCAACATCCAGTCTCTTTCTTTTTTGTTTTCAGACACAACATCTACATTGAATTCCTCTATCTCGCTTTCATCTACTGTATGGACCTTGCTTTGTTGCGCTTGGTTCTTACAGCAACGGGCATAATGGTTGTTTTTGTTGCATCTATTGCATGTTTTACCATATGCTGGACACTTTCTTGGTGGATGCTGTGTACCGCATCGACTACATGACTTCCGATTGTCTCTTTCATTTTCGTTTGCTGGCCACGTCTCTTTTTTCACATTGGCGCTCTCTTTGTTAAACGGTGTGTATCCGTTCTTTCTCACTGCATCCACGTTGCAGCTACTGTCACTGAACAGCTCCTTTGCCTGCAACTTCACAGTCTCTGTAGCCCTACACAATGCTATGGCTTTTCCCAGGTCTAGATCTTGCTCTCTTAGCAGTCTTTCCCTTAGACCATTACCTCGAATACCACACACCAGTCTGTCTTTTATCAGCGAGTCTGTGAGTCCCCCAAATTCATACAATTTGCTCCGGTTTCTCAGTTCAGCCACATACTGATCAATAGTCTCGCCGATTTTCTGTACACATGTGAAAAATTTGTGCCTCTCAAAGGTCACGTTGCGTTTAGGTATGCAGTAGGCCTCAAACTGTTCCATTATTTTATCTAGCTTCATTTTGTCTCCATCAACAGCGAATATGAAATTATTATATACCTCCAGCGCTGCATCACCCACTACATGTAAAAACACGGACGATTTCTGTTTATTACTTTTATCGTCAGCTCCGATTGCTGATAAATACAACCCTACACGTTGTTTGAATCTCCTCCAATTTTCAGCCACATTACCGATCAATTGAAGCGTCGCTGGTGGGTGTAAACCTTCCATTTTTTCACTTCGTTAGCTATTCTCTAATGGTAAGCAACGATGTTCTCTTCTGGCTTGCTAATATGTGGAGAGCTGATTTCGCTTACTTGCCACAACTGCTTTCACTGTCCCATCAAGTTGCTAACTTCAGATTTTTTCTCTTTCAGCCACTTCTGACATCATGTTTTGATTTCTTTTTGGGTTCAATAAAGACTCATTTCTGAAAGAGAATGTTGTTTAATCTAAAGTCTTGTTCAAGACTTTCTACAGCTTTTTACAGAACACACTATGCTGTGATGCATCTAGAATGAAACTGAAAGTAAAACTCCTCTGGACTGCTTGTCTCTCACATGACCTCTGCTGGTCAGGCACAAGTAATCAAAAACACAGACAAATATGCTGTAAGGCATAAGTAATCAAACACAGACAAATATCATCACTATTTGCTGATATCATTACAGCCGGCGAGGTTGAGACAGAGGTGCACTTCCTCCTAAAATGCGAAAAATTCAACAAGACAAGAAACATATATTTTGACAAGCTCAGCCTTACAACCCCAGATTTCAAAGAATTGGATGACCTGTCAAAATTAAGAATAGTCCTGGGGGAGGGAGACAGACCATGGCCTAGAAATTCAGTATAGCCACTTTTGGGGTGGTAAAGTCGGGCGGCCGCTAAAGTTTGCGCCCGCCGGAAAGTGGAGGGCAGTTCGCCGAAATTCAGTAGCTTTGGCCAAGGAGTTTGCTCGAGCGCTAAAACTGGCGATGCACGGCTATCTTTAGGCGCTAAGCCGGCGGTGCAGACTGATACCGCCGAGGCCGGGCGCAGCGCAGGTGCGGTCATGTTTTGATTGACAGCAGACACCCTGGCGCCGGCCAGCTCTTAAAGGGGGAAGGGTCGACTTGGTCTGCTGCCACGCCCTGGATACTGCAGCCCTCCAGTTAGGCCTAAACACTGCTGCTGGAGAGAAATAGCGCCAGGAAGGATGCAGAGGGCCCGTGAGCGAGCGCAGCGCTTCTCTGCCCATGATTTAAAGGTGCTGGTTAGGGCTTTGGAGAAGAGAAGCCATATCTTGTTCCCGGACAGTGGCAAGAAGCCTCCCAACAGGGTCTACAGGAGAGCCTGGAGGGATATCGCCCAGAGGGTCACAGCCACCTGCGATGTCCCCCGGACTGTTGTCCAATGCCGGAAAAAGTTTAACGACCTCACTCGGATTGTCAGGGTGAGTACCCTTTCCAGTGTCCTCCTCATCCTTGCATGTGCACCTCACATTATGGGCAAAGGGACCTCAAAGGCCTAATGGCCAGCCCTCCTCCAGCAGCTATGGCACTGGCATGAACATCAATTGCACATTCTGCACTTTACACACTGGCCAAGCTATTCGACCATGGGAGGCAGTGCACACAACAACAGGGCACCACACTGTACTTAGAGGCCGTCCTTTCTCTTGCAGGCCAAGCTGGCCCAGAATCTGAAGAGCCGGACTGTCACCGGGGGAGGCCGTCCCCAGTTCCAGCAGCTCAGTGACCTTGAGGAGCGTGTGGGTCGACTCATGGGTGCCCGGGTGATTGGCCCCGTTGCAATTGGAGATGCCGACCCTGTGCTGGGCCCCAATGGTAAGGACATGACCTTTTGGACCTCTCTCGTTCCCCTTGCGCTTCAGATCTACATCCTTTGCCACTGTCCGACCAATGCGCAGAATGCCACCACTCATGCCTCCCTCGCTGACGCCCTGTCCTCACTCTAAAGCTACTCTTGGGCCTTCCTGCTTTCAGCTGGTGAGGAGGAGGTCCCTGAAGCTGCGAGTGCCAGTCCCTCGGAAGAGGAGGACGAGGAGGAGCAAGAGGAAGGCGGCCCATCGGGGGAACCCTCATCCGCGCCAGGGGATGGCAATGGAGGGGGCACGTCTTCCCTGGAGGAGAGCCAGGGGGAAGTGTTGCAGGGGAGTGTAGCTGCTGTGCCCAGTGGCGTCCAGCCACGCGGGAAGGGTCGGGCAGCTCGGCTGCCTTCTCCCCAGAGGGGGGAAGTGTTGCAGGGGAGTGTTGTTGCTGGGCCCAGTGGCGTGCAGCCACGCGGGAAGGGTCGGGCAGCTCGGCAGCCTTCTCCCCAGAGGGAGAGTCCGGCCTCCAGTCCGGAGACGGTCCTCGCCCAGGAGGTGCACCTCCTTGATCAAATGTCCGCGGACTCGGATCGTCGGCACACCGAGTTCATGGGGGTTGTGGCACGGTTGCCTGAGGCCATTGAGTCCCTGGCTCATAGTGTGTCCGATTTCGGGGCCTCACAGGCCAGGGGTTTCGAACAACTCGCGGCAGCACAGGCCAGGGGTCTCGAACAATTCGGGGCATCACAGGACGCGAGTCGGGCCGAATTCGGGGCATCACAGGACGCGAGTCGGGCCGAATTGACGGCAGCACAGGACGCGAGTCGGGCCGAATTCAGGGCAGCACAGGACGCGAGTCGGGACGAATTCAGGGCAGCACAGGCAGCGAGTGGACAGTTGATCAGTGGTGCCGTGCAGACACTGGCTGGTCTGATGCGGGCACAGACCAGGGCAGTACGGGCACTCACTGCTGCCACACTCGCTGTGTCACGCACGCATCGCCAGGGCACCCGCCGCGCTGCAGCAGCACAGCGGTCTGGCCTTCACCAGATTGCTGCGCTTGCTGCAGTGCCAGCCCGGCCGAGTGCCAGTGTCTCTGGCGACCAGCGAGCGCCTGGCATCAGCCAGCTTGCCCCCATTGCTGCAGCCGCCACTGCCACTCCCCCAGCGAAGCTGCCACGAGCTGCTGGAGGGACTGATGCTGGCCAGCCACAGCTGCAGCAGTCAGCAGCCGGCCCCTCGAGGGCCAGAGCTCGTCTAGGCCGACCCCCAAGGGCATCTGCCGTCACGCAATGTGCCCCTCCGGAGCCTTCCCCCAGCCTTGCAGCACCCACAGGGCCCAGGTTGAGGCGGAGCAGCAGGTCGTCCAGGGGCCGCAAAAGCCTGGACAAGGACTCGCCCTCTCGGCACACAAAGTAGAGTGTGTTGGCAAATGTTTTTTTTATATGGGGGTGGTTGTGTTGTCTATGGGGGGGGGTTCTTTTGGTAAGGCCGAGGATGAAGGCAAATGTTTTTTTATATGGGGGTGGTTGTGTTGTCTATTGGGGGGGGTTCTTTTGGTAAGGCCGAGGATGAAGGCCATTTGGATGGACAAGTTTTGTTATTCCTCCCCAGGTTGTGGGAGTGAGATATGTTTTTGACTGTTTTTTGGGGGTGTTGTCTGTTTTTGGGTTTCATGTGGGAAGGGCCCTGAGTTTGTTCAATAAAGCTTTTTCTTTATTCAGCTTGTCCATGTGTGATGTTTCAAGTGGTTGTTGCGTTAACCGGCTGAGGGCTTGCGGAGCGGCTGCATTCATGTGCCTTCATTGCCACAAGCCATTCCCTGACAGGGGGCCTAGAAGTGTCGTTCAATAAGCCGCTGACGGACGGCCCTTGGACCTTGTGGCTCCCTCCTGGGCTGGTACTCCTCCTCCTCCTCCTCCTCCTCATGGTCCTCCTGCTCGTCCTCCTGAGGTGGTGGTGCTACGTCAGGTGGCAGTGCCTGAGTCCTGCGGATAGCCAGGTTGTGCAGCATGCAGCAAACGACACGACGAACTGGGAGACTCTATCCGGCGAATACGGCAGAGATCCGCCGGAGCGATCCAGGCAGCGGAACCGTTGCTTGAGGACGCCAATCGTTTGCTCTATGATGTTCCTTGTGGCTTGATGGCTTTCGTTGTATGCCTCCTCAGCAGGGGTCCTGGGCGCGCGGAGCGGGGTCATGAGCCATGTACACAAAGGATAGCCTTTGTCCCCGATAAGCCATCCTCTTGGGGGAGGCTGTGCCTGGAACATGTCATCAACAGTAGTCTGGCGCAGGATAAATGCATCGTGGCTGCTGCCTGGAAAGCGGGCATTGACAGCTAGGATGCGCTGCCTGTGGTCACACACCAGCTGTACATTGAGGGAATGGTAGCCCTTCCGGTTGCGGTAATCCTCGGCATTGTCGATAGGTGCCCGCAAAGCCACATGCGTGCAGTCAATGGCGCCCTGCACCATGGGGAAGTCGGCGATCCTCGCAAATCCGACTGCACGCTGCTCCTGCCTCTCTAGGGTCATGGGGAAGGAGATGAATTGGTGTCTCCTTGTGAAAAGGGCATCGGTGACCTGCCGGATGCAGCGATGCACGGCGAACTGGGAGATGTTAGCTATGTCCCCAGCAGTGGCTTGGAAGGAGCCGCTTGCATAAAAGTTCAGAGCCACCGTGACCTTCACTTCCACCGACAGAGACGTCCTGCACATCAGCTGTGGACGCAGATCTCTGTGAAGCAGCTGGCAGATCTCTGCAACCACCTCCCTTCTGAAGCGCAGCCTCCTAACACACTGCGCGGCAGGCATGGTGAGATAGGACACCTGCTGGCGGTATCCCCTGAGTGGGTAAGGCCTACGTTGCCGACGCCTGATGCCCCCTCTGCGTCTAGGCATGGCTGCCCCTCTCACACAGCGTCTGCGAGCCCTTCGCACATAATGCTGGAACTGAGGGTTGGAACCCCATGCAGCCCCCATAATATACTTGCAAACAATGAAATCACAATGAGGCAAATTTCCAAGCTCTGGCCAGAAGCCAAAAATACCTCTCCTATGTTGGGCCAAATCAGTAAGGTCTCTTCCTTGGTCTCTGTCCAGAAATCCGTTGCACAAAAGTCATTGCAGCAAAATGGCTGGCCTTTATAGTTCAGTGTAAGTGCCCTTTAATTAGTGCTCCCCGAGGCCCGCAGGGCCTCTGCTGCGTTCCACTTCACAGTTCTTAACACCGCCACGCCCACATTGGGCGGGCGCGACTGAAGTTCCGGTTTGGGGCGCACAAAGGGCGTTGCACGACGAAATGACGTCATAAGTTGCACGCGCAGCTGAGCGCGCGCAAACACTTTGCGCCGGCGCTAAATGTCTACTGAAGTTGGGCGTAGGCGCAGATCGTCCTGCGCCCGGGCACTAAGTGCCTAGCGCTCGAGATCTACCCCTCCGAAGGCGCTAACGGCTGGCGAACGCAACTGAATTTCTAGGCCCCTATCTTGGTGCCCAATATGTAACAACATGTCACAACCTGAGGAACAGTGAGTGACTAACGAGCACACCCATAGCATATATACTCTAAAAATGTTTAAATTAATACCAAATGTACCCAACGACTGTTTAAATTAATACTGTCTGTACCCAACGAAGGTCAAAAACGTTTGACACCTACAGAATGTTGGAAACCTGTACTTTTTGTTATGTAAGCTTTGGCAACATGGTTCCCTGTAAACGTTCATTCCAATAAAGCATTTGAATTTGAATTTGAATTTGAATTTGAATTTGACAGAGAGGGAGAGAGACAGGGTATCTGTTATTCTATATATAAATCCGCTGAACCACTTGATTAGATTCCAGCCTGTAACTCACTCCCGGGTATCTGTTATTATATATATAAACCCTCCGAACCTCTCGATTAGATTCCAGCCTGTAAATCACTCCCGGGTATCTGTTATTCAATATATAAACCCCCCGAACCCCTCGATTAGATTCCAGCCTGTAACTCACTCCCGGGTATCTGTTATTCTATATATAAACAGCTCGAACCCCTCGATTAGATTCCAGCCTGTAACTCACTCTCGCGTATCTGTTATTCTATATATAAACCCCTCGAACCCCTCGATTAGATTCCAGCCTGTAACTCACTCCCGGGTATCTGTTATTCTATATATAAACGCCTCGAACCCCTCGATTAGATTCCAGCCTGTAACTCACTCCCAGGTATCTGTTATTCTATATATAAACCCCCCGAACCACTCGATTAGATTCCAGCCTGCAACTCACTCCCGGGTATCTGTTATTCTATATATAAACCCCCCGAACCCCATGATTAGATACCAGCCTGTAACTCACTCCCAGGTGTCTTTTATTCTATTTATAAAACCCCCCCCGAACCCCTCGATTAGATTCAAGCCTGTAACTCACTCCCGGGTATTTGTTATTCCATATATAAACCCCCGAACCCCTCGATTAGATTCCAGCCTGTAACTGACTCCCGGGTATCTGTTATTTTATATATAAACCCCACGAACTCTTCGATTAGATTCCATCCTGTAACTCACACCTGGGTATCTGTTATTCTATATAAAAACCCCTCGAACCCTTCGATTAGATTCCAGCCTGGAACTCACTCCCAGGTATCTGTTATTCTGTATATAAACCCCCCCGAACCCCTCGATTAGATTCCAGCCTGTAACTCACTCCCGGGTATCTGTTATTCTATATATAAACCCCCGAACCCCTCGATTAGATTCCAGCCTGTAACTCACTCCCGGGTATCTGTTATTATATATATAAACCCCCCGAACCCCTCCATTAGATTCCAGCCTGTAACTCACTCCCGGGTATCTGTTATTCTCTATATAAACGTCCCCGAACCCCTCGATTAGATTCCAACCTGTAACTCACTCCCGGGTATCTGTTATTATATATATAAACCCCCCGAACCCCTCCATTAGATTCCAGCCTGTAACTCACTCCCGGGTATCTGTTATTCTATATATAAACCCCCCGAACCCCTCGATTAGATTCCAGCCTGTAACTCACTCCCGGGTATCTGTTACTCGATATATAAACCCCTCGAACCCCTCGATTAGATTCCAGCTTGTAACTCAGTCCCGGGTATCTGTTATTCTATATATAAACCCCCGAACCCCTCGATTAGATTCCAGCCTGTAACTCACTCCCGGGTATCTGTTATTCTATATATAAACCCCCCGAAACCCTCGATTAGATTCCAGCCTATAACTCAGTCCCGGGTATCTGTTATTCTATATATAAACCCCCCGAACCCCTCGATTAGATTCCAGCCTGTAACTCACTCCCAGGTATCTGTTATTCTATATATAAACCCCTCGAACCCCTCGATTAGATTCCAGCCTGTAACTCACTCCCGGGTATCTGTTATTCTATATATAATCCCCCGAACCCCTCGATTAGATTCCAGCCTGTAACTCACTCCCGGGTATCTGTTATTCTATATATAATCCCCCGAACCCCTCGATTAGATTCCAGCCTGTTACTCACTCCCGGGTATCTGTTATTCTATATATAAACCCCCCGAACCCCTCCATTAGATTCCAGCCTGTAACTCACTCCCGGGTATCTGTTATTCTATATATAAACCCCCGAACCCCTCGATTAAATTCCAGCCTGTAACTCACTCCCGGGTATCTGTTATTCTATATATAAACCCCCCGAACCCCTCGATTAGATTCCAGCCTGTAACTCACTCCTGGGTATCTGTTATTCTATATATAAACCCCCCGAACCCCTCGATTAGATTCCAGCCTGTAACTCACTCCCGGGTATCTGTTATTCTATATATAAACCCCCCGAACCCCTCGATTAGATTCCAGCCTGTAACTCACTCCCGGGTATCTGTTACTCTATATATAAACCCCTCGAACCCCTCGATTAGATTCCAGCCTGTAACTCAGTCCCGGGTATCTGTTATTCTATATATAAACCCCCGAACCCCTCGAATAGATTCCAGCCTGTAACTCACTCCCGGGTATCTGTTATTCTATATATAAACCCCCCGAAACCCTCGATTAGATTCCAGCCTGTAACTCAGTCCCGGGTATCTGTTATTCTACATATAAACACCCGAACCCCTCGATTAGATTCCAGCCTGTAACTCACTCCCGGGTATCTGTTATTCTATATATAAACCCCCCGAACCCCTCGATTAGATTCCAGCCTGTAACTCACTCCCAGGTATCTGTTATTCTATATATAAACCCCCCGAACCCCTCGATTAGATTCCAGCCTGTAACTCACTCCTGGGCATCTGTTATTCTATGTATAAACCCCCCGAACCCCTCGATTAGATTCCAGCCTGTAACTCACTCCCAGGTATCTGTTATTCTATATATAAACCCCTCGAACCCCTCGATTAGATTCCAGCCTGTAACTCACTCCCGGGTATCCGTTATTCTATATATAAACCCCCCCGAACCCCTTGATTAGATTCCAGCCTGTAACTCACTCCCGGGTATCTGTTATTCTACATATAAACCCCCCGAACCTCTCGATTAGATTCCAGCCTGTAACTCACTCCCGGGTATCTGTTACTCTATATATAAACCCCTCGAACCCCTCGATTAGATTCCAGCCTGTAACTCAGTCCCGGGTATCTGTTATTCTATATATAAACCCCCGAACCCCTCGATTAGATTCCAGCCTGTAACTCACTCCCGGGTATCTGTTATTCTATATATAAACCCCCCGAAACCCTCGATTAGATTCCAGCCTGTAACTCACTCCCGGGTATCTGTTATTCTATATATAAACCCCCCGAACCCCTCGATTAGATTCCAGCCTGTAACTCACTCCCGGGTATCTGTTACTTTATATATAAACCCCCCGAACCCCTCGATTAGATTCCAGCCTGTAACTCACTCCCAGGTATCTGTTATTCTATATATAAACCCCCCCGAACCCCTTGATTAGATTCCAGCCTGTAACTCACTCCCGGGTATCTGTTATTCTATATATAAACCCCCCGAACCCCTCGATTAGATTCCAGCCTGGAACTCACTCCCGGGTATCTGTTATTCTATATATAATCCCCCGAACCCCTCGATTAGATTCCAGCCTGTAATTCACTCCCGGGTATCTGTTACTCTATATATAAACCCCCCGAGCCCCTCGATTAGATTCCAGCCTGTAACTAACTCCCGGGTATCTGTTATTCTATATATAAACCCCCCGATCCCCTCGATTAAATTCCAGCCTGTAACTCACTCCCAGGTATCTGTTATTCTATATATAAACCCCTCGAACCCCTCGATTAGATTCCAGCCTGTAACTCACTCCCAGGTATCTGTTATTCTATATATAAACCCCCCGAACCCCATGATTAGATACCAGCCTGTAACTCACTCCCGGGTATCTGTTATTCTATATATAAACCCCCCAAACCCCTCGATTAGATTCCAGCCTGTAACTCACACCCGGGTAACTGTTATTCTAGATATAAACCCACCGAACCCCTGGCTTAGGTTCCAGCCTGCAACGCACATCCGGGTGTCTGTTATTCTATATAAAAACCCCACGAACCCTTCGATTAGATTCCATCCTGTAACTCACATCTGGGTATCTGTTATTCTATATATAAACCCCCCGAACCCCTCGATTAGATTCCAGCCTGGAACTCACTCCCAGGTATCTGTTATTCTATATAAAAACCCCTCGAACCCTTCGATTAGATTCCAGCCTGGAACTCACGCCCAGGTATCTGTTATTCTATATATAACCCCCCCGAACCCCTCGATTAGATTCCAGCCTGTAACTCACTCCCGGGTATCTGTTATTCTCTGTATAAACGTCCCCGAACTCCTCGATTAGATTCCAGCCTGTAACTCACTCCCGGGTATCTGTTATTCTATATATAAACTCCCCGAACCCCTCGATTAGATTTCAGCCTGTAACTCACTCCCGGGTATCTGTTATTCTATATATAAACCCCCTGAACCCCCCGATTAGATTCCAGCCTGTAACTCACTCCAAGGCATCTGTTATTCTATATATAAACCCCCCGAACCCCTCGATTAGATTCCAGCCTGTAACTCACTCCCGGGTATCTATTATTCTATATATAAACCCCCGAACCACTCGATTAGATTCCAGCCTGTAACTCACTCCCGGGTATCTGTTATTCTCTATATAAACGTCCCCGAACCCCTCGATTAGATTCCAGCCTGTAACTCACTCCTGGGTATCTGTTATTCTATATATAAACTCCCCGAACCCCTCGATTAGATTCCAGCCTGTAACTCACTCCCGGGTATCTGTTGTTCTATATATAAACCCCCCCGAACCCCTCGATTAAATTCCAGCCTGTAACTCACTCCCGGGTATCGTTCATTCTATATATAAACCCCCCGAACCCCTCGATCAGATTCAAGCCTGTAACTCACTCCCGGGTATCCGTTATTCTATATATAAACCCCCCGAACCCCTCGATCAGATTCCAGCCTGTAACTCACTCCCGGGTATCTGTTATTCTATATATAAACCACCCTGAACCCCTCGATTAGATTCCAGCCTGTAACTCACTCCCGGGTATCTGATATTCTAATATATAAACCCCCGAACCCCTCGATTAGATTCCAGCCTGTAACTCACTCCCGGGTATCTGTTATTCTATATATAAACCCCTGAACCCCTCAATTAGATTCCAGCCTGTAACTCACTCCTGGGTATCTGTTATTCTATATATAAACCCCCTGAATCCCTCGATTAGATTCCAGCCTGTAACTCACTCCCGGGTATCTGTTATTCTATATATAAACCCCCCCGAACCCCTCGATTAGATTCCAGCATGTAACTCACTCCCGGGTATCTGTTATTCTATACATAAACCCCCCGAACCCCTCGATTAGATTCCAGCCTGTAACTCACACCCGGGTATCTGTTGTTCTATATATAAACCCCCCGAACCCCATGATTAGATACCAGCCTGTAACTCACTCCCGGGTATCTGTTATTCTATATATAAACCCCCCAAACCCCTCGATTAGATTCCAGCCTGTAACTCACTCCCAGGTATCTGTTATTCTATATATAAACCCCCGAACCCCTCGATTAGATTCCAGCCTGTAATTCACTCCCGGGTAACTGTTATTCTAGATATAAACCCACCGAACCCCTGGCTTAGGTTCCAGCCTGTAACGCACATCCGGGTGTCTGTTATTCTATATATAAACCCCCCGAACCCCTCGATTAGATTCCAGCCTGTAACTCACTCCCGGGTATCTGTTATTTTATATATAAACCCCACGAACCCTTCGATTAGATTCCATCCTGTAACTCACACCTGGTTATCTGTTATTCTATATATAAACCCCCCGAACTCCTCGATTAGATTCCAGCCTGTAACTCACTCCCGGGTATCTGTTATTCTATATATAAACTCCCCGAACCCCTCGATTAGATTCCAGCCTGTAACTCACTCCCGGGTATCTGTTATTCTATATATAAACCCCCTGAATCCCCCGATTAGATTCCAGCCTGTAACTCACTCCAAGGTATCTGTTATTCTATATATAAACCCCCCGAATCCCTCGATTAGATTCCAGCCTGTAACTCACTCCCGGGTATCTGATATTCTAATATATAAACCCCAGAACCCCTCGATTAGATTCCAGCCTGTAACTCACTCCCGGGTATCTGTTATTCTATATAGAAACCCCTGAGCCCCTCAATTAGATTCCAGCCTGTAACTCACTCCCGGGTATCTGTTATTCTATATATAAACCCCCTGAACCCCTTGATTAGATTCCAGCCTGTAACTCACTCCCGGGTATCTGTTATTCTATATATAAACCCCCCCGAACCCCTCGATTAGATTCCAGCCTGTAACTCACTCCCGGGTATCTGTTATTCTATATATAAATCCCCCGAACCCCTCGATTAGATTCCAGCCTGTAACTCACTCCCGGGTATCTGTTATTCTAGATGTAAACCACCCGAACCCCTCGAATAGATTCCAGCCTGTAACTCACTCCCGGGTATCTGTTATTCTATATATAAACCCCCCGAACCCCTCGATTAGATTCCAGCCTGTAACTCACTCCCGGGTATCTGTTATTCTATATACAAACCCCCCGAACCCCTCGATTAGATTCCAGCCTGTAACTCACTCCCGGGTATCTGTTATTCTATATATAAACCCCCCCGAACCCCCCGATTAGATTCCAGCCTGTAACTCACTCCCGGGTATCTGTTATTCTATATATAAACCCCCCCGAACCCCTCGATTAGATTCCAGCCTGTAACTCACTCCCGGGTATCTGTTATTCTATATATAAACCCCCCCGAACCCCTCGATTAGATTCCAGCCTGTAACTCACTCCCGGGTATCTGTTGTTCTATATATAAACCCCCCCGAACCCCTCGATTAGATTCCAGCCTGTAACTCACTCCCGGGTATCTGTTATTCTATATATATACCCCCCGAACCCCTCGATTAGATTCCAGACTGTAACTCACTCCCGGGTATCTGTTATTCTATATATAAACCCACCGAACCCCTCGATTAGATTCCAGCCTGTAACTCACTCCCGGTTATCTGTTATTCTATATATAAACCACCCGAACCCCTCGATTAGATTCCAGCCTGCAACTCACTCCCGGGTATCTGTTATTCTATATATAAACCCCCTGAACCTCTCGATTAGATTCCAACCTGTAACTCACTCCCGGGTGTCTGTTATTGTATATATAAACCCCCTGAACCCCTCGATTAGATTCCACCCTGTAACACATTTCCGGGTATCTGTTATTCTATATATAAACCCCCCGAACCCCTTGATTAGATTCCAGCCTGTAACTCACTCCCGGGTATCTGTTATTCTATTTATAAACCCCCTGAACCTCTCGATTAGATTCCAACCTGTAACTCACTCCCGGCTATCTGTTACTCTATATATAAAACCCGCGAACCCCTCGATTAGATTCCAGCCTGTAACTCACTCCTGGGTATCTGTTATTCTTTACATAAATCCCCCGAACTCCTCAAATAGATTCCAGCCTGTTATTCACTTCCGGATATCGGTTATTCTACATATAAACCCCCCGAACCCCTCGATTATATTCCAGCCTGTAACTCACTCCCGGGTACCTGTTATTCTATATATAAACCCCCCGAACCCCTCGATTAGATTCCAGCCTGTAACTCACTCCCGGCTATCTGTTATTCTATATATAAACCACCCGAACCCCCCGATTAGATTCCAGCCTGTAACTCACTCCCGGATATCCGTTATTCTATATATAAACCCCCCCGAACCCCTCGATTAGATTCCAGCCTGTAACTCACTCCCGGGTATCTGTTATTCTATATATAAACCCCCCGAACCCCTCGATTAGATTCCAGCCTGTAACTCACTCCCGGGGATCTGTTATTCTATATATAAACCCACCCGCAACCCTCGAATAGATTCCAGCCTGTAACTCACTCCCGGGTATCTGTTATTCTATATATAAACCCCCCGAACCCCTCCATTAGATTCCAGCCTGTAACTCACTCCCGGGTATCTGTTATTCTATATATAAACCCCCCGAACCCCTCGATTAGATTCCAGCCTGTAACTCACTCCCGGGTAACTGTTATTCTAAATATAAACCCACCGAACCCCTGGCTTAGGTTCCAGCCTGTAACGCACATCCGGGTGTCTGTTATTCTATATATAAACCCCCCGAACCCCTCGATTAGATTCCAGCCTGTAACTCACTCCCGGGTATCTGTTATTTTATATATAAACCCCACGAACCCTTCGATTAGATTCCATCCTGTAACTCACACCTGGGTATCTGTTATTCTATATAAAAACCCCTCGAAACCTTCGATTAGATTCCAGCCTGGAACTCACTCCCAGGTATCTGTTATTCTATATATAAACCCCCCGAACCCCTCGATTAGATTCCAGCCTGTAACTCACTCCCGGGTATCTATTATTCTATATATAAACCCCCGAACCACTCGATTAGATTCCAGCCTGTAACTCACTCCCGGGTATCTGTTATTCTCTATATAAACGTCCCCGAACACCTCGATTAGATTCCAGCCTGTAACTCACTCCCGGGTATCTGTTATTATATATATAAACCCCCCCGAACCCCTCGATTAGATTCCAGCCTGTAACTCACTCCCGGGTATCTGTTATTCTATATATAAACCCCCCGAATAGATTCCAGCTTGTAACTCACTCCCGGGTATCTGTTATTCTATATATAAACTCCCCGAACCCCTCGATTAGATTCCAGCCTGTAACTCACTCCCGGGTATCTGTTATTCTATATATAAACCCCCCGAACCCCCCGATTAGATTCCAGCCTGTAACTCACTCCAAGGCATCTGTTATTCTATATATAAACCCCCCGAACCCCTCGATTAGATTCCAGACTGTAACTCACTCCCGGGTATCTATTATTCTATATATAAACCTCTGAACCACTCGATTAGATTCCAGCCTGCAACTCACTCCCGGGTATCTGTTATTCTCTATATAAACGTCCCCGAACCCCTCGATTAGATTCCAGCCTGTAAATCACTCCCGGGTATCTGTTATTCTATATATAAACTCCCCGAACCCCTCGATTAGATTCCAGCCTGTAACTCACTCCCGGGTATCTGTTGTTCTATATATAAACCCCCCCGAACCCCTCGATTAGATTCCAGCCTGTAACTCACTCCCGGGTATCTGTTATTCTATATATAAACCCCCTGAACCCCTCGATTAGATTCAAGCCTGTAACTCACTCCCGGGTATCCGTTATTCTATATATAAACCCCCCCGAACCCCTCGATTAGATTCCAGCCTGTAACTCACTCCCGGGTATCTGTTATTCTATATATAAACCCCCCGAACCCCTCGATTAGATTCCAGCCTGTAACTCACTCCCGGGTATCGGTTATTCTATATATAAACCACCCGAACCCCTCGATTAGATTCCAGCCTGTAACTCACTCCCGGGTATCTGTTGTTCTATATATAAACCCCCCCGAACCCCTCGATTAGATTCCAGCCTGTAACTCACTCCCGGGTATCTGTTATTCTATATATATACCCCCCGAACCCCTCGATTAGATTCCAGACTGTAACTCACTCCCGGGTATCTGTTATTCTATATATAAACCCCCTGAACCTCTCGATTAGATTCCAACCTGTAACTCACTCATGGGTATCTGTTATTCTATATATAAACCCCCCGAACCCCTCGATTAGATTCCAGTCTGTAACTCACTCCCGGCTATCTGTTATTCTATATATAAACCCCCCGAACCCCTCGATTAGAGTCCAGTCTGTAACTCACTCCCGGGTATCTGTTATTCTATATATAAACCCCCCGAACCCCTCGATTAGATTCCAGCCTGTAACTTACTCCCGGGTATCTGTTATTCTATATATAAACCACCCGAACCCCTCGATTAGATTCCAGCCTGTAACTCACTCCCGGGTATCTGTTATTCTATATATAAACCCCCTGAACCTCTCGATTAGATTCCAACCTGTAACTCACTCCCGGGTATCTGTTATTCTCTATATAAACCCCCTGAACCCCTCGATTAGATTCCACCCTGTAGCACATTTCCGGGTATCTGTTATTCTATATATAAACCCCCCGAACCCCTTGATTAGATTCCAGCCTGTAACTCACTCCCGGGTATCTGTTATTCTATTTATAAACCCCCTGAAACTCTCGATTAGATTCCAACCTGTAACTCACTCCCGGGTATCTGTTATTCTCTATATAAACCCCCTGAACCCCTCGATTAGATTCCACCCTGTAGCACATTTCCGGGTATCTGTTATTCTATATATAAACCCCCCGAACCCCTCGATTAGATTCCAGCCTGTATCTCACTCCTGGGTATCTGTTATTCTATATATAAACCCCCCGAACCCCTCGATTAGATTCCAGCCTGTAACTCACTCCCGGGTATCTGTTATTCTTTACATAAATCCCCCGAATTCCTCAAATAGATTCCAGCCTGTAACTCACTCCCGGGTATCTGTTATTCTATATATAAACCACCCGAACCCCCCGATTAGATTCCAGCCTGTAACTCACTCCCGGGTATCTGTTATTCTACATATAAACCCGCCGAACCCCTCGATTATATTCCAGCCTGTAACTCACTCCCGGGTATCTGTTATTCTATATATAAACCCCCCGAACCCCTCGATTAGATTCCAGCCTGTAACTCACTCCCGGGTATCTGTTATTCTATATATAAACCCCCCGAACCCCTCGATTAGATTCCAGCCTGTAACTCACTCCCGGGTATCTGTTATTCTATATATAAACCCCCTGAACCCCCCGATTATATTCCAGCCTGTAACTCACTCCCGGGTATCTGTTATTCTATATATAAACCCCCCGAACCCCTCGATTAGATTCCAGCCTGTAACTCACTCCCGGGTATCTGTTATTCTATATATAAACCCCCCGAACCCCCCGATTAGATTCCAGCCTGTAACTCACTCCCGGGTATCTGTTATTCTATATATAAACCCCCCGAACCCCTCGATTAGATTCCAGCCTGTAACTCACTCCCGGGTATCTGTTATTCTATATATAAACCCCTCGAACCCCCCGATTAGATTCCAGCCTGTAACTCACTCCCGGGTATCTGTTATTCTATATATAAACCCCCCGAACCCCTCGATTAGATTCCAGCCTGTAACTCACTCCCGGGTATCTGTTATTCTATATATAAACCCCCCGAACCCCTCGATTAGATTCCAGCCTGTAACTCACTCCCGGGTATCTGTTATTCTATATATAAACCCCCCGAACCCCTCGATTAGATTCCAGCCTGTAACTCACTCCCGGGGTATCTGTTATTCTATATATAAACCACCCGAACCCCCCGATTAGATTCCAGCCTGTAACTCACTCCCGGATATCCGTTATTTTATATATAAACCCCCCCGAACCCCTCGATTAGATTCCAGCCTGTAACTCACTCCCGGGGATCTGTTATTCTATATATAAACCCCCCGAACCCCTCGATTAGATTCCAGCCTGTAACTCACTCCCGGGTATCTGTTATTCTATATATAAACCCCCCGAACCCCTCGATTAGATTCCAGCCTGTAACTCACTCCCGGGTATCTCTTATTCTATATATAAACTCCCCGAACCCCTCGATTAGATTCCAGCCTGTAACTCACTCCCGGGTATCTGTTATTCTATATATAAACCCCCCGAACCCCCCGATTAGATTCCAGCCTGTAACTCACTCCCGGGTATCTGTTATTCTATATATAAACCCCCCCGAACCCCTCGATTAGATTCCAGCCTGTAACTCACTCCCGGGTATCTGTTATTCTATATATAAACCCCCCGAACCCCCCGATTAGATTCCAGCCTGTAACTCACTCCCGGGTATCTGTTATTCTATATATAAACCCCCCCGAACCCCTCGATTAGATTCCAGCCTGTAACTCACTCCCGGGTATCTGTTATTCTATATATAAACCCCCCGAACCCCTCGATTAGATTCCAGCCTGTAACTCACTCCCGGGTATCCGTTATTCTATATATAAACCCCCCGAACCCCCCGATTAGATTCCAGCCTGTAACTCACTCCCGGGTATCTGTTATTCTATATATAAAACCCCCGAACCCCCCGATTAGATTCCAGCCTGTAACTCACTCCCGGGTATCTGTTATTCTATATATAAACCCCCCGAACCCCTCGACTAGATTCCAGCCTGTAACTCACTCCCGGGTATCTGTTATTCTATATATAAACCCCCCGAACCCCTCGATTAGATTCCAGCCTGTAACTCACTCCCGGGTATCTGTTATTCTATATATAAACTCCCCGAACCCCTCGATTAGATTCCAGCCTGTAACTCACTCCCGGGTATCTGTTATTCTATATATAAACCCCTCGAACCACTCGATTAGATTCCTGTAACTCACTCCCGGGTATCTGTTATTCTATATATAATCCCCCCGAACCCCTCGATTAGATTCCAGCCTGTAACTCACTCCCGGGTATCTGTTATTCTATATATAAACTCCCCGAACCCCTCGATTAGATTCCAGCCTGTAACTCACTCCCGGGTATCTGTTATTCTATATATAAACCCCCCGAACCCCTCGATTAGATTCCAGCCTGTAACTCACTCCCGGGTATCTGTTATTCTATATATAAACCCCCCGAACCCCTCGATTCGATTCCAGCCTGTAACTCACTCCCGGGTATCTGTTATTCTATATATAAACCCCCCGAACCCCTCGATTAGATTCCAGCCTGTAACTCACTCCCGGGTATCTGTTATTCTATATATAAACCCCCCGAACCCCTCGATTAGATTCCAGCCTGTAACTCACTCCCGGGTATCTGTTATTCTATATATAAACCCCCCCGAGCCCCTCGATTAGACTCCAGCCTGTAACTCACTCCCGGGTATCTGTTATTCTATATATAAACCCCCTGAACCCCTCGATTAGATTCAAGCCTGTAACTCACTCCCGGGTATCCGTTATTCTATATATAAACCCCCCCGAACCCCTCGATTAGATTCCAGCCTGTAACTCACTCCCGGGTATCTGTTATTCTATATATAAACCCCCCGAACCCCTCGATTAGATTCCAGCCTGTAACTCACTCCCGGGTATCGGTTATTCTATATATAAACCACCCGAACCCCTCGATTAGATTCCAGCCTGTAACTCACTCCCGGGTATCTGTTGTTCTATATATAAACCCCCCCGAACCCCTCGATTAGATTCCAGCCTGTAACTCACTCCCGGGTATCTGTTATTCTATATATATACCCCCCGAACCCCTCGATTAGATTCCAGACTGTAACTCACTCCCGGGTATCTGTTATTCTATATATAAACCCCCTGAACCTCTCGATTAGATTCCAACCTGTAACTCACTCATGGGTATCTGTTATTCTATATATAAACCCCCCGAACCCCTCGATTAGATTCCAGTCTGTAACTCACTCCCGGCTATCTGTTATTCTATATATAAACCCCCCGAACCCCTCGATTAGAGTCCAGTCTGTAACTCACTCCCGGGTATCTGTTATTCTATATATAAACCCCCCGAACCCCTCGATTAGATTCCAGCCTGTAACTTACTCCCGGGTATCTGTTATTCTATATATAAACCACCCGAACCCCTCGATTAGATTCCAGCCTGTAACTCACTCCCGGGTATCTGTTATTCTATATATAAACCCCCTGAACCTCTCGATTAGATTCCAACCTGTAACTCACTCCCGGGTATCTGTTATTCTCTATATAAACCCCCTGAACCCCTCGATTAGATTCCACCCTGTAGCACATTTCCGGGTATCTGTTATTCTATATATAAACCCCCCGAACCCCTTGATTAGATTCCAGCCTGTAACTCACTCCCGGGTATCTGTTATTCTATTTATAAACCCCCTGAAACTCTCGATTAGATTCCAACCTGTAACTCACTCCCGGGTATCTGTTACTCTATATATAAAACACGCGAACCCCTCGATTAGATTCCAGCCTGTATCTCACTCCTGGGTATCTGTTATTCTTTACATAAATCCCCCGAATTCCTCAAATAGATTCCAGCCTGTAATTCACTTCCGGGTATCGGTTATTCTACATATAAACCCGCCGAACCCCTCGATTATATTCCAGCCTGTAACTCACTCCCGGGTATCTGTATTCTATATATAAACCCCCCGAACCCCTCGATTAGATTCCAGCCTGTAACTCACTCCCGGGTATCTGTTATTCTATATATAAACCACCCGAACCCCTCGATTAGATTCCAGCCTGTAACTCACTCCCGGATATCCGTTATTTTATATATAAACCCCCCCGAACCCCTCGATTAGATTCCAGCCTGTAACTCACTCCCGGGTATCTGTTATTCTATATATAAACCCCCCGAACCCCTCGATTAGATTCCAGCCTGTAACTCACTCCCGGGTATCTCTTATTCTATATATAAACTCCCCGAACCCCTCGATTAGATTCCAGCCTGTAACTCACTCCCGGGTATCTGTTATTCTATATATAAATCCCCCGAACCCCTCGATTAGATTCCAGCCTGTAACTCACTCCCGGGTATCTGTTATTCTATATATAAACCCCCCGAACCCCCCGATTAGATTCCAGCCTGTAACTCACTCCCGGGTATCTGTTATTCTATATATAAAACCCCCGAACCCCCCGATTAGATTCCAGCCTGTAACTCACTCCCGGGTATCTGTTATTCTATATATAAACCCCCCGAACCCCTCGACTAGATTCCAGCCTGTAACTCACTCCCGGGTATCTGTTATTCTATATATAAACCCCCCGAACCCCTCGATTAGATTCCAGCCTGTAACTCACTCCCGGGTATCTGTTATTCTATATATAAACTCCCCGAACCCCTCGATTAGATTCCAGCCTGTAACTCACTCCCGGGTATCTGTTATTCTATATATAAACCCCTCGAACCACTCGATTAGATTCCTGTAACTCACTCCCGGGTATCTGTTATTCTATATATAATCCCCCCGAACCCCTCGATTAGATTCCAGCCTGTAACTCACTCCCGGGTATCTGTTATTCTATATATAAACTCCCCGAACCCCTCGATTAGATTCCAGCCTGTAACTCACTCCCGGGTATCTGTTGTTCTATATATAAACCCCCCCGAACCCCTCGATTAGATTCCAGCCTGTAACTCACTCCCGGGTATCTGTTATTCTATATATATACCCCCCGAACCCCTCGATTAGATTCCAGACTGTAACTCACTCCCGGGTATCTGTTATTCTATATATAAACCCCCTGAACCTCTCGATTAGATTCCAACCTGTAACTCACTCATGGGTATCTGTTATTCTATATATAAACCCCCCGAACCCCTCGATTAGATTCCAGTCTGTAACTCACTCCCGGCTATCTGTTATTCTATATATAAACCCCCCGAACCCCTCGATTAGAGTCCAGTCTGTAACTCACTCCCGGGTATCTGTTATTCTATATATAAACCCCCCGAACCCCTCGATTAGATTCCAGCCTGTAACTTACTCCCGGGTATCTGTTATTCTATATATAAACCACCCGAACCCCTCGATTAGATTCCAGCCTGTAACTCACTCCCGGGTATCTGTTATTCTATATATAAACCCCCTGAACCTCTCGATTAGATTCCAACCTGTAACTCACTCCCGGGTATCTGTTATTCTCTATATAAACCCCCTGAACCCCTCGATTAGATTCCACCCTGTAGCACATTTCCGGGTATCTGTTATTCTATATATAAACCCCCCGAACCCCTTGATTAGATTCCAGCCTGTAACTCACTCCCGGGTATCTGTTATTCTATTTATAAACCCCCTGAAACTCTCGATTAGATTCCAACCTGTAACTCACTCCCGGGTATCTGTTACTCTATATATAAAACACGCGAACCCCTCGATTAGATTCCAGCCTGTATCTCACTCCTGGGTATCTGTTATTCTTTACATAAATCCCCCGAATTCCTCAAATAGATTCCAGCCTGTAACTCACTCCCGGGTATCGGTTATTCTATATATAAACCACCCGAACCCCCCGATTAGATTCCAGCCTGTAACTCACTCCCGGGTATCTGTTATTCTACATATAAACCCGCCGAACCCCTCGATTATATTCCAGCCTGTAACTCACTCCCGGGTATCTGTTATTCTATATATAAACCCCCCGAACCCCTCGATTATATTCCAGCCTGTAACTCACTCCCGGGTATCTGTTATTCTATATATAAACCCCCCGAACCCCCCGATTAGATTCCAGCCTGTAATTCACTTCCGGGTATCGGTTATTCTATATATAAACTCCCCGAACCCCCCGATTAGATTCCAGCCTGTAACTCACTCCCGGGTATCTGTTATTCTATATATAAACCCGCCGAACCCCTCGATTATATTCCAGCCTGTAACTCACTCCCGGGTATCTGTTATTCTATATAAACACCCCGAACCCCCCGATTAGATTCCAGCCTGTAACTCACTCCCGGGTATCTGTTATTCTATATATAAACCCCCCGAACCCCTCGATTAGATTCCAGCCTGTAACTCACTCCCGGGTATCTGTTATTCTATATATAAACCCCCCGAACCCCTCGATTAGATGCCAGCCTGTAACTCACTCCCAGGTATCTGTTATTCTATATATAAACCACCCGAACCCCCCGATTAGATTCCAGCCTGTAACTCACTCCCGGATATCCGTTATTTTATATATAAACCCCCCCGAACCCCTCGATTAGATTCCAGCCTGTAACTCACTCCCGGGGATCTGTTATTCTATATATAAACCCCCCGAACCCCTCGATTAGATTCCAGCCTGTAACTCACTCCCGGGTATCTCTTATTCTATATATAAACCCCCCCGAACCCCTCGATTAGATTCCAGCCTGTAACTCACTCCCGGGTATCTGTTATTCTATATATAAACCCCCCGAACCCCCCGATTAGATTCCAGCCTGTAACTCACTCCCGGGTATCTGTTATTCTATATATAAACCCCCCCGAACCCCTCGATTAGATTCCAGCCTGTAACTCACTCCCGGGTATCTGTTATTCTATATATAAACCCCCCGAACCCCCCGATTAGATTCCAGCCTGTAACTCACTCCCGGGTATCTGTTATTCTATATATAAACCCCCCGAACCCCTCGATTAGATTCCAGCCTGTAACTCACTCCCGGGTATCTGTTATTCTATATATAAACCCCCCGAACCCCCCGATTAGATTCCAGCCTGTAACTCACTCCCGGGTATCTGTTATTCTATATATAAAACCCCCGAACCCCCCGATTAGATTCCAGCCTGTAACTCACTCCCGGGTATCTGTTATTCTATATATAAACCCCCCGAACCCCTCGACTAGATTCCAGCCTGTAACTCACTCCCGGGTATCTGTTATTCTATATATAAACCCCCCGAACCCCTCGATTAGATTCCAGCCTGTAACTCACTCCCGGGTATCTGTTATTCTATATATAAACTCCCCGAACCCCTCGATTAGATTCCAGCCTGTAACTCACTCCCGGGTATCTGTTATTCTATATATAAACCCCTCGAACCACTCGATTAGATTCCTGTAACTCACTCCCGGGTATCTGTTATTCTATATATAATCCCCCCGAACCCCTCGATTAGATTCCAGCCTGTAACTCACTCCCGGGTATCTGTTATTCTATATATAAACTCCCCGAACCCCTCGATTAGATTCCAGCCTGTAACTCACTCCCGGGTATCTGTTATTCTATATATAAACCCCCCGAACCCCTCGATTAGATTCCAGCCTGTAACTCACTCCCGGGTATCTGTTATTCTATATATAAACCCCCCGAACCCCTCGATTCGATTCCAGCCTGTAACTCACTCCCGGGTATCTGTTATTCTATATATAAACCCCCCGAACCCCTCGATTAGATTCCAGCCTGTAACTCACTCCCGGGTATCTGTTATTCTATATATAAACCCCCCGAACCCCTCGATTAGATTCCAGCCTGTAACTCACTCCCGGGTATCTGTTATTCTATATATAAACCCCCCCGAGCCCCTCGATTAGACTCCAGCCTGTAACTCACTCCCGGGTATCTGTTATTCTATATATAAACCCCCTGAACCCCTCGATTAGATTCAAGCCTGTAACTCACTCCCGGGTATCCGTTATTCTATATATAAACCCCCCCGAACCCCTCGATTAGATTCCAGCCTGTAACTCACTCCCGGGTATCTGTTATTCTATATATAAACCCCCCGAACCCCTCGATTAGATTCCAGCCTGTAACTCACTCCCGGGTATCGGTTATTCTATATATAAACCACCCGAACCCCTCGATTAGATTCCAGCCTGTAACTCACTCCCGGGTATCTGTTGTTCTATATATAAACCCCCCCGAACCCCTCGATTAGATTCCAGCCTGTAACTCACTCCCGGGTATCTGTTATTCTATATATATACCCCCCGAACCCCTCGATTAGATTCCAGACTGTAACTCACTCCCGGGTATCTGTTATTCTATATATAAACCCCCTGAACCTCTCGATTAGATTCCAACCTGTAACTCACTCATGGGTATCTGTTATTCTATATATAAACCCCCCGAACCCCTCGATTAGATTCCAGTCTGTAACTCACTCCCGGCTATCTGTTATTCTATATATAAACCCCCCGAACCCCTCGATTAGAGTCCAGTCTGTAACTCACTCCCGGGTATCTGTTATTCTATATATAAACCCCCCGAACCCCTCGATTAGATTCCAGCCTGTAACTTACTCCCGGGTATCTGTTATTCTATATATAAACCACCCGAACCCCTCGATTAGATTCCAGCCTGTAACTCACTCCCGGGTATCTGTTATTCTATATATAAACCCCCTGAACCTCTCGATTAGATTCCAACCTGTAACTCACTCCCGGGTATCTGTTATTCTCTATATAAACCCCCTGAACCCCTCGATTAGATTCCACCCTGTAGCACATTTCCGGGTATCTGTTATTCTATATATAAACCCCCCGAACCCCTTGATTAGATTCCAGCCTGTAACTCACTCCCGGGTATCTGTTATTCTATTTATAAACCCCCTGAAACTCTCGATTAGATTCCAACCTGTAACTCACTCCCGGGTATCTGTTACTCTATATATAAAACACGCGAACCCCTCGATTAGATTCCAGCCTGTATCTCACTCCTGGGTATCTGTTATTCTTTACATAAATCCCCCGAATTCCTCAAATAGATTCCAGCCTGTAATTCACTTCCGGGTATCGGTTATTCTACATATAAACCCGCCGAACCCCTCGATTATATTCCAGCCTGTAACTCACTCCCGGGTATCTGTATTCTATATATAAACCCCCCGAACCCCTCGATTAGATTCCAGCCTGTAACTCACTCCCGGGTATCTGTTATTCTATATATAAACCACCCGAACCCCTCGATTAGATTCCAGCCTGTAACTCACTCCCGGATATCCGTTATTTTATATATAAACCCCCCCGAACCCCTCGATTAGATTCCAGCCTGTAACTCACTCCCGGGTATCTGTTATTCTATATATAAACCCCCCGAACCCCTCGATTAGATTCCAGCCTGTAACTCACTCCCGGGTATCTCTTATTCTATATATAAACTCCCCGAACCCCTCGATTAGATTCCAGCCTGTAACTCACTCCCGGGTATCTGTTATTCTATACATAATCCCCCGAACCCCTCGATTAGATTCCAGCCTGTAACTCACTCCCGGGTATCTGTTATTCTATATATAAACCCCCCGAACCCCCCGATTAGATTCCAGCCTGTAACTCACTCCCGGGTATCTGTTATTCTATATATAAAACCCCCGAACCCCCCGATTAGATTCCAGCCTGTAACTCACTCCCGGGTATCTGTTATTCTATATATAAACCCCCCGAACCCCTCGACTAGATTCCAGCCTGTAACTCACTCCCGGGTATCTGTTATTCTATATATAAACCCCCCGAACCCCTCGATTAGATTCCAGCCTGTAACTCACTCCCGGGTATCTGTTATTCTATATATAAACTCCCCGAACCCCTCGATTAGATTCCAGCCTGTAACTCACTCCCGGGTATCTGTTATTCTATATATAAACCCCTCGAACCACTCGATTAGATTCCTGTAACTCACTCCCGGGTATCTGTTATTCTATATATAATCCCCCCGAACCCCTCGATTAGATTCCAGCCTGTAACTCACTCCCGGGTATCTGTTATTCTATATATAAACTCCCCGAACCCCTCGATTAGATTCCAGCCTGTAACTCACTCCCGGGTATCTGTTATTCTATATATAAACCCCCCGAACCCCTCGATTAGATTCCAGCCTGTAACTCACTCCCGGGTATCTGTTATTCTATATATAAACCCCCCGAACCCCTCGATTCGATTCCAGCCTGTAACTCACTCCCGGGTATCTGTTATTCTATATATAAACCCCCCGAACCCCTCGATTAGATTCCAGCCTGTAACTCACTCCCGGGTATCTGTTATTCTATATATAAACCCCCCGAACCCCTCGATTAGATTCCAGCCTGTAACTCACTCCCGGGTATCTGTTATTCTATATATAAACCCCCCCGAGCCCCTCGATTAGACTCCAGCCTGTAACTCACTCCCGGGTATCTGTTATTCTATATATAAACCCCCCGAACCCCTCGATTAGATTCCAGCCTGTAACTCACTCCTGGGTATCTGTTATTCTATATATAAACTCCCCGAACCCCTCGATTAGATTCCAGCCTGTAACTCACTCCCGGGTATCTGTTATTCTATATATAAACCCCCCGAACCCCTCGATTAGATTCCAGCCTGTATCTCACTCCTGGGTATCTGTTATTCTATATATAAACCCCCGAACCCCTCGATTAGATTCCAGCCTGTAACTCACTCCCAGGTATCTGTTATTCTATATATAAACCCCCGAACCCCTCGATTAGATTCCAGCCTGTAACTCACTCCCGGGTATCTGTTATTCTATATATAAACCCCCCGAACCCCTCGATTAGATTCCAGCCTGTAACTCACTCCCGGGTATCTGTTATTCTATATATAAACCACCCGAACCCCCCGATTAGATTCCAGCCTGTAACTCACTCCCGGATATCCGTTATTTTATATATAAACCCCCCCGAACCCCTCGATTAGATTCCAGCCTGTAACTCACTCCCGGGGATCTGTTATTCTATATATAAACCCCCCGAACCCCTCGATTAGAGTCCAGTCTGTAACTCACTCCCGGGTATCTGTTATTCTATATATAAACCCCCCGAACCCCTCGATTAGATTCCAGCCTGTAACTTACTCCCGGGTATCTGTTATTCTATATATAAACCACCCGAACCCCTCGATTAGATTCCAGCCTGTAACTCACTCCCGGGTATCTGTTATTCTATATATAAACCTCCGAACCCCTCGATTAGATTCCAGCCTGTAACTCACTCCCGGGTATCTGTTATTCTATATATAAACCTCCGAACCCCTCGATTAGATTCCAGCCTGTAACTCACTCCCGGGTATCTGTTATTCTATATATAAACCCCCCGAACCCCCCGATTAGATTCCAGCCTGTAACTTACTCCCGGGTATCTGTTATTCTATATATAAACCCCCTGAACCTCTCGATTAGATTCCAACCTGTAACTCACTCCCGGGTATCTGTTATTCTCTATATAAACCCCCTGAACCCCTCGATTAGATTCCAGCCTGTAGCACATTTCCGGGTATCTGTTATTCTATATATAAACCACCCGAACCCCTTGATTAGATTCCAGCCTGTAACTCACTCCCGGGTATCTGTTATTCTATTTATAAACCCCCTGAAACTCTCGATTAGATTCCAACCTGTAACTCACTCCCGGGTATCTGTTACTCTATATATAAAACACGCGAACCCCTCGATTAGATTCCAGCCTGTATCTCACTCCCGGGTATCTGTTATTCTTTACATAAATCCCCCGAATTCCTCAAATAGATTCCAGCCTGTAATTCACTTCCGGGTATCGGTTATTCTACATATAAACCCGCCGAACCCCTCGATTATATTCCAGCCTGTAACTCACTCCCGGGTATCTGTTATTCTATATATAAACCCCCCGAACCCCTCGATTAGATTCCAGCCTGTAACTCACTCCCGGGTATCTGTTATTCTATATATAAACCCCCCGAACCCCTCGATTAGATTCCAGCCTGTAACTCACTCCCGGGTATCAGTTATTCTATATATAAACCCCCCGAACCCCTCGATTAGATTCCAGCCTGTAACTCACTCCCGGGTATCTGTTATTTTATATATAAACCCCCCGAACCCCTCGATTAGATTCCAGCCTGTAACTCACTCCCGGGTATCTGTTATTCTATATATAAACCCCCCGAACCCCTCGATTAGATTCCAGCCTGTAACTCACTCCCGGGGATCTGTTATTCTATATATAAACCCCCCGAACCCCTCGATTAGATTCCAGCCTGTAACTCACTCCCGGGTATCTGTTATTTTATATATAAACCCCCCCGAACCCCTCGATTAGATTCCAGCCTGTAACTCACTCCCGGGGATCTGTTATTCTATATATAAACCCCCCGAACCCCTCGATTAGATTCCAGCCTGTAACTCACTCCCGGGTATCTCTTATTCTATATATAAACTCCCCGAACCCCTCGATTAGATTCCAGCCTGTAACTCACTCCCGGGTATCTGTTATTCTATATATAATCCCCCGAACCCCTCGATTAGATTCCAGCCTGTAACTCACTCCCGGGTATCTGTTATTCTATATATAAACCCCCCGAACCCCCCGATTAGATTCCAGCCTGTAACTCACTCCCGGGTATCTGTTATTCTATATATAAACCCCCCGAACCCCTCGATTAGATTCCAGCCTGTAACTCACTCCCGGGTATCTGTTATTCTATATATAAAACCCCCGAACCCCCCGATTAGATTCCAGCCTGTAACTCACTCCCGGGTATCTGTTATTCTATATATAAACCCCCCGAACCCCTCGACTAGATTCCAGCCTGTAACTCACTCCCGGGTATCTGTTATTCTATATATAAACCCCCCGAACCCCTCGATTAGATTCCAGCCTGTAACTCACTCCCGGGTATCTGTTATTCTATATATAAACCCCCGAACCCCTCGATTAGATTCCAGCCTGTAACTCACTCCCAGGTATCTGTTATTCTATATATAAACCCCCGAACCCCTCGATTAGATTCCAGCCTGTAACTCACTCCCGGGTATCTGTTATTCTATATATAAACCCCTCGAACCACTCGATTAGATTCCTGTAACTCACTCCCGGGTATCTGTTATTCTATATATAATCCCCCCGAACCCCTCGATTAGATTCCAGCCTGTAACTCACTCCCGGGTATCTGTTATTCTATATATAAACTCCCCGAACCCCTCGATTAGATTCCAGCCTGTAACTCACTCCCGGGTATCTGTTATTCTATATATAAACCCCCCGAACCCCTCGATTAGATTCCAGCCTGTAACTCACTCCCGGGTATCTGTTATTCTATATATAAACCCCCCGAACCCCTCGATTCGATTCCAGCCTGTAACTCACTCCCGGGTATCTGTTATTCTATATATAAACCCCCCGAACCCCTCGATTAGATTCCAGCCTGTAACTCACTCCCGGGTATCTGTTATTCTATATATAAACCCCCCGAACCCCTCGATTAGACTCCAGCCTGTAACTCACTCCCGGGTATCTGTTATTCTATATATAAACCCCCCCGAGCCCCTCGATTAGACTCCAGCCTGTAACTCACTCCCGGGTATCTGTTATTCTATATATAAACCCCCCGAACCCCTCGATTAGATTCCAGCCTGTAACTCACTCCTGGGTATCTGTTATTCTATATATAAACTCCCCGAACCCCTCGATTAGATTCCAGCCTGTAACTCACTCCCGGGTATCTGTTATTCTATATATAAACCCCCCGAACCCCTCGATTAGATTCCAGCCTGTATCTCACTCCTGGGTATCTGTTATTCTATATATAAACACCCCCGAACCCCCCGATTATATTCCAGCCTGTAACTCACTCCCGGGTATCTGTTATTCTATATATAAACCCCCCGAACCCCTCGATTAGATTCCAGCCTGTAACTCACTCCCGGGTATCTGTTATTCTATATATAAACCACCCGAACCCCCCGATTAGATTCCAGCCTGTAACTCACTCCCGGATATCCGTTATTTTATATATAAACCCCCCCGAACCCCTCGATTAGATTCCAGCCTGTAACTCACTCCCGGGGATCTGTTATTCTATATATAAACTCCCCGAACCCCTCGATTAGATTCCAGCCTGTAACTCACTCCCGGGTATCTGTTATTCTATATATAAACCCCCCGAACCCCTCGATTAGATTCCAGCCTGTAACTCACTCCCGGGTATCTGTTATTCTATATATAAACCCCCCGAACCCCCCGATTAGATTCCAGCCTGTATCTCACTCCCGGGTATCTGTTATTCTATATATAAACCCCCCGAACCCCTCGATTAGATTCCAGCCTGTAACTCACTCCCGGGTATCCGTTATTCTATATATAAAACCCCCGAACCCCCCGATTAGATTCCAGCCTGTAACTCACTCCCGGGTATCTGTTATTCTATATATAAACCCCCCGAACCCCTCGACTAGATTCCAGCCTGTAACTCACTCCCGGGTATCTGTTATTCTATATATAAACCCCCCGAACCCCTCGATTAGATTCCAGCCTGTAACTCACTCCCGGGTATCTGTTATTCTATATATAAACTCCCCGAACCCCTCGATTAGATTCCAGCCTGTAACTCACTCCCGGGTATCTGTTATTCTATATATAAACCCCTCGAACCACTCGATTAGATTCCTGTAACTCACTCCCGGGTATCTGTTATTCTATATATAATCCCCCCGAACCCCTCGATTAGATTCCAGCCTGTAACTCACTCCCGGGTATCTGTTATTCTATATATAAACTCCCCGAACCCCTCGATTAGATTCCAGCCTGTAACTCACTCCCGGGTATCTGTTATTCTATATATAAACCCCCCGAACCCCTCGATTAGATTCCAGCCTGTAACTCACTCCCGGGTATCTGTTATTCTATATATAAACCCCCCGAACCCCTCGATTCGATTCCAGCCTGTAACTCACTCCCGGGTATCTGTTATTCTATATATAAACCCCCCGAACCCCTCGATTAGATTCCAGCCTGTAACTCACTCCCGGGTATCTGTTATTCTATATATAAACCCCCCGAACCCCTCGATTAGATTCCAGCCTGTAACTCACTCCCGGGTATCTGTTATTCTATATATAAACCCCCCCGAGCCCCTCGATTAGACTCCAGCCTGTAACTCACTCCCGGGTATCTGTTATTCTATATATAAACCCCCCGAACCCCTCGATTAGATTCCAGCCTGTAACTCACTCCTGGGTATCTGTTATTCTATATATAAACTCCCCGAACCCCTCGATTAGATTCCAGCCTGTAACTCACTCCCGGGTATCTGTTATTCTATATATAAACACCCCGAACCCCTCGATTAGATTCCAGCCTGTAACTCACTCCCGGGTATCTGTTATTCTATATATAAACCCCCCGAACCCCTTGATTAGATTCCAGCCTGTAACTCACTCCCGGGTATCTGTTATTCTATATATAAACCCCCCGAACCCCTCGATTAGATTCCAGCCTGTAACTCACTCCCGGGTATCTGTTATTCTATATATAAACCCACCCTGAACCCCTCGATTAGATTCCAGCCTGTAACTCACCTCTGCGTGTCTGTTATTCTATATATAAACCCCCTGAACCCCTCGATTAGATTCCAGCCTGTAACTCACTCCTGGGTATCTGTTATTCTAT
>NC_140990.1:3176327-3203808 GCF_052327205.1 Somniosus microcephalus | reverse complement strand
CACCAGACTGATACCTAGGATGGCAGGAATGATGTATGAGGAGAGATTGTGTCAATTGGGCTTATACTCACTGGAGTTTAGAAGATTGAGAGGGGATCTCATCGAAACCTATAAAATTCTGTCAGGTCTGGACAGACTAGATGCAGGAAGGATGTTTCTGATGGCCGGGGAGTCCAGAACCAGGGGTCATCGTCTAAGGATAAGGGGTAAGCCATTTAGGACTGAAATGAGGAGGAGTTTCTTCACCCAGAGAGTGGTGAACCTGTAGAATTCTCTGCCACAGAGGGCGGTGGAGGCCAGTTCATTAAATATATTCAAGAAGGAGTTAGATATATTTCTTAAGGCTAAAGGGATCAAGGGATATGGGGAGAAGGCAGGGACAGGGTACTGAATTTGGATGATCAGCCATGATCTCATTAAATGGTGGAACAGGCTCGAGGGGCCGAATGGCCTACTCCTGCTCCTATCTTCGATGTTTCTATAAGAGCAGGGAGGTTATGATGGAGCTGTACAAAACGCTAGTTAGGCCACAGCTGGAGTACTGTGTGCAGTTCTGGTCGCCACACTATAGGAGGGATGTGATTGCACTGGAGAGGGTGCAGAGGAGATTCACCAGGATGTTACTTGGGCTGGAGCGCTTCAGCTATGAAGAGAGACTGGACAGGCTGGGGTTGTTTTCCTTGGAGCAGAGAAGGCTGAGGGGGGACCTGATTGAGGTGTACAAAATTATGAGGGGCATAGATAGGGTAGATAGAAAGGAACTTTTCCCCTTAGTAGAGGGGTCAATAACCAGGAGGCATAGTTTCAAGGTAAGGGGGCAGGAGGTTAAGAGGGGATTTGAGGAAGAACTTTTTCACCCAGAGGGTGGTTGGAATCTGGAACTCACTGCCTGAAAGGGTGGTAGAGGCAGGAACCCTCACAACATTCAAGAAGCATTTAGATGAGCATTTGAAACGCCATAGCATACAAGGCTACGGACCAAGTGCTGGAATATGGGATTAGATTAGACAGGGCTTGATGGCCGGCGCGGACACGATGGGCTGAAGGGCCTTGTTCTGTGCTGTATAACTCTATGACTCTATGAGGTGGGGGGGAGCCTGAGGCGGTTTTAAGGGACGGGGGCGATTCGACAGGATCACTGCCCCCTTCCTCCGCAGCCCCCACACCTCTTCCTTGAAGCACCGATTCCCTCCCTCTCCCGCCTACCTGCTCCGGCTCCCTCCTTCTCCAGCGCGGCACCCCATCCCTCCATCAGCTCCACCTCCACCCCCCCTCCCTCGTACTCCGCAGATTGAATTCGCCCTTTGTGAACGGGCAAGGGGGCCGCTCTCCTACCTTCCGCCGGCACTCAGCGCTGCTCGTGGGTTCTTCTCCGCCGGAGGTGGGGGCGAGACGGTGTTCAGCATGAACTTACACTCCCTGGATTAGGACGTCACTCACTGCTGCCAAATCCACCCACCGCCGATCCTGCCCTCGCATAAACACAGGGCCCTGACGCACGCCACACCACATTCCTGTCAACACGGATTGCATGGGAATCTGAGAGGGGAATGTGACAATCAGATCGGGAATCTGATACCCATCGAGAGACGCCTTGTGAAGACAAGCAGCTGTTTGCATGCACACACCGGGACTGAGAGAGACACACAGGGAGAGAGAGAGACACACAGGGACAGAGAGAGACACACAGGGAGAGAGAGACACACGGGGAGAGAGAGACACACAGGGAGAGAGAGAGAGACACACAGGGAGAGACAGACACACAGGGAGCGAGAGAGACACACAGGGACAGAGAGAGACACACAGGGAGAGAGAGACACACGGGGAGAGAGAGACACACAGGGAGAGAGAGACACACACACAGGGAGAGAGAGACACACAGGGAGCGAGAGAGACACACGGGGAGAGAGAGAGACACAGGGAGAGAGAGAGACACACAGGGAGAGAGAGAGAGACACAGGGACAGAGAGAGACACACAGGGGGAGAGAGACACACAGGGAGCGAGAGAGACACACGGGAGAGAGAGAGACACATAGGGACAGAGAGAGACACACAGGGAGAGAGAGACACACACAGGGAGAGAGAAAGACACATAGGGACAGAGAGAGACACACAGGGAGCGAGAGAGACACACGGGGAGAGAGAGACACACAGGGAGAGAGAGAGACACACAGGGAGAGAGAGAGAGACACACAGGGAGAGAGAGACACACAGGGGCAGAGAGAGACACACGGGGAGAGAGAGAGACACATAGGGACAGAGAGAGACACAGGGGCAGAGAGAGAGACACAGGGACAGAGAGAGACACAGGAGCAGAGAGAGACACACAGGGAGAGAGAGACACACGGGCAGAGAGAGAGACACATAGGGACTGAGAGAGACACAGGGACAGAGAGAGACACACAGGGAGAGAGAGAGACACACAGGGAGAGAGAGAGACACATAGGGACAGAGAGAGACACACAGGGAGCGAGAGAGACACACGGGGAGAGAGAGACACACATAGGGACTGAGAGAGACACAGGGGCAGAGAGAGAGACATGGGAACAGAGAGAGACACAGGGACAGAGAGAGACACACAGGGAGAGAGAGAGACACACAGGGACAGAGAGAGACACACAGGGAGCGAGAGAGACACACGGGGAGAGAGAGCGACGCATAGGGACAGAGAGAGGCACACAGGGAGCGAGAGAGACACACGGGGAGAGAGAGACACACATAGGGACTGAGAGAGACACGGGGCAGAGAGAGAGACATGGGAACAGAGAGAGACACATAGGGACAGAGGGAGACACAGGGGCAGAGAGAGACACACAGGGACAGAGAGAGACACACGGGGAGAGAGAGAGACACACGGGGAGAGAGAGAGACACATAGGGACAGAGAGAGACACACAGGGAGCGAGAGAGACACACGGGGAGAGAGAGACACAGGGGCAGAGAGAGAGACATGGGAACAGAGAGAGACACAGAGGGACAGAGAGAGACACGGGCAGAGAGAGACACACAGGGAGAGAGAGAGACACATAGGGAGCGAGAGAGACACACGGGGAGAGAGAGACACACATAGGGACTGAGAGAGACACAGGGGCAGAGAGAGACACACAGGGACAGAGAGAGACACAGAGGCAGAGAGAGACACATAGGGAGAGAGAGAGACACATGGGGAGAGAGAGAGACACATAGGGACAGAGAGAGACACACAGGGAGCGCGAGAGACACACGGGGAGAGAGAGGGACACATAGGGACTGAGAGAGACACAGGGAGATACACGAAATCCTGGCAGCCTAGAGAGAATAGAATATGCGATCAATGTCTGGCCGGCGAGGTTGAAACAGAAATGCATTTCCTCCTAAAATGCGAAAAATTCAACACATCAAGAAACATATTATTCAACAAGCTAAGCCAAACAACCCCAGATTTCAAGGAATTGGATGATCTGTCAAAATTGAGATTAGTCCTAGGAGAAGGAGACAGACCATACCTTGGGGCCAAATATGTAACAACATGTCACAACCTGAGGACTGTTTAAAATTAAGACTGTTTAAAATTAATACTGAACGTACCAAATGAAGTACAAAGACTGTTTAAAATTAATATTGTTTAAAAGTAATATTGTATGTACCCAACAAATGTCAAATCGATTGACAACTACAGAATGTTGGAAAACTGTACCTTTTTGCTATGTAAGCTTTGGCAATATGGTTCTCTGTAAACTTTCATGCCAATAAAGCATTTGAATTGAATTGAATTGAATTGAATTGAATTGAATTGAATTGAGAGACACATAGGGACAGAGAGAGACACAGAGGCAGAGAGAGACACACAGGGAGAGAGAGAGACACATGGGGAGAGAGAGAGACACATAGGGACAGAGAGAGACACACAGGGAGCGAGAGAGACACGGGGAGAGAGAGAGACACATAGGGACTGAGAGAGACACAGGGGCAGAGAGAGACACACAGGGACAGAGAGAGACACAGGGGCAGAGAGAGACACGCAGGGAGCGAGAGAGACACATAGGGACAGAGAGATACACACAGGGAGCGAGAGAGACACACGGGGAGAGAGAGACACACATAGGGACTGAGAGAGACACAGGGGCAGAGAGAGAGACATGGGAACAGAGAGAGACACAGAGGCAGGGAGAGACACACAGGGAGAGAGAGAGACACATGGGGAGAGAGAGAGACACATAGGGACAGAGAGAGACACACAGGGAGCGAGAGAGACACACGGGGAGAGAGAGAGACACAGAGGGACTGAGAGAGACACGGGCAGAGAGAGACACACAGGGAGAGAGAGAGACACATGGGGGGAGAGAGAGACACATAGGGACAGAGGGAGACACACAGGGAGTGAGAGAGACACACAGGGAGAGAGAGAGACACACAGGGACAGAGAGAGAGACACGGGGACAGAGAGAGACACATAGGGACAGAGAGAGACACACAGGGAGAGAGAGAGACACACAGGGAGAGAGAGAGACACACAGGGAGAGAGAGAGACACACAGGGACAGAGAGAGACACGGGCAGAGAGAGACACACAGGGAGAGAGAGAGACACATGGGGGGAGAGAGAGACACATAGGGACAGAGGGAGACACACAGGGAGTGAGAGAGACACACAGGGAGAGAGAGAGACACACAGGGACAGAGAGAGAGACACGGGGACAGAGAGAGACACATAGGGACAGAGAGAGACACACAGGGAGAGAGAGAGACACACAGGGAGAGAGAGAGACACACGGAGAGAGAGAGAGACACGGGGACAGAGAGAGACACACGGGGACAGAGAGAGACACACGGGGACAGAGAGAGACACACAGGGACAGAGAGAGACACAGAGGGACAATTCCAGAGGGGAGTGAATCGTTCCCTTTTACCCGCTGTGTGTACTGTATAACGTACAGGAGCTGACACTGAGACACACACACGGGCCGTACAGTCCCAGACGGGAGTGAATCGTTCCCCTTTTACCCGCTGTGTGTACTGTACAATGTACAGGAGCCGACACTGAGACACACACACGGGCCGTACAGTCCCAGACGGGAGTGAATCGTTCCCTTTTACCCGCTGTGTGTGCTGTACAATGTACAGGAGCTGACACTGAGACACACACACGTGCCGTACAGTCCCAGACGGGAGTGAATCGTTCCCTTTTACCCGCTGTGTGTACTGTACAATGTACAGGAGCTGACACTGAGACACACACACGGGCCGTACAGTCCCAGGCGGGAGTGAATCGTTCCCTTTTACCCGCTGTGCACTGTACAATGTACAGGAGCCGACACTGAGACACACACACGGGCCATACAGTCCCAGACGGGAGTGAATCGTTACCTTTTACCCGCTGTGTGTGCTGTACAATATACAGGAGCCGACACTGAGACACACACACGGGCCGTACAGTCCCAGACGGGAGTGAATCGTTACCTTTTACCCGCTGTGTGTGCTGTACAATATACAGGAGCCGACACTGAGACACACACACGGGCCATACAGTCCCAGACGGGAGTGAATCGTTACCTTTTACCCGCTGTGTGTGCTGTACAATATACAGGAGCCGACACTGAGACACACACACGGGCCGTACAGTCCCAGACGGGAGTGAATCGTTACCTTTTACCCGCTGTGTGTGCTGTACAATATACAGGAGCCGACACTGAGACACACACACGGGCCGTACAGTCCCAGACGGGAGTGAATCGTTACCTTTTACCCGCTGTGTGTGCTGTACAATATACAGGAGCTGACACTGAGACACACACACGGACCGTACAGTCCCAGACGGGAGTGGATCGTCCCCTTTTACCCGCTGTGTGTGCTGTACAATGTACAGGAGCTGACACTGAGACACACACACGGGCCGTACAGTCCCAGACGGGAGCGAATCGTCCCCTTTTACCCGCTGTGTGTGCTGTACAATGTACAGGAGCTGACACTGAGACACACACACACGGGCCGTACAGTCCCAGACGGGAGTGAATCGTTCCCTTTTACCCGCTGTGTGTGCTGTACAATGTACAGGAACTGACACTGAGACACACACACGGGCCGTACAGTCCCAGACGGGAGTGAATCGTTACCTTTTACCCGCTGTGTGTGCTGTACAATATACAGGAGCCGACACTGAGACACACACACGGGCCGTACAGTCCCAGATGGGAGTGAATCGTTCCCTTTTACCCGCTGTGTGTACTGTAGAATGTACAGGAGCTGACACTGAGACACACACACGGGCCGTACAGTCCCAGACGGGAGTGAATCGTTCCCTTTTACCCGCTGTGTGTACTGTACAATGTACAGGAGCTGACACTGAGACACACACACGGGCCGTACAGTCCCAGATGGGAGTGAATCGTTCCCTTTTACCCGCTGTGTGTGCTGTACAATCTACAGGAGATGACACTGAGACACACACAGTCCCAGAAGGGAGTGAACCGTTCCACCTTTTACCCAGTGAACAATGTAAAGAAATCCAAAGCATGCTTGAGATTCACCTTTAAGTTCTCCATAAACATGTTTAACAGCTGTTGTACATTTCAACACTGTATCAAATTGCCCTCTCTTGTATTCCCATTGTGCGCTGCGAGCCTGTCCCACGCTCGCCCTCTCTCTGCTGTCGCACATGAATCTATTGTCGTTCGAACAAGCCGTGTTGGATGTGAAGAGAAAGGATTAGCAACATTCCCATTTTCTCTCTCTTTACATGTCTCTCTGGCAATTACCCGAAGATTTACCAGCCCTTCAACCAAATCCCTTGATCCCCCAGTCAGCATTCCTCGCATACCCCTGTAGCGCTCCCTCAGTACTGCCCCTACGACAGTGCAGCGCTCCCTCAGTACTGCCCCTCCGACAGTGCGCGCTACCTCAGTACTGCCCCTCCGACAGTGCAGCGTTCCCTCAGTAATGTCCCTCCGACAGTGCGCGCTACCTCAGCACTGCCCCTCCGACAGTGCAGCGCTCCCTCAGTACCGCCCCTCCGACCGTGCAGTGCTCCCTCAGTACCGCCCCTCCGACAGTGCAGCGCTCCCTCAGTACCGCCCCTCCGACAGTGCAGCGCTCCCTCAGTTCTGCTCCCCCGACAGTGCAGCGTTCCCTCAGTAATGCTCCTCCGACAGTGCAGCGCTCCCTCAGTACTGCTCCTCCGACATTGTAGCACTCCCTCAGTACAGCCCCTCCGAAAGTGCAGCGCTCGCTCAGTTCTGCCCCTCCGACAGTGCAGCACTCCCTCAGTACTGCCCCTCCGACAGTGCGGCGCTCCCTCAGTACTGCCCCTCCGACAGTGCAGCACTCCCTCGGTACTGCACCTCCGATAGTGCAGCGCTCCCTCAGTACTGCCTCACCGACAGTGCAGCGTTCCTTCAGTACTGCCCCTCCGACAGTGCAGCACTCCCTCGGTACTGCACCTCCGACAGTGCAGCGCTCCCTCAGTACTGCCCCTCCGACAGTGCGGCGCTGTCTCCGTACTCCACCTCCAACTGTGCGCCGCTCCTTCAGTACTGACCCTCCGACAGTGCAGCGCTCCCTCAGTACTGCCTCACCGACAGTGCAGCGTTCCTTCAGTACTGCCCCTCCGATCGTGCAGCGCTCGCTCAGTACTGCCCCTCCGACAGTGCAGCGCTCCCTCAGTACTGCCCCTCCAACAGTGCGGCGCTGTCTCCATACTCCACCTCCAACTGTGCGCCGCTCCTTCAGTACTGACCCTCCGACAGTGCAGCGCTCCCTCAGTACTGCCCCTCCTACAGTGCAGCACTCCCTCAGTACTGCCCCTCCGACAGTGCAGCCCTCCCTCAGTATTGCCCCTCCGACAGTGCGGCGCTCCCTCAGTACTGCCCCTCCGACAGTGCGGCGCTCCCTCTGTACTGCCCCTCCAACAGTGCAGTGCTCCCTCAGTACTGCCCCTCCGACAGTGCAGTGCTCCCTCAGTACTGCCCCTCCGACAGTGTGGCGTTCCCTCAGTCTGCCCCTCCGACAGTGCGGCGCTCCCTCAGTACTGACCCTCCGACAGTGCAGCTCTCCCTCAGTCCTGCCCCTCCGACAGTGCAGCGCTCCCTCAGTACTGCCCCTCCGACAGCGCAGCTCTCCCTCAGTACTGCCCCTCCGACAGTGCAGCTCTCCCTCAGTACTGCCCCACCGACAGTGCGGCGCTCCCTCAGTACTGCCCCTCCGACACTGCAGCGCTCCCTCAGCACTGCCCCTCCGACAGTGCGGCGCTCCCTCAGAACTGCCCCTCCGACAGTGCAGTGCTCCCTCAGTACTGCCCCTCCGATAGTGCAGCGCTCCCTCAGTACTGACCCTCCGACAGTGCAGCGCTCCTTCAGTACTGACCCTCCGACAGTGCGGGGCTCCCTCAGTACTGACCCTCCGACAGTGCGGCGCTCCCTCAGTACTGCCCCTCCGACAGTGCGGCGGTCCCTCAGTACTGCCCCTCCGACAGTGTGGCGCTCCCTCAGTACTGCCCCTCTGACAGTGCGGCGCTCCCTCAGTACTGCCCCTCCGACAGTGCAGCGCTCCCTCAGTACTGCCCCTCCGACAGTGCGGCGCTCCCTCAGTACTGCCCCTCCGACAGTGTGGCGCTCCCTCAGTACTGCCCCTCTGACAGTGCGGCGCTCCCTCAGTACTGCCCCTCCGACAGTGTGGCGCTCCCTCAGTACTGCCCCTCTGACAGTGCGGCGCTCCCTCAGTACTGCCCCTCTGACAGTGCGGCGCTCCCTCAGTACTGACCCTCCGACAGTGCGGCGCTCCCTCAGTACTGCCCCTCCGACAGTGCGGCGGTCCCTCAGTACTGCCCCTCCGACAGTGTGGCGCTCCCTCAGTACTGCCCCTCCGACAGTGTGGCGCTCCCTCAGTACTGCCCCTCTGACAGTGCGGCGGTCCCTCAGTACTGCCCCTCCGACAGTGCAGCGCTCCCTCAGTACTGCCCCTCTGACAGTGCGGCGCTCCCTCAGTACTGCCCCTCCGACAGTGCGGCGCTCCATCAGCACTGACCCTCCGACAGTGCGGCGCTCCCTCAGTACTGCCCCTCCGACAGTGCGGCGCTCCCTCAGTACTGCCGCTCCGACAGTGCAGCGCTCGCTCAGTACTGCCCCTCCGACAGTGCAGCACTCCCTCAGTACTGCCCCTCTGATGGAGCAGCGCTCTCTCAGTACTGACCCTTCAACGGTGGGGCGCTCCCTCAGTACTGCCCCTCCCACAGTGTGGCACTCCCTCAGTACTGCCCCTCCGACAGTGCGGCGCTCCCTCAGTACTGCCCCTCCGACAGTGCGGTGCTCCCTCAGTACTGCCCCTCCGATAGTGCAGCGCTCCCTCAGTACTGACCCTCCGACAGTGCAGCGCTCCTTCAGTACTGACCCTCCGACAGTGCGGGGCTCCCTCAGTACTGACCCTCCGACAGTGCGGCGCTCCCTCAGTACTGCCCCTCCGACAGTGCGGCGCTCCATCAGCACTGACCCTCCGACAGTGCGGCGCTCCCTCAGTACTGCCGCTCCGACAGTGCGGCGCTCCCTCAGTACTGCCGCTCCGACAGTGCAGCGCTCGCTCAGTACTGCCCCTCCGACAGTGCAGCGCTCGCTCAGTACTGCCCCTCCGACAGTGCAGCACTCCCTCAGTACTGCCCCTCTGATGGAGCAGCGCTCTCTCAGTACTGACCCTTCAACGGTGGGGCGCTCCCTCAGTACTGCCCCTCCCACAGTGTGGCACTCCCTCAGTACTGCCCCTCCGACAGTGCGGCGCTCCCTCAGTACTGCCCCTCCGACAGTGCGGTGCTCCCTCAGTACTGCCCCTCCGACAGTGCGGCGCTCCCTCAGTACTGCCCCTCCGACAGTGCAGCGCTCCCTCAGTACTGACCCTCCGACATTGCGGCGCTCCTTCATTACTGACCCTCCGAAAGTGCGGCGAAACCTCAGTACTGCCCCTCCGACAGTGCAGCACTCCCTCAGTACTGCCCCTCCAACAGTGCCACACTTCCTCAGTACTGCCCCTCCGACAGTGCAGCGCTCCTTCAGTACTGTGCCTCCGACAGTGCGGCGCTCCCTCAGTACTGCCCCTCCGATAGTGCAGCGCTCCCTCAGCACTGCCCCTCCGCCAGTGCAGCACTCCCTTAGCGCTGCTCCTCCGACAGTGCGGCGCCTACTCAGTACTGCCCCTCCGACAGTGCACCCCTCCCTCAGTACTGCCCCTCCGACAGTGTGGCGCTCCCTCAGTACTGCCCCTCCGATAGTGCAGCGCTCCCTCTGCACCGCCCCTCCGACAGTGCAGCGTTCCCTTAGTACTGCTGCTCCGACAGTGCGGCGCTCCCTCAGTACTGCCCCTCTGACAGTGCGGCACTCCCTCAGTACTGCCCCTCCGACAGTGATGCACTCCCTCAGTACCGCCCCTCCGACAGTGCGGCGCTCCCTCAGCACTGCCTCTCCGACAATGCAGCACTCCGTCAGTACTGCTCCTCCGACAGTGCTGCACTCCCTCAGTGCTGCCCCTCCGACAGTGCGGCGCTCCCTCAGTACTGCCGCTCCGACAGTGCAGCGCTCCCTCAGTACTGCCCCTCCGACAGTGCGGCGCTCCCTCAGTACTACCCCTCCGACAGTGCGTCGCTCCCTCAGTACTGCCCCTCCGACAGTGTGGCGCTCCCTCAGTACTGCCCCTCCGACAGTGCGGCGCTCCCTCAGTACTGCCCTCCGACAGTGCGGCGCTCTCTCAGTACTGCCCCTCCAACAGTGCGGCGCTCCCTCAGTACTGCCGCTCCGACAGTGCAGCGCTCCCTCAGTACTGCCCCTCCGACAGTACAGCGCTCCCTCAGCACTGCCTCTCCGAAAGTGCAGCGCTCCCTCAGTACTGCCCCTCGACAGTGAGTCGCTCCCTCAGTGCTGCCCCTCCAACAGTGCGGCGCTCCCTCACTACTGCCCCTCTGACAGTGCGGCGCTCTCTCAGTACTGCCCCTCCGACAGTGCGGCGCTCCCTCAGTGCTGCCCCTCCAACAGTGCGGCGTTCCCTCAGTACTGCCCCTCCGACAGTACAGCGCTCCCTCAGCACTGCCTCTCCGACAGTGTGGCGCTCCCTCAGTGCTGCTCCTCCGACAGTGTGGCGCTCTCTCACTACTGCCCCTCCGACAGTGCTGCGCTCTCTCAGTACTGGCCCACCAACAGTGCAGTGCTCCCTCAGTACTGCCCCTCCTACAGTGTGGCGCTCACTCAGTACTGACCCTCCGACAGTGCGGCGCTCCCTCAGTACTGCCACTCCGACAGTGCGGCGATCACACAGTACTGACCCGCCGACAGTGCAGCGCTCCCTCAGTACTGCCCCTCCTACAGTGCAGCACTCCCTCAGCACTGCCCCTCCGAGAGTGCAGCAATTCGTCAGTACTGTCCCTCCGACACTGCATCATTCCCTCAGCACTGCGCATCCAACACTGCAGCGCTCCATCTCTACTGCCTCTCCGAAATTGCAGCGCTCCCTCAGTACTGCCCCTCGACAGTGCGTCGCTCCCTCAGTACTGCCCCTCCGACAGTGCGTCGCTCCCTCAGTACTGCCCCTCCGACAGTGTGGCGCTCCCTCAGTACTGCCCCTCCGACAGTGCGGCGCTCCCTCAGTACTGCCCCTCCGACAGTGCGGCGCTCTCTCAGTACTGCCCCTCCAACAGTGCGGCGCTCCCTCAGTACTGCCCCTCCGACAGTGCGGCGCTCCCTCAGTACTGCCCCTCCAACAGTGCGGCGCTTCCTCAGTACTGCCACTCCAACAGTGCGGCGCTCCCTCAGTACTGCCCCTCCGACAGTACGGCGCTCCCTCAGCACTGCCTCTCCGACATTGCAGCCCTCCCTCAGTACTGCGCCTCCAACAGTGCTGCGTTCCCTCGGTACTGCCCCTCCGACAGTGCGGCGCTCCCTCAGTACTGCCCCTCCGACAGTGCATCGCCCCCTCAGTACTGCCCCTCCGACAGTGCAGCGCTCCCTCAGTACTGCCCCTCCGACAGTGCGGCACTCTCTCAGTACTGACCCTCCGACAGAGCGGCGCTACCTCAGTACTGACCCTCCGACAGTGCAGCGCTCCCTCAGTACTGCCCCTCCGACAGTGCGGCGCTCTCTCAGTACTGACCCTCCGACAGTGCGGCGCTCCCTCAGTACTGACCCTCCGACAGTGCGGCACTCCCTCAGTACTGACCCTCCGACAGTGCGGCGCTCCCTCAGTGCTGCCCCTCCAACAGTGCGGCGCTCCCTCACTACTGCCCCTCTGACAGTGCGGCGCTCCCTCAGTACTGCCCCTCCGACAGTGCGGCGCTCCCTCAGTACTGCCCCTCTGACAGTGCGGCGCTCCCTCAGTACTGCCCCTCTGACAGTGCGGCGCTCCCTCAGTACTGCCCCTCCGACAGTGCGGCGCTCTCTCAGTACTGCCCCTCCGACAGTGCGGCGCTCCCTCAGTGCTGCCCCTCCAACAGTGCGGCGTTCCCTCAGTACTGCCCCTCCGACAGTACAGCGCTCCCTCAGCACTGCCTCTCCGACAGTGTGGCGCTCCCTCAGTGCTGCTCCTCCGACAGTGTGGCGCTCTCGCACTACTGCCCCTCCGACAGTGCTGCGCTCTCTCAGTACTGGCCCACCAACAGTGCAGTGCTCCCTCAATACTGCCCCTCCTACAGTGTGGCGCTCACTCAGTACTGACCCTCCGACAGTGCGCGCTCCCTCAGTACTGCCACTCTGACAGTGCGGCGATCACACAGTACTGACCCGCCGACAGTGCAGCGCTCCCTCAGTACTGACCCTCCGACAGTGCGGCGCTCCCTCAGTACTGACCCTCCGACAGTGCGGCGCCCCCTCAGTACTGCCCCTCCGACAGTGCGGCGCTCCCTCAGTACTGCCCCTCTGACAATGCGGCGCTCCCTCAGTACTGCCCCTCCGACAATGCGGTGCTCCCTCAGTACTGTCCCTCCGACATTCCGCGCTCCCTCAGTACTGCCCCTCCGACAGTGCAGCGCTCCCTCAGTACTGCCCCTCCGACAGTGCAGCACTCCCTCAGTACTGTCCCTCTGACAATGCGGTGCTCCCTCAGTACTGTCACTCCGAGAGTGCAGCGCTCCCTCAGTATTGCCTCTCCGACAGTGCAGCACTCCCTCAGTACTGTCCCTCCGACAGTGCGCGCTCCCTCAGTACTGACCCTCCGACAGTGCGGCGCTCCCTCAGTACTGCCCCTCCGACAGTGCAGTGCTCGCTCAGCACTGCCCCTCCGACAGTGCGGCACTCCCTCAGTACAGCCCCTCCGACAGTGCGGCACTCCCTCAGTACAGCCCCTCCGACAGTATGGCACTCCCTCAGTACTGCCCTTCCGACAGTGCGGCGCTCCCTCAGTACTGCCCCTCCGACAGTACGGCGCTCCCTCAGTACTACCCCTCCGACAGTGCGGCGCTCCCTCAGTACTGCCCCTCCGACAGTGCGGCGCTCCCTCAGTACTGCCCCTCCGACAGTGCGGCGCTCCCTCAGTACTGCCCCTCCCGACAGTACGGCGCTCCCTCAGTACTGCCCCTCCGACAGTGCGGCGCTCCCTGAGTGCAGTGGGAAACTGAAAATTTTGCCCCCGGATTATGAGGTGCTTAAGTGGAGTGAGTGTATGATTATGGGAGAGTTCTATCCCATGATCTTCTGACTCAAAAAAGAGAGAGAGGGGCAATAGACAGAGAGAGAGAGACAGAAAGAGAGAGAAAAAGGGAGAAAGAGAAAGAGTGACAGAGAGAGACATAGAGAGAGACAGAGAGAGAGAGAGAGAGAGAGAGAGAGACAGAGAGAGAGAGAGAGAGACAGAGGGAGAGACAAAGGGAGAGAGAGAGCGAGACAGAGGGAGAGAAAGAGAGAGAGAGACAGAGAGAGAGACAGAGAGCGAGACAGAGGGCGAGAGCGAACGAGACAGAGGGAGAGACAGAGGGAGAGAGAGAGAGTGAGACAGATTGAGAGACAGAGTGAGACAGAGGGAGAGAAAGAGAGAGAGAGAGAGGGAGAGACAGAGAGAGACAGGGAGGGGCAGAGAACGAGACAGAGAGCGAGACAGAGAGCGAGAGAGAGACAGAGAGAGACTGAGAGAGAGAGAGAGAGAGAGACAGAGAGAGAGACAGAGGGAGAGACAGAGAGAGAGGAAGAGAGAGACAGAGAGAGAGAGAGACAGAGGGAGAGACAGAGACAGAGAGAGGGGGAGAGACAGAGAGAGGGTGAGAGAGAGGGAGAGACAGAGAGAGAGAGAGAGAGAGAGAGACACAGAGAGACCAGCAAATGAGGCAAGGGCAGCGAACCTCCGAGAAGCCTCGGACTAACATCTCCCGGCCTCACCCTGTCCCGGACGAGATTGTCTCCTTAAGGACAATTGTCCTTCTCTCAAGGACAATGGACCAAGAGGGAACAACAGCTGGGACTGGTGAAAGAACAGCTTGTTTGCAGATAACAATTTCTCTCGTTCCCTCTTGAAATAGCCGCTGAACTTTGCAAAGCGCTGAGTCCAGGGAAATGCTTCTGGAAATTGCGTTGACTGAGTGCCCCCCATTGCCCCACCCGCCACTGCCTCCGATAAGGGGCGGCGAGGTATTTCTGAGGGGGTCTTGTTTGAATCAGCAAGCTATTGTTGGGACAGGAGGAGCTCCGATGGGACGGAGTGTTGAAGGGATGGCTCGGAAGCACATCAAATGTCAGCTAAACACAGCTATCTGTCCCGTCTCCCGTCACCCACAATCACAAGGGCTCTCAACACCTCTCGCTGTCTTTCTCTCCTTTGTTAATCAAGGAGATCGCGTTGTCACAAATCTCCCAAGGCCACGGCCGAATTATCTCTTCCCTATTCTATGTCCTTCAACCAGCATCTCCCTTCGATCCTCGGTCAAACGCAGACGAGATGTCCCCTATTGAGTTCCTCATGTTCAGTCAGAAGGTTGTTGGATCAAGCTTTCCCTGCACACATACACTGCAGAGATTCGAGCTCCCCGAACCACAAGGGGAACGCTCCCCGTTCCCCCCCACTCCCCGGGTTCCCAGTCCTGCTCTATCAGAGGGGCAGTACTGAGGGAGCGCTGCCCTGTCGGAGGGTACTGAGGGAGCGCTGCCCTGTCGGAGGGTACTGAGGGAGCGCTGCCCTGTCGGAGGGACAGTACTGAGGGAGCGCTGCACTGTCGGAGGGGCAGTACTGAGGGAGCGCTGCACTGTCGGAGGGGCAGTACTGAGGGAGCGCTGCACTGTCGGAGGGGCAATACTGAGGGAGCGCTGCACTGTTTGATGGGCAGTACTGAGGGAGTGCCGCACTGTCAGAGGGACAGTACTGAGGGAGTGCCGCACTGTCGGAGGGGCAGTACTGAGGGAGCGCTGCACTGTCGGAGGGGCAATACTGAGGGAGCGCTGCACTGTTTGATGGGCAGTACTGAGGGAGTGCTGCACTGTTTGATGGGCAGTACTGAGGGAGCGCTGCACTGTCGGAGGGGCAGTACTGAGGGAGCACCGCACTCTTGGAGGTGCAGTACTGAGGGAGCGAGCACTGTTGGAGGGGCGGTACTGAGGGAGTGCAGCACTGTCGGAGGGGCAGTGCTGAGGGAGTGCTGCACTGTCGGAGGGGCAGTACTGAGGGATCGCTGCACTGTCGGAGGGGTAGTACTGAGGGAGCGCCGCACTGGTGGAGGGGCAGTACTGAGGGAGCGCTGCACTGTCGCAGGGGCAGTGCTGAGGGAGCGCTGCACTGTTGGAGGGACAGTTTGAGGGAGTGCTGCACTTTCGGAGGGGCAGTACTGAGGGAGCGCTGCACTGTTGGAGGGGCAGTACTGAGGGAGCGCCGCACTGTCGGAGCGGCAGTACTAAGGGAGTGCCGCACTGTCGGAGGGGCAGTACTGAGGGATCGCCGCACTGTTGGAGGGGCAGCACTGAGGGAGCGCCGCACTTTTGGAGGGGCAGTACTGAGGGAGCGCCGCACTATCGGAGGGGCAGTACTGAGGGAGCGCCGCACTGTCGGAGGGGCAGTACTGAGGGAGCGCCGCACTGTCGGAAGGACAGTACTGAGGGAGTTTTGCACTGTCGGAGGGGCAGTACTGAGGGAGTGCCGCACTGTCGGAGGAGCAGTACTGAGGGAGTGCTGCACTGTTGGAGGGGAGGTGCAGTACTGAGGGAGCGCGCACTGTCGGAGGGACAGTACTGAGGGAGTGCTGTACTGTCGGAGGGGCAGTACTGAGGGATCGCCGCACCGTCGGAGGGGCAGTGCTGAGGGAGCACTGCAGTGTCGGAGGGGCAGTACTGAGGGAGTGCTGCAGTGTCGGAGGGGCAGTACTGAGGGAGTGCTGCACTGTCGGAGGGGCAGTACTGAGGGAGCGCCGCACTGTCGGAGGGGCAGTACTGAGGGAGCGCCACACTGTCGGAGGGGCAGTACTGAGGGAGCGCTGCACTGCCGGAGGGGCAGTACTTAGGGAGCGCAGCACTGTCGGAGGGGCAGTACTGAGGGAGCGCCGCACTGTCGGAGGGGCAGTACTGAGGGTTCGCCGCACTGTCGGAGGGGTAGTACTGAGGGAGCGCCGCACTGTTGGAGGGGCAGTACTGAGGGATCGCCGCACTGTCGGAGGGGTAGTACTGAGGGAGCGCCGCACTGTAGGAGTGGCAATACTGAGGGAGCGCTGCACTGTCGGAGGGGCAGTAGTGAGGGATCGCCGCACTGTCAGAGGGGCAGTACTGAGGGAGCGCTGCACTGTTGGAGGGGCAGCACTGAGGGAGCGCCGCACTGTTGGAGGGGCAGCACTGAGGGAGCGCCGCACTGTCGGAGGGGCAGTACTGAGGGAACGCCGCACTGTCGGCGGGGCAGTACTGAGGGAGCGCTGCACTGTCGGAGTGGCAGTACTGAGGGAGCGCCGCACTGTCGGCGGGGCAGTACTGAGGGAGCGCCGCACTGTCGGCGGGGCAGTACTGAGGGAGTGCCGCACTGTCGGAGGGGCGGTACTGAGGGAGCTGCACTGTCGGAGGGGCGGTACTGAGGGAGCGCCGCACTGAAGGAGGGGCAGTACTGAGGGAGTGCTGCACTCTCAGAGGGAGAGTACTGAGGGAGCGCCGCACTGTCGGAGGGGCAGTACTGAGGGTGTGCAGCACTGTCAGAGGGGCAGTACTGAGGGAGCGCTGCACTGTCGGAGGGGCAGTACTGAGGGAGCGCTGCACTGTTTGATGGGCAGTACTGACGGAGCGCTGCAATTTCGGAGGGGCGGTACTGAGGGAGCGGCACACTGTCGGAGGGGCAGTAGTGAGGGATCGCCGCACTGTCGGAGGGGCAGTACTGAGGGAGTGCTGCACTGTAGGAGGGGCAGTACTGAGGGAGCGCGCACTGTCGGAGGAGCAGTACTGAGGGAGCGCCACACTGTCGGAAGGACAGTACTGAGGGAGCGCGCACTGTCGGAGGGACAGTACTGAGGGAGTGCCGCACTGTCGGAGGGGCAGTACTGAGGGAGTGCTGCACTGTTGGAGGGGAGGTGCAGTACTGAGGGAGCGCGCACTGTCGGAGGGGCAGTACTGAGGGAGCGCCGCACCGTCGGAGGGGCAGTGCTGAGGGAGTGCTGCACTGTTGGAGGGGAGGTGCAGTACTGAGGGAGCGTGCACTGTCGCAGGGGCAGTACTGAGGGAGTGCTGCACTGTTTGATGGGCAGTACTGAGGGAGCACTGCACTGTGGGAGGGACAGTACTGAGGGAGCGCGCACTGTCGGAGGGACAGTACTGGGGGAGTGCTGCACTGTCAGAGGGGCGGCACTGAGGGAGCGCCGCACTGTTGGAGTGGCAATACTGAGGGAGTGCCGCACTGTCAGAGGGGCAGTACTGAGGGAGTGCCGCGCTGTCAGAGGGGCAGTACTGAGGGAGTGCCGCACTGTCGGAGGGGCAGTACTGAGGGAGCGAGCACTGTCGGAGGGGCGGTACTGAGGGAGTGCAGCACTGTCGGATGGGCAGTGCTGAGGGAGTGCTGCACTGTCGGAGGGGCAGTACTGTGGGACTGCCGCACTGTCGGAAGGGCAGCACTGAGGGCGCGCTGCACTGCCGGAGGGGCAGTACTGAGGGAGCGCTGCACTGTCGGAGGGGCAGTACTGAGGGAGCGCCGCACTGTCGGAGGGGCAGTACTGAGGGAGCGCCGCACTGTTGGAGGGGCAGTACTGAGGGATCGCCGCACTGTCGGAGGGGTAGTACTGAGGGAGCGCCGTACTGTTGGAGGGGCAGTACTGAGGGTGTGCTGCACTGCCGGAGGGGCAGTACTGAGGGAGTGCCGCACTGTTGGAGTGGCAATACTGAGGGAGCGCTGCACTGTCGGAGGGGCAGTACTGAGGGAGCGCCGCACTGCCGGAGGGGCAGTGCTGAGGGAGCGCCGCACTGTCAGAGAGGCGGTACTGAGGGAGCGCCGCACTGTTGGAGGGGCAGCACTGAGGGAGCGCCGCACTGTCGGAGGGGCAGTACTGAGGGAGTGCCGCACTGTCGGAGGGGCAGTACTGAGGGAGCGCCGCACTGTTGGAGTGGCAGTACTGAGGGAGCTGCACTGTCGGAGGGGCGGTACTGAGGGAGCGCCGCACTGAAGGAGGGGCAGTACTGAGGGAGTGCTGCACTGTCGGAGGGGCCATACTGAGGGTGTGCAGCACTGTCGGAGGGGCAGTACAGAGGGAGCGCCGCACTGTCGGAGGAGCAGTACAGAGGGAGTGCCGCACTGTCGGAGGGGCAGTACTGAGGGAGCGCCGCACTGTTGGAGTGGCAGTACTGAGGAAGCTGCACTGTCGGAGGGGCGGTACTGAGGGAGCGCCGCACTGTCGGAGGGGCAGTACTGAGGGCTCGCTGCACTGTCGGAGGGGCGGTACTGAGGGAATGCTGCAGTGCCTTCCTGCTCCGATTCAGTGTCTTCTGTCCCCGTGTGTGTGAAAAGAAAGCTGTCTATACTTTGGTGCTTCCCACCACAGTCAAATATCCTGCTTAAACTCACTTTCTGCGGCTCACACGTGAGAGAGGGAGGGGCACAGATAAAATGAGAGAGCGAGAGAGAGAGACAGAGAGAGGGAGCGACAGAGAGGCAGACAAAGAGAAATAGAGAAAGAGGGAGAGACAGAGACAGAGAGAGGTAGACAGAGAGAGAGAGAGACAGAGCGAGAGGGTCAGAGAGAGGGAGAGACAGAGACAGAGAGAGAGACAGAGAGAGAGAGAGACAGAGCGAGAGCGTCAGAGAGAGGGAGAGACAGAGACAGAGAGAGAGACAGAGAGAGAGAGAGACAGAGCGAGAGCGTCAGAGAGAGGGAGAGACGGAGAGAGAGAGAGAGACAGAGAGAGAGAGAGGTAGACAGAGACATGGAGAAAGAGAGGGAGCGAAAGAGGGAGAGACAGAGACAGAGAGAGAGACAGAGAGAGAGAGAGACAGAGCGAGAGGGTCAGAGAGAGGGAGAGAACAAGAGATGGAGACAGGATGACTGGAATGTGTAAGTAACTGAAGGAGGATGAGAATAGCTCGATCAGTTTGCTGATCCCAGGTTCGGACACCAGAACAATCTCAAGCCCTAATAAGGAGGCTTTTTGTTAAATGGTACTGTCGGTCCCTGGACCAGAGATAGAGACTCCGTCCCTCCTATCCTCCCTCCCCCCGACCCTCCTCCCAGGGGCTGGAACATTGGCAAAGTTCTGGGCCGGAGGCCAAATTTGGAGAGGAACTGGTGTCTTATAAAAGGAGAGGGAGTGAGCGAGAGGGATGCTGTTTTATCTGCTCAAGGTAAGGGACACGGGGGATGGAGGGAGGGAGGGAGAGAGAGAGGGAGAGAAAGAGGGATAGAGAGAGAGAGAGAGAGGTAGGGAGAGAGAGAGACACAACCTGAGGACTGTTTAAAAATTAATACTGAATGTACCCAATGATGTACAAAAACTGTTTAAATTAATATTGTTTAAAACTAATATTGTATGTACCCAACAAGGGTCAAAATTGTTTGACACCTACAGAATGTTGGAAAACTGTACTTTTTTGTTGTGTAAGCTTTGGCAATATGGTTCTCTGTAAACTTTCATGCCAATAAAGCATTTGAATTGTGAATTGTGAATTGAGAGAGATGCTGTTGTGTCTGTTCAAGGTAAGGAATGGAGAGATGGAGGGAGGGAGGGAGAGAGAGGCAGTGAGAGACAGCATGTCTGCCACAGTGAGTGTCTGTTGTGGCTGCTCAAGGTAAGCGACACGGGGGATGGAGGGAGGGAGAGAGAGACAGAGGGAGACAGCGCAAGAGAGAGAGGTAGGGAGGGAGAGAGGGAACGACTAACTGTCTCGCTCTGTCTCTGTATCTCTCTGGCTCTCTGTCTCTGTCTCGCTCTCTCTGTCTCTCTCTCTCTCTCTCTCTGTCTGTCTCTCTCACTCTCTGTCCCTCTCTCTCTCTCTCTCTCTGTCACTCTCTGTCTCTCTGTCTCGCTCTCTGTCACTCTCTGTCTCTCTCTCTCTCTCTCTGTCTCGCTCTCTCTCTCTCTCTCTCTCTGTCTGTCTCTCTCACTCTCTGTCTCGCTCTCTCTCTCTCTCTCTGTCTCGCTCTCTCTCTCTCTGTCTCGCTCTCTGTCTCTCTCTCTCTCTCTGTCACTTTCTGTCTCTCTGTCTCTCTCTCTGTCTCTCCCTCTGTCTTGCTCTCTCTCTCTCTGTCCAATTCCAATTCCAATTCAAATGCTTTATTGGCATGAAAGTTTACAGAGAACCATATTGCCAAAGCTTACATAGCAAAAAGGTACAGTTTTCCAACATTCTGTAGGTGTCAATCGATTTGACATTTGTTGGGTACATACAATATTACTTTTAAACAATATTAATTTTAAACAGTCTTTGTACTTCATTTGGTACGTTCAATATTAATTTTAAACAGTCTTAATTTTAAACAGTCCTCAGGTTGTGACATGTTGTTACATATTTGGCACCAAGGTATGGTCTGTCTCCTTCTCCCAGGACTAATCTCAATTTTGACAGGTCATCCAATTCCTTGAAACCTGGGGTTGTTTGGCTTAGCTTGTTGAATAATATGTTTCTTGATGTGTTGAATTTTTCGCATTTTAGGAGGAAATGCATTTCTGTTTCAACCTCGCCGGCCAGACATTGATCGCATATTCTATTCTCTCCAGGCTGCCAGGATTTCTTGTATCTGCCTTTTTCAATTTCCAGTTGGTGGTCGCTTAGTCTGCACCTGGTGAGGGTCTGTCTCTGTTTTGTGTCTCTGATGGTCGTGAGGTAGTCTGCCAGTTTATATTCTCTTTTTAGGGCCCGGTAACATTCTAATCTGCTTTGGCTTTCGGTTATTTTGTTCCAATGTTCCAGGTAGGTTTCTTTGCATTGTTTAATGATTTGGTTCACTCGGATTGGTGTTTGGACGGCTGTGTTGGTCTGGGGCTGGTCAGGGTCTGGCTGAGTACTTAGTTTCAGTAGCAGCTGACTCAGGGGACTCTTTTCTGGGTTTAGCTCTTGGGTCTGAAAGGCTTTGAAATGAAGGGTGTCTGGGGAGCTAGATTTGAGGTGATTTAGGAAGTTTAGTGCTCGTTTTTGGATGTTTATTATCAGTGGGTATCTGCCTAGTTCGGCTCTGCATGCATTTGTTGGCGTTTTTCTTTGGATGCGAAGGATGCTTCGGCAGAATTCTGCATGTAGGGCTTCTATTGTGTGTTTTTCCCATTTAGTGTAGCTTTGGTGATTTAGCGGGTCCCATACTTCACTACCGTACAGTGCAATGGGCAGGATTATGCTGTCAAATATTTTGAGCCAGATTTTGATTGGGATTTGAATGTTGTAGAATTTTCTTTTTATTGCATATAGGGCTCTTCGGGCTTTTTCTTTTAGTGCATTCACTGCTATGCTGAAGCTCCCTGATGCTGTAATAGTTAGACCAAGGTAGGTGTAGCTCATAGTGTGTCCTATAGTGGTATCACTGAGGGTAAACTGGTATTTGTTTTCCTGACATCTGGGCCTTTTTTGAAAAATCATGATGTTGGTTTTCTTTAGATTTACTGTTAGAGCCCAATTTTGGCAGTATTTGTCGAGTAGGTCTAGTTGTTGCTGTAATCCCTGTTCTGTGGGAGACAGCAGAACCAGGTCGTCCGCCCATTCTCTGTCTCTCTCTCTCTGTCACTCTCTGTCTCTCTGTCTGTCTCTCTCTCTCTGTCTCGCTCTCTGTCTCTCTCACTCTCTGTCTCTCTGTCTCTCTTTCTGTCTCTCTGTCTCTCTCTCTCTGTCTCGCTCTCTGTCTCTCTCTGTCTCTCACTCTCTCTCTCTGTCTCTCTCTCTCTGTCTCTCTGTCTCTCTGTCTGTCTCTCTCTCTGTCCAATTCCAATTCCAATTCCAATTTCCAATTCAAATGCTTTATTGGCATGAAAGTTTACAGAGAACCATATTGCCAAAGCTTACATAGCAAAAAGGTACAGTTTTCCAACATTCTGTAGGTGTCAATCGATTTGACATTTGTTGGGTACATACAATATTACTTTTAAACAATATTAATTTTAAACAGTCTTTGTACTTCATTTGGTACGTTCAATATTAATTTTAAACAGTCTTAATTTTAAACAGTCCTCAGGTTGTGACATGTTGTTACATATTTGGCCCCAAGGTATGGTCTGTCTCCTTCTCCTAGGACTAATCTCAATTTTGACAGGTCATCCAATTCCTTGAAATCTGGGGTTGTTTGGCTTGGCTTGTTGAATAATATGTTTCTTGATGTGTTGAATTTTTCGCATTTTAGGAGGAAATGCATTTCTGTTTCAACCTCGCCGGCCAGACATTGATCGCATATTCTATTCTCTCTAGGCTGCCAGGATTTCTTGTATCTGCCTTTTTCAATTTCCAGTTGGTGGTCGCTTAGTCTGTACCTGGTGAGGATCTGTCTCTGTTTTGTGTCTCTGATGGTCGTGAGGTAGTCTGCCAGTTTATATTCTCTTTTTAGGGCCCGGTAACATTCTAATCTGCTTTGGCTTTCGGTTATTTTGTTCCAATGTTCCAGGTAGGTTTCTTTGCATTGTTTAATGATTTGGTTCACTCGGATTGGTGTTTGGACGGCTGTGTTGGTCTGGGGCTGGTCAGGGTCCGGCTGAGTACTTAGTTTCAGTAGCAGCTGACTCAGGGGACTCTTTTCTGGGTTTAGCTCTTGGGTCTGAAAGGCTTTGAAATGAAGGGTGTCTGCGGAGCTAGATTTGAGGTGATTTAGGAAGTTTAGTGCTCGTTTTTGGATGTTTATTATCAGTGGGTATCTGCCTAGTTCGGCTCTGCATGCATTTGTTGGCGTTTTTCTTTGGGTGCGAAGGATGCTTCGGCAGAATTCTGCATGTAGGGCTTCTATTGTGTGTTTTTCCCATTTAGTGTAGCTTTGGTGATTTAGCGGGCCCCATACTTCACTACCGTACAGTGCAATGGGCAGGATTATGCTGTCAAATATTTTGAGCCAGATTTTGATTGGGATTTGGATGTTGTAGAATTTTCTTTTTATTGCATATAGGGCTCTTCGGGCTTTTTCTTTTAGTGCATTCACTTCTATGCTGAAGCTCCCTGATGCTGTAATAGTTAGACCAAGGTAGGTGTAGCTCATAGTGTGTCCTATAGTGGTATCACTGAGGGTAAACTGGTATTTGTTTTCCTGACATCTGGGCCTTTTTTGAAAAATCATGATGTTGGTTTTCTTTAGATTTACTGTTAGAGCCCAATTTTGGCAGTATTTGTCGAGTAGGTCTAGTTGTTGCTGTAATCCCTGTTCTGTGGGAGACAGCAGAACCAGGTCGTCCGCATAGAACAGGGATTTCACTTCTCCATCCAGGAGACGGAGACCTGGTGACTCGCTTTGCTCCAGCATGTCTGCTAATTCATTTATGTATATGTTAAACAGGGTCGGGCTCAAATTGCAGCCCTGCCGGACGCCTCTTCTCTGGGTGAAGAAATCGGTGCGTTTGTCTCCAATTTTGACCCCGCATTTGTTTTTCAGATACATTGATTTAGTAAGGTCATAGACTTTGCCCCCTATTCCACACTGAAGAAGTTTATAATAGAGCCCTTCGTGCCATATAGAGTCAAAGGCTTTCTTGAAGTCGATGAAACAGGCGAATATTTTCCCATTTTTTGTTTGGTGTATATGTTTTTCAATGAGGGTGTGAAGGGTATAGATATGGTTGGCGGTGCGGTGTTTTGGAAGAAAGCCTATTTGTTTTTTTCTGAGGATATTATGTTTGTTAAGAAAATCAAGTAATCTACTATTTAGAATACTGCAGAATAACTTCCCTAGACAACTGTTGACACAGATGCCGCGGTAGTTATTTGGGTCTGATTTGTTTCCACTTTTATATATGGGGGAGATTAGTCCTTGGCACCAGATATCGGGAAAACAGCCTGAGCGTAATATGATGTTGAATAGTTTGAGTATCGCACCCTGCATCTCCATATTGCTGAACTTGAGCATTTCATTTTTGATGTTGTCTGGGCCACAGGCTTTCTTTAGGTGGAGAGATTTTGTTTTTGTGGCCAGTTCTTTCCATGTGATTGGGGAGTCTAGAGGGTTTTGGTTGTCTTTAATTGTTGCTTCTAATGTGTGGAGTTTTTCTGTGACCTGATGTTGACTTGGGTTTGTTTCGTTTATTGGGATGTCTTTGTAGAGGTTTTCAAAATGTGTTCTCCAGATGTCGCCATCTTGGATTGGTAATGCTTGCAATTGTGTTGTACTCAGGTTATTCCACATTTCCCAGAATTGTTTTGGATTGGTGGAGTTTTCAATTTCTTCGAGTATTTTGTGGGTATAGTTTTGTGTTTTGTTCCTAATGGTGTGTTTATATCTTTTGAGGGTTTCATTGTATCTAGTACGTAGGTCCGGATTGTTTGGTTGGCGATGCTTTTGGTTTGATATTATTCTCAGGTCTTTTCTGGTATTTTTGCATTCGTGGTCAAACCATTTCTTATTTTTATTTTGTCTTTTGTGACGCTTCCTCTTCTGTTTCACAAGGTCGGCTTTTACAGCTGCCTCATGGAAGATCATATTTATATCCTCTATGGCCATGTTTACACCATCTCTGGTGATCTCGTATGGTGATCTCCCTCTCTGTCTCGCTCTCTGTCTCTCTCTCTCTCTGTCTCTCTCTCTCTCTCTCTGTCACTCTCTCTCTCTCCCTCTCGCTCTCTATCTCTCTCTCTGTCTCTCTCTCTCTCTGTCTCTCACTTTGTCTCTCTCTCTCTTTGTCTCTCTCTATCTCTCTCTCCCTCTCTCTCTGTCTCTCTCTGTCTCTCTCTCTCTCTGTCTCTCTCTCTCTCTCTCTCTCTCTCTGTGTCTCTCTCTCCCTCTCTCTGTCACTCTCTCTCTCTCCCTCTCGCTCTCTATTCAATTCAATTCAATTTCAATTCAATTCAATTCAATTCAATTCAAATGCTTTATTGGCATGAAAATTTACAGAGAACCATATTGCCAAAGCTTACATAGCAAAAAGGTACAGTTTTCCAACATTCTGTAGGTGTCAATCGATTTGACATTTGTTGGGTACATACAATATTACTTTTAAACAATATTAATTTTAAACAGTCTTTGTACTTCATTTGGTACGTTCAATATTAATTTTAAACAGTCTTAATTTTAAACAGTCCTCAGGTTGTGACATGTTGTTACATATTTGGCCCCAAGGTATGGTCTGTCTCCTTCTCCCAGGACTAATCTCAATTTTGACAGGTCATCCAATTCTTTGAAATCTGGGGTTGTTTGGCTTACCTTGTTGAATAATATGTTTCTTGATGTGTTGAATTTTTCGCATTTTAGGAGGAAATGCATTTCTGTTTCAACCTCGCCGGCCAGACATTGATCGCATATTCTATTCTCTCTAGGCTGCCAGGATTTCTTGTATCTGCCTTTTTCAATTTCCAGTTGGTGGTCGCTTAGTCTGCACCTGGTGAGGGTCTGTCTCTGTTTTGTGTCTCTGATGGTCGTGAGGTAGTCTGCCAGTTTATATTCTCTTTTTAGGGCCCGGTAACATTCTAATCTGCTTTGGCTTTCGGTTATTTTGTTCCAATGTTCCAGGTAGGTTTCTTTGCATTGTTTAATGATTTGGTTCACTCGGATTGGTGTTTGGACAGCTGTGTTGGTCTGGGGCTGGTCAGGGTCCGGCTGAGTACTTAGTTTCAGTAGCAGCTGACTCAGGGGACTCTTTTCTGGGTTTAGCTCTTGGGTCTGAAAGGCTTTGAAATGAAGGGTGTCTGGGGAGCTAGATTTGAGGTGATTTAGGAAGTTTAGTGCTCGTTTTTGGATGTTTATTATCAGTGGGTATCTGCCTAGTTCGGCTCTGCATGCATTTGTTGGCGTTTTTCTTTGGATGCGAAGGATGCTTCGGCAGAATTCTGCATGTAGGGCTTCTATTGTGTGTTTTTCCCATTTAGTGTAGCTTTGGTGATTTAGCGGGCCCCATACTTCACTACCGTACAGTGCAATGGGCAGGATTATGCTGTCAAATATTTTGAGCCAGATTTTGATTGGGATTTGGATGTTGTAGAATTTTCTTTTTATTGCATATAGGGCTCTTCGGGCTTTTTCTTTTAGTGCATTCACTGCTATGCTGAAGCTCCCTGATGCTGTAATAGTTAGACCAAGGTAGGTGTAGCTCATAGTGTGTCCTATAGTGGTATCACTGAGGGTAAACTGGTATTTGTTTTCCTGACATCTGGGCCTTTTTTGAAAAATTATGACGTTGGTTTTCTTTAGATTTACTGTTAGAGCCCAATTTTGGCAGTATTTGTCGAGTAGGTCTAGTTGTTGCTGTAATCCCTGTTCTGTGGGAGACAGCAGAACCAGGTCGTCCGCATAGAACAGGGATTTCACTTCTCCACCCAGGAGACGGAGACCTGGTGACTCGCTTTGCTCCAGCATGTCTGCTAATTCATTTATGTATATGTTGAACATATCTCTATCCAATTCCAATTCCAATTCCAATTCAAATGCTTTATTGGCATGAAAGTTTACAGAGAACCATATTGCCAAAGCTTACATAGCAAAAAGGTACAGTTTTCCAACATTCTGTAGGTGTCAATCGATTTGACATTTGTTGGGTACATACAATATTACTTTTAAACAATATTAAATTTAAACAGTCTTTGTACTTCATTTGGTACGTTCAATATTAATTTTAAACAGTCTTAATTTTAAACAGTCCTCAGGTTGTGACATGTTGTTACATATTTGGCCCCAAGGTATGGTCTGTCTCCTTCTCCTAGGACTAATCTCAATTTTGACAGATCATCCAATTCCTTGAAATCTGGGGTTGTTTGCTTAGCTTGTTGAATAATATGTTTCTTGATGTGTTGAATTTTTCTCTCTCTCTGTCTCTCTCTCTCTCTATCTCTCTCTCCCTCTCTCTCTGTCTCTCTCTTTGTCTCTCTCTCTCTTTGTCTCTCTCTACCTCTCTCTCCCTCTCTCTCTGTCTCTCTCTGTCTCTCACTTTGTCTCTCTCTCTCTTTGTCTCTCTCTATCCAATTCCAATTCCAATTTCCAATTCAAATGCTTTATTGGCATGAAAGTTT
>NC_140990.1:3138827-3171327 GCF_052327205.1 Somniosus microcephalus | reverse complement strand
CTACCACCCTTTCAGGCAGTGAGCTCCAGACCCCCACCGCCCTCTGGGTGAAGACATTCCCCCTCAAATCCCCTCTAAACCTTCCCCCAATTACTTTAAATCTGTGCCCCCTGGTTTTTGACCCCTCTGCTAAGGGAAATAGGTCCTTTCTATCCACTTTATCTAGGCCCCTCATAATTTTATACACCTCAATAAGGTCTCCCCCCAGCCTCCTCTGTTCCAAGGAAAACAGACCCCGGCCTTGTTGAGATAAGGCAGTTGTTGACTCGGAATAGAAACATAGAAACATAGAAGATAGGAGCAGGAGTAGGCCATTCGGCCCCTTGAGCCTGCTCCGCCATTCAATGAGATCATGGCTGATCATCCAAATTCAGTACCCGGTCCCTGCTTTCTCCCCATATCCCTTGATCCCTTTAGCCTTAAGAAATATATCTAACTCCTTCTTGAATATATTTAATGAATTGGCCTCTACTGCCTTCTGTGGTAGAGAATTCCACAGGTTCACCACTCTCTGGGTGAAGTAATTCCTCCTCATCTCTGTCCTAAATGGCTTACCCCTTATCCTTAGACTGTGACCCCTGGTTCTGGACTCCCCCGCCACTGGGAACATCCTTCCTGCATCTAGTCTGTCTAGTCCTGTTAGAATTTTATAAGTTTCAATGAGATCCCCTCTCATTCTTCTAAACTCCAGCGAGTATAAGCCCAATCGACCCAATCTCTCCTCATACGTCATTCCTGCCATCCCAGGTATCAGTCTGGTGAATCTTCGCTGCACTCCCTCCATGGCAGGAACATCCTTCCTCAGATAAGTCGACCAAAACTGCACACAATACTCAAGATGTGGTCTCACCAAGGCCCCGTACAACTGCAGCAAGACATCCTTGTTCCTGTACTCAAACCCTCTCGCTACGAAGGCCAACATACCATTTGCCTTCTTAACCGCCTGCTGCACCTGCATGCTTACCTTCAGCAACTGGTGCACAAGGACACCCAGGTCTCGTTGCACTTCCCCTTCTCCCAATCTATTGCCGTTCAGATAATAATCTGCCTTCCTGTTTTTGCCACCAAAGTGGATAACCTCACATTTATACTGCATGCATCTGCCCAATCACCCAACCTGTCCAAATCGTACTGGAGTTTCTCGGCATCCTCCTCACAGCACACACGCCCACCCAGCTTTGTGTCGTCTGCAAACTTGGAGATGTTACATCTAGTTCCCTCGTCTAGATCATTTATATATATTGTGAATAGCTGGGGTCCTAGCACCGATCCCTGCGGTACCCCACTAGTCACTGCCCGCCACTCGGAAAAAGAGCCGTTTATTCCAACTCTGCTTTCTGTCTGCCAACCAGTTCTCTATCCAAGTCAGTACCTTGCCCTCAATCCCATGTGCCTTAACTTTACACGCTAATCTCTTATGCGGGACCTTATCGAAAGCCTTCTGAAAGTCCAAATACACCACATCCACTGGTCCTCCAATAACCTTATTAAAACCGGAGAATGGGTGGCCTTGTTGGAACAGAACCCTGGATAAATGATCACGGAAGACCTCTCCTGGTCCCTCAACACCTCCTCTCTGGTGAAGAAGGCCCAGCAGCGCCTATATTTCCTAAGGAGGCTGAAGGGATGTAACCTGTCACCCCTGATCCTCTCTAACTTTTACCGCTGCACTATAGAGAGCATCCTGACAAACTGTATCACAGTATGGTATGGCAGCTGTAGCTACTATGACCGGAAAGCCCTGCAGCGGGTAGTCAAAACTGCCCAACGCATCACCGGCACCCGGCTACCGACCATACAGCACATATACCAGAAACGCTGTTTACGGAGGTCACGGTCCATCATCAAAGACCCTACCCACCCCAGCCACAGTCTGTTCGTCCTCCTGCCATCTGGGAGACGCTACAGATGCATTCGCACCCGTACGACCAGATTTAGGAACAGCTTCTTTCCCAGGGCTGTCATCCTACTGAACTCCACAAATAAACTCTAAAGCCTGCACATCTGCCAATGCACTTTATTATGGTTATGTTTATGTTAATGTATTACAAGCCAAATGTATGTTGAATGTTTAAATGTCTTAATCTAAATGTACACTCTCGGGAGCCGCAAGCCTACATTTCATTGTACTGCACTTGTGCACTAACAATGACAATAAAAGTTGATTTGATTTGATTTGATTTGACTAAACCTCTTAAAGATGACACATGAGATAAGGGACATCTGCCCTGCACACCTATACGGTAAACTCCCAATAGCTATTGATGATGCGGCAGTAAGAATTGCAGAAGTCAGCAGTAAAATGAATAGCGATAATTACCTTGCATCAGCAGAAACCTTATGGAATACAACTGAAAAAGGGTATAAATATTGAAGTCTCAAATGAGAAACCAGAATCGCTTTAATCGGGCAAAAGCGATTCTCGACTGCAGAGACGGCTCTGTCGTCTTTCACGCTTTGTACCTCGGGGATCGAAGATAATTTGCTATTGGTGGATATCCTGTATAGAAAATTTTAAGAACTGTAATACTGTAGCGAAGTTAAGATTTAAAATAAGATTCTCTGTTAAAAATAAGATCGTATTTTTTCTCTTTTTAGAACTGTTAATGTTGCGATTGACTGATTCACCAGCTGTAAATTGCATGTTGGTTCTTTTAATAAATCTCTATATATGTTTAGAATTGTCTCACATAAGTCTTCTGTATCAATAACTTGCGAACTCAATCTCTGTACACTCTTTGGTGAAGAGGTACATTTCTGAGGGGAGTTTCCCAGACACTCATAATATCTGGGTTGTTACAGTCGGGCTAAACTTATTAAAAGTGCTATCTGGAGGATGGTAACATTCTTGGCCTGTTCCTCTCCCTTAGGGAGAGATAGCCCGGACCTTTAGACCCAATTAAACGTCTTTAGGATTTGGCTACCTCAAACTTTAGTTGAAAGTGAATATCTGAGAAATATGTTTGATCCGGGATAGCCCCAAAGGGGCTAGGACTAGTAAATATATTTTCACTCCTTCTAACTCTCTCCCTCCCACCCTCCCTTTCCCTCTCTCCAACTCTCCCCCTCTCTGTCTCACTCCCTCTCCTTCTCTCCCTCTCTCTCTCTCCCTCCCTTTGTCTCTCTCTCTCCCTCCCTCTCTCTCTCCGTCCCTCATTCTCTCCCTCTCTCTTCCTCATCTATCCATCCCTCCCTTTCTCCCTCTCCCTCTCTCCCTACCTCGCTTACCCTCTCACCAACTCTCCCCCTCTCTGTCTCACTCCCTCTCCTTCTCTCCCTCTCTCCCACCCTCTATCTCTCTCCCTCCCTATGTCTCTCTCCCTCCCTTTGTCTCTCTCTGTCCCTCATTCTCTCCCTCTCTATTCCTCATCTATCCATCCCTCCCTTTCTCCCTCTCCCTCTCTCTCTCCCTACCTCGCTTTCCCTCTCTCCAAATCTCCCTCTCTCTGTCTCACTCCCTTGCCTTCTCTCCCTCTATCTCTCTCCCTTCCCCTATCTCTCTGTCTCGCTCCCTTTCTTTCCCTCCCTTTCTCCCTCCCTCTGTCTCTCTCCCTTGCCCTATCTCTCTGTCTCACTCCCTCTCCCTCTCCCTCTCCCTCTCCCTCCCTCTCCGACGCTGCCACCGCCTCCCCTTGACCTCCGCCTTTGCGCCACCGGCAGTGCGCGTGATGGCCGATCTGTCGGAGTTTGGAGTCGCCGCCCCATTCCTCAGGAAGACGGAAATGGAGAGGTTGGAGGCCTCCACCAGGTTGTTCGACATGAAGAAGGAGGTCTTCGTTAGCGACCCCAAGGAGGAGTATGTCAAGGCTAAGGTCGTGAGCCGCGACGGGGACAAGGTCACCGTGGAGACGTACTGCGGCAAGGTACGAGACCCCTTCTTTAGATCGCGGGCACACGGCGACCGTCCCCTGGTCCATGCTAGAACCTCAAAGCACAGGAGAACCCCACTTCGCCCAATCTCTCAAGCACCTCTCCCCTCCGTCCCAACACCAAGTTGGCCCAAGGAATGATAAGAAAGGCTTTCATCTCTATCGAGACTTTCCCCAGCTCAGGACGTCCCAAAGCGCTTTATAGCCAATGAAGTACTTTTTGAAGTGTAGTCACTGTTGTAATGTAGGAAACGCGGCAGCCAATCTGGGCACAGCAAGATCCCACAAACTGCAATGAGATAAATGACCGCATAAGCAGTGATGTTAGTTGAGGGATAAATATTGGGCCCAGGACACTGGGGAGATCTCCCCCTGCTCTTCCTCCCGATAGTGTCAAGTGGGATCTTTTACGTCCACTTGAGAGGGCAGATGGTTTAATGTTTCATCTGAAAAACGGCACCGTCCGACTGTGCAGTGCTCCCTCAGTACTGCCCCTCCGACAGTGCGGCGCTCCCTCAGTACTGCCCCTCCGACAGTGCGGCGCTCCCTCAGTACTGCCCCTCCGACAGTGCGGCGCTCCCTCAGTACTGCCCCTCCGACAGTGCGGCGCTCCCTCAGTACTGCCCCTCCGACAGAGCGGCGCTCCCTCAGTACTGCCCCTCCGACAGTGCGGCGCTCCCTCAGTACTGACCTTCCTACAGTGCGCCGCTCCCACAGTACTGCCTCTCTGACAGTGCGGCGCTCCCTCAGTACTGCCCCTCCGACAGTGCGGCGCTCCCTCAGTACTGCCCCTCCGACAGTGCGGCGCTCCCTCAGTACTGCCCCTCCGACAGTGCGGCGCTCCCTCAGTACTGACCTTCCTACAGTGCGCCGCTCCCACAGTACTGCCTCTCTGACAGTGCGGCGCTCCCTCAGTACTGCCTCTCTGACAGTGCAGTGCTCCCTCAGTACTGCCCCTCCAACAGTGCGGCGCTCCCTCAGTACTGCCTCTCTGACAGTGCAGTGCTCCCTCAGTACTGCCCCTCCGACAGTGCGGCGCTCCCTCAGTACTGACCTTCCTACAGTGCGGCGCTCCCTCAGTACTGCCTCTCTGACAGTGCGGCGCTCCCTCAGTACTGCCCCTCCGACAGTGCGGCGCTCCCTCAGTACTGACCTTCCTACAGTGCGGCGCTCCCTCAGTACTGCCTCTCTGACAGTGCAGTGCTCCCTCAGTACTGCCCCTCCGACAGTGCGGCGCTCCCTCAGTACTGCCTCTCTGACAGTGCGGCGCTCCCTCAGTACTGACCTTCCTACAGTGCGCCGCTCCCACAGTACTGCCTCTCTGACAGTGCAGTGCTCCCTCAGTACTGCCCCTCCGACTGTGCAGTGCTCCCTCAGTACTGCCCCTCCGACAGTGCGGTGCTCCCTCAGTACTGACCTTCCTACAGTGCGCCGCTCCCACAGTACTGCCCCTCCGACAGTGCGGCGCTCCCTCAGTACTGCCCCTCCGACAGTGCGGTGCTCCCACAGTACTGCCCCTCCGACAGTGCGGCGTTCCCGCAGTACCGTCCCTCCGACAGTGCGGCGCTCCCTCAGTACTGCCCCTCTGACAGTGCAGCATTCCTCAGTACTGCCCCTCTGACAGTGCGGCGTTCCCGCAGTACTGTCCCTCCGACAGTGCGGCACTCCCTCAGTACTGCCCCTCCGACAGTGCGGCACTCCATCAGTACTGCCCCTCCGACAGTGCGGCGTTCCCGCAGTACTGTCCCTCCGACAGTGCGGCGCTCCCTCAGTACTGCCCCTCTGACAGTGCAGCATTCCTCAGTACTGCCCCTCTGACAGTGCAGCACTCCCTCAGTATGGCACTTCCGACAGTGCGGTGCTCCCTCAGTACTGCCCCTCCGAAGGTACGGTGCTCCTTCAGTACTGCCCCTTCGACACTGCAGCACTCCCTCAGCACTGCCCCTCCGACAGTGCAGGACTCCCTCTGTACTGACTCTTTAACCCCACCCCCCTCATTGACCCCAGGCCCCAGAGGGTGAAAGGTCAGAGACTGATCTCTGCTGCGGCCACCCCATGATGTCTTGTCTCTAACGGTGGGCGCCCTTTGACCCCACAGACGGTCACTGCCAAGGATTGTGATATCCACCCTCAGAACCCGCCCAAGTTCGATAAGATTGAGGACATGGCGATGTTAACCTTCCTCCACGAGCCGGCTGTCCTCTACAATCTCAAGGAACGTTACGCTGCCTGGATGATCTATGTGAGTGTTCAACGCTCTCCCCTCACCCTCCCTGTAACCGTACCTCTTCCTCCATCTCCTCATCCCTCTAACCATTCCCCCTCCATCTCCCCATGCCTCTAACCATACCCCCCTCCATCTCCCCATGCCTCTAACCATACCCCTCCCTCCATCTCCTCATCCCTCTAACCATACCTCTCCCTCCATCTCCCCATCCCTCTAACCGTACCCCTCCCTCCATCTCCCCATCCCTCTAACCGTACCCCTCCCTCCATCTCCCCATCCCTCTAACCCTACCCCTCCCTCCATCTCCCCATCCCTCTAACCGTACCCCTCCCTCCATCTCCCCATCCCTCTAACCGTACCCCTCCCTCCATCTCCCCATCCCTCTAACTGTACCCATCCCTCCATCTCCCCATCCCTCTAACTGTACCCCTCCCTCCATCTTCCCATCCCTCTAACCGTACGCCTCCCTCCATGTCCCCATCCCTCTAACCGTACCCCTCCCTCCATCTCCCCATCTCTCTAACCGTACCCCTCCCTCCATCTCCCCATCCCTCTAACTGTACCCATCCCTCCATCTCCCCATCCCTCTAACTGTACCCCTCCCTCCATCTCCCCATCCCTCTAACCGTACGCCTCCCTCCATCTCCCCATCTCTCTAATTGTACGCCTCCCTCCATCTCCCCATCCCTCTAACCGTACCCCTCCCTCCACCTCCCCATCCCTGTAACCGTACCCCTCCCTCCATCTCCCCATCCCTCTAACCGTACGCCTCCCTCCATCTCCCCATCCCTCTAACCGTACCCCTCCCTCCACCTCCCCATCCCTCTAACCGTACCCCTCCCTCCATCTCCCCATCCCTCTAACTGTACCCCTCCCTCCATCTCCCCATCCCTCTAACCGTACCCCTCCCTCCATCTCCCCATCTCTCTAACCGTACACCTCCCTCCATCACCCCATCCCTCTAACCGTACCCCTCCCTCCATCTCCCCATCCCTCTAACCCTACCCCTCCCTCCATCTCCCCATCCCTCTAACTGTACCCCTCCCTCCATCTCCCCATCCCTCTAACCGTACCCCTCCCTCCATCTCCCCATCCCTCTAACCGTACCCCTCCCTCCATCTCCCCATCCCTCTAACCATACCCCTCCCTCCACCTCCCCATCTCTCTAACCGTACCCCTCCCTCCATCTCCCCATCCCTCTAACCGTACCCCTCCCTCCATCTCCCCATCCCTCTAACCCTACCCCTCCCTCCATCTCCCCATCCCTCCAACCGTACCCCTCCCTCCATCTCCCCATCCCTCTAACCGTACCCCTCCCTCCATCTCCCCATCCCTCTAACTGTACCCATCCCTCCATCTCCCCATCGCTCTAACCCTACCCCTCCCACCATCTCCCCATCCCTCTAACCGTACCCCTCCCTCCATCTCCCCATCTCTCTAACTGTACCCCTCCCTCCATCTCCCCATCTCTCTAACCGTACGCCTCCCTCCATCTCCCCATCCCTCTAACCGTACCCCTCCCTCCATCTCCCATCTCTCTAACCATACCCCTCCCTCCATCTCCCCATCCCTCTAACTGTACCCATCCCTCCATCTCCCCATCCCTCGAACTGTACCCCTCCCTCCATCTCCCCATCCCTCCAACCGTACGCCTCCCTCCATCTCCCCATCCCTCTAACCGTACCCCTCCCTCCACCTCCCCATCCCTCTAACCGTACCCCTCCCTCCATCTCCCCATCTCTCTAACCGCACCCCTCCCTCCATCTCCCCATCTCTCTAACCGTACCCCACCCTCAATCTCCCCATCTCTCTAACTCTACCCCTCCCTCCATCTCCCCATCTCTCTAACCATACCCCTCCCTCCATCTCCCCATCCCTCTAACCGTACCCCTCCCTCCATCTCCCCATCCCTCTAACTGTACCCTTCCCTCCATCTCCCCATCTCTCTAACCGTACCCCTCCCTCCATCTCCCCATCCCTCTAACCATACCCCTCCCTCCATCTCCCCATCCCTCTAACCCTACCCCTCCCTCCATCTCCCCATCGCTCTAACCCTACCCCTCCCTCCATCTCCCCATCCCTCTAACTGTACCCCTCCCTCCATCTCCCCATCCCTCTAACCCTACCCCTCCCTCCATCTCCCCATCGCTCTAACACTACCCCTCCCACCATCTCCCCATCCCTCTAACCGTACCCCTCCCTCCATCTCCCCATCCCTCTAACTGTACCCCTCCCTCCATCTCCCCATCCCTCTAACTGTACCCCTCCCTCCATCTCCCCATCCCTCTAACCATACCCCTCTCTCCATCTCCCCATCCCTCTAACCCTACCCCTCCCTCCATCTCCCCATCCCTCTAACCGTACCCCTCCCTCCATCTCCCCATCCCTCTAACCGTACCCCTCCCTCCATCTCCCCATCCCTCTAACCCTACCCCTCCCTCCCTCTCCCCATCCCTCTAACTGTACCCCTCCCTCCATCTCCCCATCCCTCTAACCGTACCCCTCCCTCCATCTCCCCATCCCTCTAACCGTACCCCTCCCTCCATCTCCCCATCCCTCTAACCCTACCCCTCCCTCCATCTCCCCATCCCTCTAACCGTACCCCTCCCTCCATCTCCCCATCCCTCTAACCGTACCCCTCCCTCCATCTCCCCATCCCTCTGACCGTACCCCTCCCTCCATCTCCCCATCCCTCTATCCGTACCCCTCCCTCCATCTCCCCATCCCTCTAACCGTACCCCTCCCTCCATCTCCCCATCCCTCTAACCGTACCCCTCCCTCCATCTCCCCATCTCTCTAACCGTACCCCTCCCTCCATCTCCCCATCCCTCTAACTGTACCCCTCCCTCCATCTCCCCATCCCTCTAACCGTACCCTTCCCTCCATCTCCCCATCCCTCTAACCGTTCCCCTCCATCCATCTCCCCATCCCTCTAACCGTACCCCTCTCTCCATCTCCCCATCCCTCTAACCGTACCCCTCCCTCAATCTCCCCATCCCTCTAACCCTACCCCTCACTCCATCTCCCCATCCCTCTAACCGTACCCCTCCCTCCATCTCCCCATCCCTCTCACCGTACCCCTCCCTCAATCTCCCCATCCCTCTAACCCTACCCCTCACTCCATCTCCCCATCCCTTTAACCGTACCCCTCCCTCCATCTCCCCATCCCTCTAGCCGTACCCCTCCCTCCATCTCCCCATCCCTCTAACCATACCCCTCCCTCAATCTCCCCATCCCTCTAACCCTACCTCTCCCTCCATCTCCCCATCCCTCTAACCGTACCCCTCCCTCCATCTCCCCATCCCTCTAAACGTACCCCTACCTCCATCTCCCCATCCCTCTAACCCTACCTCTCCCTCCATCTCCCCATCCCTCTAACCGTAGCCCTCCCTCCATCTCCCCATCCCTCTAACCATACCCCCCCTCCATCTCCCCCCTCTCTAAACATACCCCTCCCTCCATCTCCCCATCCCTCTAACCGTACCCCCCCTCCATCTCCCCATCTCTCTAACCATACCCCTCCCTCCATCTCCCCATCTCTCTAACCGTACCCCTCACTCCATCTCCCCATGCCTCTAACACTACCTCTCCCTCCACCTCCACATCCCTCTAACCCTACCCCTCCCTCCATCTCCCCATCCCTCTAACCGCACCCCTCCCTCAATCTCCCCATCCCTCTAACACTACCTCTCCCTCCACCTCCCCATCCCTCTAACCCTACCCCTCCCTCCATCTCCCCATCCCTCTAACCGTACCCCTCCCTCCATCTCCCCATCCCTCTAACCGTACCCCTCCCTCCATCTCCCCATCTCTCTAACCATACCCCTCCCTCCATCTCCCCATCCCTCTAACTTTACCCCTCCCTCCACCTCCCCATCCCTCTAACTGTACCCCTCCCTCCACCTCCCCATCCCTCTAACCGTACCCCTCCCTCCATCTCCCCATCCCTCTAACCCTACCCCTCCCTCCACCTCCCCATCCCTCTAACCGTACCCCTCCCTCCATCTCCCCATCCCTCTAACCCTACCCCTCCCTCCATCTCCCCATCCCTCTAACCCTACCCCTCCCTCCATCTCCCCATCCCTCTAACCGTACCCCTCCCTCCATCTCCCCATCCCTCTAACTCTACCCCTCCCTCCATCTCCCCATCGCTCTAACCGTACCCATCCCTCCATCTCCCCATCCCTCTAACCGTACCCATCCCTCCACCTCCCCATCCCTCTAACCCTACCCCTCCCTCCACCTCCCCATCCCTCTAACCGTACCCCTCCCTCCATCTCCCCATCCCTCTAACCGTACCCCTCCCTCCATCTCCCCATCTCTCTAACCCTACCCCTCCCTCCATCTCCCCATCCCTCTAACCCTACCCCTCCCTCCATCTCCCCATCTCTCTAACCATACCTCTCCCTCCATCTCCCTATCCCTCTAACCGTACTCCTCCCTCCATCTCCCCATCTCTCTAACTGTACCCCTCCCTCCATCTCCCCATCCCTCTAACCCTACCCCTCCCTCCACCTCCCCATCCCTCTAACCGTACCCCTCCCTCCATCTCCCCATCTCTCTAACCATACCTCTCCCTCCATCTCCCCATCCCTCTAACTTTACCCCTCCCTCCATCTCCCCATCCCTCTAACCCTACCCCTCCCTCCATCTCCCCATCCCTCTAACCATACCCCTCCCTCCATCTCCCCATCTCTCTAACCATACCTCTCCCTCCATCTCCCCATCCCTCTAACTGTACCCCTCCCTCCATCTCCCCATCTCTCTAACCCTACCCCTCCCTCCATCTCCCCCCTCTCTAACCATACCCCTCCCTCCATCTCCCCATCTCTCTAAACGTACCCCTCCCTCCATCTCCCCATCCCTCTAACCGTACCCCTCCCTCCATCTCCCCATCCCTCTAACCATACCCCTCCCTCCATCTCCCCATCCCTCTAACCGTACCCCTCCCTCCATCTCCCCATCCCTCTAACCGTACCCCTCCCTCCATCTCCCCATCCCTCTAACCGTACCCCTCCCTCCCTCTCCCCATCCCTCTAACCATACCCCTCCCTCCATCTCCCCATCCCTCTAACCCTACCCCTCCCTCCATCTCCCCATCCCTCTAACCGTACCCCTCCCTCCATCTCCCCATCTCTCTAACCGTACCCCTCCCTCCATCTCCCCATCCCTCTAACCGGACCCCTCCCTCAATCTCCCCCTCCTCCACCTCCCGCTCCTCCATCTGCCCATCCCTCCATCTCCCCTTCTCCTTTCCCCACCCTTCCCTCCCTCCTTTCCCCACCCTCCATTTCCCCTCCCTCTCCACCCTCTCTCTACCTCCCTCTCCCACCTCTCTCCCCTCTGCACAGGCGTGGAATGGAGCCTGGGCTTTTCCTGCCCTCTGTGTGGAGGCAGTGAGAGACGGCGAGACGCGAACCGAGGCTGTCGTTTTTTTCTTGACCATTTAACGTCTCCTTGTTTTCCCCTCTCCTCCCCCGCAGACGTATTCTGGATTGTTCTGTGTGACGGTGAATCCATACAAGATGCTCCCGGTCTACAGCAGTCAGGTGGTGAACGCCTATCGGGGCAAGAAACGGCAAGAGGCCCCTCCGCACATCTTCTCCATCTCCGACAACGCCTATCAGTACATGCTGACAGGTACGGGGGGAGGGGAGGGATGGGGCAGGGGTCTGCTGGAGAGAGGGGTAGAGAAAGTGTAATCTAGCCAAGGTATATGGAGACCAGAACTGTGCACAGTGCTCCAAGCATGGTCTAACCAAGGTATATGGAGACCAGAACTGGGAACAGTGCTCCAAGTGTGGTCTAACCAAGGTATATGGAGATCAGAACTGTGCACAGTGCTCCAAGTACAGTCTAACCAAGGTATATGGAGACCACAACTGTGCACAGTGCTCCAAGTCTGGTCTGACCCAGGTATATGGAGAGCAGAACTGTGCACAGTGCTCCAAGTGTGGTCTATCCAAGGTATATGGAGACCAGATCTGTGCACAAGGCTCCAAGTGAGGTCTAATCAAGGTATATGGAGATCAGTACTGTGCACAGTGCTCCAAGTGTGGTCTAACCCAGGTATATGGAGAGCAGAACTGTGCACAGTGCTCCAAGTGTGGTCTAACCACGGTATATGGAGACAAGAACTGTGCACAGTGCTCCAAGTGTGGTCTGACCCAGGTATATGGAGACCAGAACTGTGCACCATGCTCCAAGTGTGGTCTAACCAAGGCAAATGGAGACCAGAACTGTGCACAAGGCTCCAAGTGTGGTCTGACCCAGGTATATGAAGACCAGAACTGTGCACAGTGCTCCAAGTGTGGTCTGACCCAGGTATATGAAGACCAGAACTGTGCACTGTGCTCCAAGTGTGGTCTATCCAAGGCATATGGAGATCTGAACTGTGCACAGCGCTCCAATCATGGTCGAAGCAAGGTATACAGAGACCAGAACTGTGCACAGTGCTCCAAGTGTGGTCTAACCCAGGTATATGGAGACCAGAACTGTGCACAGTGCTCCAAGTGTGATCTAACCAAGGTATATGGAGACCAGAACTGTGCACAGTGCTCCAAGCATGGTCTAACCAAGGTATATAGAGACCAGAGCTGTGCACACTGCTCCAAATGTGATCTATCCAAGGTATATGGAGACCAGAGATGAGCACAATGCTCCAAGTGCAGTCAAACCAAGGTATATGGAGACCAGAACTGTGCACAGTGCTCCAAGTGTGGTCTAACCCAGGTATATGGAGACCAGAACTGTGCACAGTGCTCCAAGTGTGATGTAACCAAGGTATATGGAGACCAGAACTGTGCACAGTGCTCCAAGCATGGTCTAACCAAGGTATATAGAGACAAGAACTGTGCACACTGCTCCAAATGTGATCTATCCAAGGTATATGGAGACCAGAACTGCGCACAATGCTCCAAGTGCAGCCAAACCAAGGTATATGGAGACCAGAACTGTGCACAGTGCTCCAAGTGTGGTCTAACCAAGGTATATGGAGACCAGAACTGTTCACAGTGCTCCAAGTGTGGTCTAACCAAGGTATATGGAGATCAGTACTGTGCACAGTGCTCCAAGTGTGGTCTAACCCAGGTATATGGAGACCAGAGCTGTTCACAGTGCTCCAAGTGCACTCTAACCAAGGTATATGGAGACCAGAACTGTGCACTGTGCTCCAAGTGCTGCCTAACCAAGGTATATGGAGACCAGAACTGTGCACAATGCTCCAAGTGCAGTCTAACTAAGGTATATGAAGACCAGAACTGTGCACAGTGCTCCAAGTGTGGTCTAACCAAGGTAAATAGAGACCAGAACTGTGCACAGTGCTCCAAGTGTGGTCTAACCAAGGTATATGGAGACCAGAACTGTGCACAATGCTCCAAGTGCAGCCAAACCAAGGCATATGGAGACCAGAACTGTGCACAGTGCTCCAAGTGTGGTCTAACCAAGGTATATGGAGACCAGAACTGTTCACAGTGCTCTAAGTGAGGTCTAACCAAGGTATATAGAGACCAGAACTGTGTACAGTGCTCCAAGTGTGGTCTATCCAAGGTATATGGTGAGCAGAACTGTGCACAGTGCTCCAAGTGTGGTCTAACCCAGGTATATGAAGACCAGAACTGTGCACAGTGCTCCAAGTGTGGTCTAACCAAGGTATATGGAGACCAGAACTGTGCACAGTGCTCCAAGTGCAGTCTAACCAAGGTATATGAAGACCAGAACTGTGCACAGTGCTCCAAGTGTGGTCAAAGCAAGGTATACAGAGACCAGCACTCTGCACAGTGCTCCAAGTGTGGTCTAACCCAGGTATATGGAGACCAGAACTGTGCACAGTGCTCCAAGTGTGATCTAACCAAGGTATATGGAGACCAGAACTGTGCACAGTGCTCCAAGCGTGGTCTAACCAAGGTATATAGAGACCAGAGCTGTGCACACTGCTCCAAATGTGATCTATCCAAGGTATATGGAGACCAGAGATGTGCACAATGCTCCAAGTGCAGTCAAACCAAGGTATATGGAGACCAGAACTGTGCACAGTGCTCCAAGTGTGGTCTAACCCAGGTATATGGAGACCAGAACTGTGCACAGTGCTCCAAGTGTGATCTAACCAAGGTATATGGAGACCAGAACTGTGCACAGTGCTCCAAGCATGGTCTAACCAAGGTATATAGAGACAAGAACTGTGCACACTGCTCCAAATGTGATCTATCCAAGGTATATGGAGACCAGAACTGCGCACAATGCTCCAAGTGCAGCCAAACCAAGGTATATGGAGACCAGAACTGTGCACAGTGCTCCAAGTGTGGTCTAACCAAGGTATATGGAGACCAGAACTGTTCACAGTGCTCCAAGTGTGGTCTAACCAAGGTATATGGAGATCAGTACTGTGCACAGTGCTCCAAGTGTGGTCTAACCCAGGTATATGGAGACCAGAGCTGTTCACAGTGCTCCAAGTGCACTCTAACCAAGGTATATGGAGACCAGAACTGTGCACAGTGCTCCAAGTGCTGCCTAACCAAGGTATATGGAGACCAGAACTGTGCACAGTGCTCCAAGTGCAGTCTAACCAAGGTATATGAAGACCAGAACTGTGCACAGTGCTCCAAGTGTGGTCTAACCAAGGTATATAGAGACCAGAACTGTGCACAGTGCTCCAAGCGTGGTCTAACCAAGGTACATAGAGACCAGAACTGTGCACATTGCTCCAAGTGTGGTCTAACCAAGGTATATGGAGACCAGAACTGTGCACAATGCTCCAAGTGCAGCCAAACCAAGGTATATGGAGACCAGAACTGTGCACAGTGCTCCAAGTGTGGTCTAACCAAGGTATATGGAGACCAGAACTGTTCACAGTGCTCTAAGTGAGGTCTAACCAAGGTATATAGAGACCAGAACTGTGCACAGTGCTCCAAGTGTGGTCTAACCAAGGTATATGGAGACCAGAACTGTGCACAGTGCTCCAAGTGCAGTCTAACCAAGGTATATGAAGACCAGAACTGTGCACAGTGCTCCAAGTGTGGTCTAACCAAGGTATATAGAGACCAGAACTGTGCACAGTGCTCCAAGCGTGGTCTAACCAAGGAATATAGAGACCAGAACTGTGCACATTGCTCCAAGTGTGGTCTAACTAAGGTTTATGGGGACCAAAACTGTGCACAGTGCTCCAAGTGTGATCTAACCAAGATATATGGAGACCAGAACTGTGCACAGCGCTCCAAGTGTGGTCTAACCAAGGTTTATGGAGACCAGAACAGTGCACAGTGCTCCAAGTGTGGTCTATCCAAGGTATATAGAAACCAGGACTGTGCACAGTGCTCCAAGTGTGGTCTAACCAAGGTATATGGAGACCAGAACTGTGCACAGTGCTCCAAGTGAGGTCTAAACAAGGTATATGGAGACCAGAACTGTGCACAGTGCTCCAAGTGAGGTCTAACTAAGGTATATGGAGACCAGAACTGTGCACAGTGCTCCAAGTGTGGTCTAACCAAGGTATATGGAGACCAGAACTGTGCACAGTGCTTTAAGTGTGGTCTAACCAAGGTATATGGAGACTAGAACTGTGCACAGTGCTCCAAGTGTGGTCTAACCAAGGTATATGGAGATCAGAACTGTGCACAGTGCTCCAAGTGTGGTGTAACCAAGATATATGGAGACCAGAACTGTGCACAGTGCTCCGTGTGGTCTAACCAAGGTACATGGAGACCAGAACTGTGCACAGTGCTCCAAGTGTGGTCTAACCAAGGTATATGGAGACCAGAGCTGTCACAGTGCTCCAAGTGTGGTCTAACCACCTTATATGGAGACAAGAGCTGTGCACAGTGCTCCAAGTGTGGTCTGACCCAGGTATATGGAGACCAGAACTGTGCACAGTGCTCCAAGTGTGGTCTAACTAAGGCATATGGAGACCAGAACTGTGCACAGTGCTCCAAGTGTGGTCTGACCCAGGTATATGAAGACCAGAACTGTGCACAGTGCTCCAAGTGTGGTCTATCCAAGGTATATGGAGACCAGAACTGTGCACAAGGCTCCAAGTGAGGTCTAGTCAAGGTATATGGAGATCAGTACTGTGCACAGTGCTCCAAGTGTGGTCTAACCCAGGTATATGGAGAGCAGAACTGTGCACAGTGCTCCAAGTGTGGTCTAACCCAGGTATATGGAGACCAGAACTGTGCACAGTGCTCCAAGTGTGGTCTAACCAAGGCATATGGAGACCAGAACTGTGCACAGTGCTCCAAGTGTGGTCTGACCCAGGTATATGAAGACCAGAACTGTGCACAGTGCTCCAAGTGTGGTCTGACCCAGGTATATGAAGACCAGAACTGTGCACTGTGCTCCAAGTGTGGTCTAACCAAGGCATATGGAGATCTGAACTGTGCACAGTGCTCCAATCATGGTCGAAGCAAGGTATACAGAGACCAGAACTGTGCACAGTGCTCCAAGTGTGGTCTAACCCGGGTATATGGAGACCAGAACTGTGCACAGTGCTCCAAGTGTGATCTAACCAAGGTATATGGAGACCAGAACTGTGCACAGTGCTCCAAGCGTGGTCTAACCAAGGTATATAGAGACCAGAACTGTGCACACTGCTCCAAATGTGATCTATCCAAGGTATATGGAGACCAGAGATGTGCACAATGCTCCAAGTGCAGTCAAACCAAGGTATATGGAGACCAGAACTGTGCACAGTGCTCCAAGTGTGGTCTAACCCAGGTATATGGAGACCAGAACTGTGCACAGTGCTCCAAGTGTGATCTAACCAAGGTATATGGAGACCAGAACTGTGCACAGTGCTCCAAGCATGGTCTAACCAAGGTATACAGAGACCAGAACTGTGCACACTGCTCCAAATGTGATCTATCCAAGGTATATGGAGACCAGAACTGTGCACAATGCTCCAAGTGCAGTCAAACCAAGGTATATGGAGACCAGAACTGTGCACAGTGCTCCAAGTGTGGTCTAACCAAGGTATATGGAGATCAGAACTGTGCGCAGTGCTCCAAGTGTGGTCTAACCCAGTTATATGGAGACCAGAACTGTGCACAGTGCTCTAAGTGAGGTCTAACCAAGGTATATAGAGACCAGAACTGTGTACAGTGCTCCAAGTGTGGTCTATCCAAGGTATATGGTGAGCAGAACTGTGCACAATGCTCCAAGTGTGGTCTAACCCAGGTATATGAAGACCAGAACTGTGCACAGTGCTCCAAGTGTGGTCTAACCAAGGTATATGGAGACCAGAACTGTGCACAGTGCTCCAAGTGCAGTCTAACCAAGGTATATGAAGACCAGAATTGTGCACAGTGCTCCAAGTGTGGTCTAACCAAGGTATATAGAGACCAGAACTGTGCACATTGCTCCAAGTGTGGTCTAACCAAGGTTTTTGGGGACCAGAACTGTGCACAGTGCTCCAAGTGTAATCTAACCAAGATATATGGACACCAGAACTGTGCACAGTGCTCCAAGTGTGGTCTAACCAAGGTTTATGGAGACCAGAACTGTGCACAGTGCTCCATGTGGTGTAACCAAGGTATATGGGGAGCAGAACTGTGCACAGTGCTCCAAGTGTGGTCTAACCAAGGTATATGGAGACCAGAACAGTGCACAGTGCTCCAAGTGTGGTCTAACCAAGGTATATGGAGACCAGAACTGTGCACAGTGCTTCAAGTGTGGTCTAACCAAGGTATATGGAGACCAGAACTGTGCACAGTGCTCCAAGTGTGGTCTAACCAAGGTATATGGAGATCAGAACTGTACACAGTGCTCCACGTGTGGTCTAACTAAGGTATATGGAGACCAGAACTGTGCACAGTGCTCTGTGTGGCCTAACCAAGTTATATGGAGACCAGAACTGTGCACAGTGCTCCAAGTGTGGTCTAACCAAGGTTTATGGAGACCAGAACTGTGCAAAGTGCTCCAAGTGTGGTCTAACCAAGGTACATGGAGACCAGAACTGTGCACCGTGCTCCAAGTGTGGTCTATCCAAGGTATATGGAGACCAGAACTGTGCACAGTGCTCCAAGTGTGGTCTAACCAAGGTATATGGAGACCAGAACTGTGCAAAGTGCTCCAAGTGTGGTCTAACCAAGGTATGTGGAGAGCAGAACTGTGCACAGTGCTCCAAGTGTGGTCTAACCAAGGTATATGGGGACCAGAACTGTGCACAATGCTCCAAGTGTGGTCTAACCAAGGTACATGGAGACTAGAACTGTGCACGGTGCTCCAAGTGTGGTCTAACCCAGGTATATGGAGACCAGAACTGTGCACAGTGCTCCAAGTGTGGTCTAACCAAGGTATATGGGGACCAGAACTGTGCACAATGTTCCAAGTGTGGTCTAACCAAGGTACATGGAGACCAGAACTGTGCACGGTGCTCCAAGTGTGGTCTAACCAAGGTATATGGAGACCAGAACTGTGCACGGTGCTCCAAGTGTGGTCTAACCCAGGTATATGGAGACCAGAACTGTGCACAGTGCTCCAAGTGTGGTCTAACCCAGGTATATGGAGACCAGAACTGTGCAAAGTGCTCCAAGTGTGGTCTATCCAAGGTATATGGAGACCAGAACTGTGCACAGTGCTCCAAGTGTGGTCTAACCAAGGTACATGGAGACCAGAACTGTGCACAGTGCTCCAAGTGTGGTCTAACCAAGGTATATGGAGACCAGAACTGTGCACAGTGCTCCAAGTGTGGTCTAACCAAGGTATATGGAGACCAGAACTGTGCACAGTGCTCTAAGTGTGGTCTAACCAAGGTATATGGTGAGCAGAACTGTGCACAGTGCTCCAAGTGTGGTCTAACCAAGGTATATGGAGACCAGAACTGTGCACAGTGCTCCAAGTGTGGTCTATCCAAGGTATATGTAGACCAGAACTGTGCACAGTGCTCCGTGTGATCTAACCAAGGTATATGGAGACCAGAACTGTGCACAGTGCTCCAAGTGTGGTCTATCCAAGGTATATGGAGACCAGAACTGTGCACAGTGCTCCGTGTGATCTAACCAAGGTATATGGAGACCAGAACTGTGCACAGTGCTCCAAGTGTGGTCTAACCAAGGTACATGGAGACCAGAACTGTGCAAAGTGCTCCAAGTGTGGTCTATCTAAGGTATATGGAGACCAGAACTGTGCACAGTGCTCCAAGTGTGGTCTAACCAAGGTATATGGAGACCAGAACTGTGCACAGTGCTCCAAGTGTGGTCTAACCAAGGTTGCTGCAGTTTCTGTATTAACACTTTTTTGAATTCTTTCCCAACAGATCGAGAGAACCAGTCTGTACTGATCACGTAAGTATGAACACACACAGCTTAACAGATGGAGAATCAGTGGGGCCCCTTTTAAAGAGGGAGTCTCTCCGTCAGGGAACCCGTTTAAAGACGTAGGCCTAGAAATTGAGTTGCCTTAGCGCCGCTTTTGAGGCGCTAGAGGGACTAGCGCCAGAGTTATGGCCAGTTCAAAAATTCCCTGGGGCCCTAAAGCGGTGTTGCACCGGTAGCGCTGCGCCGGCACCGATGACGTCATCGGTGTGCGCAGCGTCCCGGTTGCCATGCCGACGGGCCCCAGCGCCGAAATTCAGTTGCGGCCGCCTCGCCCGTGGCAGCCGCAACTAAGACTCTGGCAACAGAGTCCTACATGTGTGTGCGCCGGCGCATTAAAGGCCCCGCGGCGGCCGGCCGCTTTCCCGCCGGCCGCCTGGCCGCAGCTCCCTCCCCGGACTTCCCCCCCCCCCCCCCCCGGAACAGAAGCAAGCCTGGCACTTGTCCGAGGTGCCGGGCTCATTTTTAAAAAGATTTTCGCGGGCCGCGGCCGGGTGCAGGCAGCTCCTCCTTAAGGGAAGGAGGAGGCCTGCACTTCCCGAACCTGCCGCACCGCAGCGGGCACCGCAGCGCCGGAATAGCGCCGAAATTCAGCGCGTAGCGCCAGTTTTCAGGCGCAAACAGCTCTCAGCAGCGCCGGCAGCCGTTTGGGCGCAGAACTATTGAATTTTTGGCCCGCCCAGCGCGACTTAGCTCCGGCACTAACTTCCGGCGCTAAAGCCGTCGCTGCGCCAAAACCCAATTTCTAGGCCGTAATCTCTCCCCATCAGGGACTGCTTTTAAAGAGGGAGTCTCTCCATCAGAGACCCCTTTTAAAGAGGGAGTCTCTCCATCAGGGACTGCTTTTAAAGAGGGAGTCTCTCCATCAGAGACCCCTTTTAAAGAGGGAGTCTCTCCCCATCAGGGACCCCTTTTAAAGAGGGAGTCTCTCCATCAGGTTACTGAGTGACAGTGAGAGGGAGCTGGATTAAAATCACTAGAGACTGTTCCAACGCACTCCTGGCCGGCCTCCCACGTCCCACCCTACGTAAACATGAGCTCATCCAAAACTCTGCTGCCCGTGTCCTAACCCGCACCAAGTCCCGTTCGCCTATCACCCCCTGTGCTCGCTGACCTACATTGGCTCCCGGTCAAGCAAAGCCTCGATTTCAAAATTCCCAACCTTGTTTCCAAATCCCTCCCGCCTCCCTCCCTATCAATTTCAATTCAATTCAATTCAAATTGCTTTATTGGCATGACAAGTTACATCTAATGTTGCCAAAGCATCGAAAAACATTCATGTTTGTACACAAAAATACAGATCTATCCATACAGTGTATAAACAGATATATCCCTGAGTGTATAAATATACATTCATATAATTTATATATACTCTTTTCTTATATTTAGTGGTTGTCCCTCTGCTTATGGCAAGCTGTAACGTAGTGTGCCGCTAGTGTTACACAATTTCTCTCTTCCCCTAGTAGGTATGGGAGTTCTTGGTCGTCATTCAAATTTCTGAATTCCGGGCATATTTTTGTGAATTTTGGGTAGAAATTCTCCCTTATGCCCTGATATTTTCTACAAGCTGTGAGGAAGTGCATCTCTGTCTCCACCACTCCCTGACTGCAGTGAGAGCATATCCTGTCCTCTCTTGGTAGCCGGGTCTGCCTGTGTCTACCTTTTTCGATCGCCAGGCTATGTTCACTAAGTCTGTACATTGTCAAGGTTTTTCTCAGTTTGCTGCCCTTTACCATGGTCAGGTAATCAGCTATGTTGAAGCAATAGGTCGATCTTCCTAGGAGGTCCTCTGTAACCTCCTCCAGCCCCCACAACCCCATGAGATTTCTGCACCCCTCCAATTCCGGCCTCTCGAGCATCCCCCCGATTTTAATCGCTCCACCATTGGCGGCCGTGCCTTCAGCTGCCTGGGCCCCAAGCTCGGGAAATCCCTCCCTAAACCTCTCCGCCTCTCTCTCTCCTCCTTTAAGACACTCCTTAAGACCTACCTCTGCGACCCAGCCTCTGGTCACCTGTCCAAATATCTCCTTATATGGCTCGATGTCTAAGTTCATTTGATAATCGCTCCTCTGAAGCGCCTTGGGACGTTTTATTAAGTTAAAGGCACTGCATAAATATGAGTCTTTGATGAAGAGCAACAATGAGTACTGGTTGCCTTATCTGAGGAAGGATGTTCTTGCCATGGAGAGAGTGCAGCGAAGATTCACCAGACTGATACCTGGGATGGCAGGAATGACATATGAGGAGAGATTGGGTCGATTGGGCTTATACTCGCTGGAGTTTAGAAGAATGAGAGGGGATCTCATTGAAACTTATAAAATTCTAACAGGACTGTAGAGACTAGATGCAGGAAGGATGTTCCCGATGGTCGGGGAGTCCAGAACCAGGGGTCACAGTCTAAGGATAAGGGGTAAGCCATTTAGGACTGAGATGAGGAGGAATTTCTTCACCCAGAGAGTGGTGAACCTGTGGAATTCTCTACCACAGAAGGCAGTAGAGGCCAATTCATTAAATATATTCAAGAAGGAGTTAGATATATTTCTTAAGGCTAAAGGGATCAAGGGATATGGGGAGAAAGCAGGGACAGGGTACTGAATTTGGATGATCAGCCATGATCTCATTGAATGGCGGAACAGGCTCGAGGGGCCGAATGGCCTACTCCTGCTCCTATCTTCTATGTTTCTATGTTTCTATGATTGCCTTCCCGTTTGAAGTAGATTTTCTGTCCGATTTTTACAGAGGTGAGTCCGGAGCAGGGAAAACTGTGAACACAAAGCGGGTGATCCAATACTTAGCAAGTATCGCTGCGGTTGGGGGTAAGAAGGAAGGACCTGCAACAGGAAAGGTAATTCTCTCCACTTTGTCCCTCTGTCGGAGGGGCAGTACTGAGGGAGCGCCGCACTGTCGGAGGGGCAGTACTGAGGGAGCGCTGCGCTGTCGGAGGGGCAGTACTGAGGGGGCGCCGCACTGTCGGATGGGCAGTACTGAGGGAGCGCCGCACTGTCGGAGGGGCAGTACTGAGGGAGCGCCGCACTGTCGGAGGGGCAGTACTGAGGGAGCGCCGCACTGTCGGAGGGGCAGTACTGAGGGAGCGCCGCACTGTCGGAGGGGTAGTACTGAGGGAGCGCTGCACTGTCGGAGGGGCAGTACTGAGGGAGCGCTGCACTGTCGGAGGGGCAGTACTGAGGGAGCACTGCACTGTCGGAGAGGCAGTACTGAGGGACCGCCGCACTGTTGGAGGGACAGTACTGAGGGAGCGCTGTGCTGTCAGAGGGGCAGTACTGAGGGAGCTCCGCACAGTTGGAGGAGCAGTACTGAGGGAGCGCTGCACTGTCGGAGGGGCAGTACTGAGGGAGAGCCGCACTGTCGGAGGGGCAGTACTGAGGGAGCGCTGCACGACCTGAGGGGCAGTACTGAGGGAGTGCCGCACTGTCAGAGGGGCGGTACTGAGGGAGCTCAGCACTGTCGGAGGGGGAGTACTGAGGGAGCGCAGCACTGTCAGAGGGGGAGTACTGAGGGAGTGCCGCATTGTCGGAGGGGCAGTACTGAGGGAGTGCTGCACTGTCAGAGGGGCAGTACTGAGGGAGGGCCGCACTGTCGGAGGGGCAGTACTGAGGGAGCGCCGCACTGTCGGAGGGGCAGTACTGAGGGTGCACCACACTGTCGGAGGGGCAGTACCGAGGGAGCGCTGCACTGTCAGAGGGGCAGTACTGAGGGAGTGCTGCACTGTCGGAAGGGCAGTACTGAGGGAGGGCCGCACTGTCGGAGGGGCAGTACTGAGGGAGCGGCGCACTGTCGGAGGGGCAGTACTGAGGGAGCGCTGCACTGTCGGAGGGGCAGTACTGAGGGAGTGCTGCACTGTCGGAGGGGCAGTACTGAGGGAGGGCCGCACTGTCGGAGGGGCAGTACTGAGGGAGCACCACAGTGTCGGAGGGGCAGTACTGAGGGAGCGCTGCACTGTCGGAGGGGCAGTACTGAGGGAGCGCCACACTGTCAGAGGGGCAGTACTGAGGGAGCGTCGCACTGTCAGAGGGGCAGTACTGAGGGAGCGCCGCACTGTCGGAGGGGCAGTACTGAGGGAGCGCCGCACTGTCGGATGGGCAGTACTGAGGGAGCGCTGCACTGTCGGAGGGGCAGTACTGAGGGAGCACTGCACTGTCGGTGGGGCAGTACTGAGGGCGCGCCGCACTGTCGGAGGGGCAGTACTGAGGGAGCGCTGCACTGTCGGAGAGGCAGTACTGAGGGAGCGCTGCACTGTCGGAGGGGCAGTACTGAGGGAGCGCTGGACTGTCGGAGGGGCAGTACTGAGGGAGCGCTGCACTGTCGGAGGGGCAGTACTGAGGGAGTGCCGCACTGTCGGAGGGGCAGCACTGAGGGAGCGCCGCACTGTCAGAGGGACAGTACTGAGGGAGCGCCGCACTGTCGGAGGGGCAGTACTGAGGGAGTGTCACACTGTCGGAGGGGCAGTACTGAGGGAGCGCTGAACTGTCGGAGGGACAGTACTGAGGGAGCGCTGCACTGTCGGAGGGGCAGTACTGAGGGAGCGCCGCACTGTCGGAGGGGCAGTACTGAGGGAGCGCCGCACTGTCGGAGGGGCAGTACTGAGTAATGAGTGCGGAGTTCTCCCTGGTCTCCCGGGGCTAATATTTATCCGTGAACCCCAGACCACCCAACTGGGGCCTTCATCTGATTGGCTGTTTGTATCTTGCTATGTTCAAAGTGACTGCAGTGTTTGATGCCATGACCACAGTGACTGGACTTCAGTGAGATGCGTTGTCTGTGGAGTGGTTTTGAGCTTTCAACGATGTGGGATTCGGGGCTTAGAAGGAGGAAGAGTTTGAGGGGAGAGCAGACCAGCGTGGGATCGATAAAATAAAGAGAGAGGGAGAGAGAGAGAGAGACAGAGAGAGGGAGAGAGAAAGAGAGAGAGGGATAGAGAGAGAGAGAGAGAGAGAGACAGAGACAGAGAGAGAGAGAGACAGAGAGAGGGAGAGAGAGACAGAGGGATAGAGAGAGAGCGAGAGACAGAGAGAAAGAGAGAGAGAGAGTGACAGAGGGAGAGAGAGAGAGATAGAGAGAGACAGAGGGAGAGAGAGATAGAGAGAGCGAGAGATAGAGAGCGAGATAGACAGTGAGAGAGATGGAGAGAGAGACGGTGAGAGAGAGACAGAGAGAGGGAGAGAGAGAGAGAGAGAGTGAGAGAGAGTGACAGAGGGAGAGAGAGAGAGAGACAGAGGGAGAGAGAGAGAGAGAGCGAGAGAGACAGAGGGAGCAAGAGAGACAAAGAGAGAGATGGAGAGAGAGAAGGTGCTAGAGAGACAGAGGGAGAGAGAGAGACAGACAGAGAGCGACAGAGACAGAGGGATAGAGAGAGAGCGAGAGAGACAGAGAGACAGACAGAGAGAGGGAGAGAGACAGAGAGAGAGAGAGACAGAGAGAGAGAGACAGATGGATAGAGAGAGAGAGAGGTGCCAAGGGCTAATCTCCCCCATATATAAAAGTGGAAACAAATCAGACCCAAATAACTACCGCGGCATCTGTGTCAACAGTTGTCTAGGGAAGTTATTCTGCAGTATTCTAAATAGTAGATTACTTGATTTTCTTAACAAACATAATATCCTCAGAAAAAACCAAATAGGCTTTCTTCCAAAACACCGCACCGCCGACCATATCTATACCCTTCACACCCTCATTGAAAAACATAAACACCAAACAAAAAATGGGAAAATATTCGCCTGTTTCATCGACTTCAAGAAAGCCTTTGACTCTATATGGCACGAAGGGCTCTATTATAAACTTCTTCAGTGTGGAATAGGGGGCAAAGTCTATGACCTTATTAAATCAATGTATCTGAAAAACAAATGTGGGGTCAAAATTGGAGACAAACGCACCGATTTCTTCACCCAGAGAAGAGGCGTCCGGCAGGGCTGCAATTTGAGCCCGACCCTGTTCAACATATACATAAATGAATTAGCAGACATGCTGGAGCAAAGCGAGTCACCAGGTCTCCGTCTCCTGGATGGAGAAGTGAAGTCCCTGTTCTATGCGGACGACCTGGTTCTGCTGTCTCCCACAGAACAGGGATTACAGCAACAACTAGACCTACTCGACAAATACTGCCAAAATTGGGCTCTAACAGTAAATCTAAAGAAAACCAACATCATGATTTTTCAGAAAAGACCCAGATGTCAGGAAAACAAATACCAGTTTACCCTCAGTGATACCACTATAGGACACACTATGAGCTACACCTACCTTGGTCTAACTATTACAGCATCAGGGAGCTTCAGCATAGCAGTGAATGCACTAAAAGAAAAAGCCCGAAGAGCCCTATATGCAATAAAAAGAAAATTCTACAACATCCAAATCCCAATCAAAATCTGGCTCAAAATTTTTGACAGCATAATCCTGCCCATTGCACTGTACGGTAGTGAAGTATGGGGCCCGCTAAATCACCAAAGCTACACTAAATGGGAAAAACACACAATAGAAGCCCTACATGCAGAATTCTGCCGAAGCATCCTTCGCACCCAAAGAAAAACGCCAACAAATGCATGCAGAGCCGAACTAGGCAGATACCCACTGATAATAAACATCCAAAAAGGAGCACTAAACTTCCTAAATCACCTCAAATCTAGCTCCCCAGACACCCTTCATTTCAAAGCCTTTCAGACCCAAGAGCTAAACCCAGAAAAGAGTCCCCTGAGTCAGCTGCTACTGAAACTAAGTACTCAGCCGGACCCTGACCAGCCCCAGACCAACACAGCCGTCCAAACACCAATCCGAGTGAACCAAATCATTAAAAAATGCAAAGAAACCTACCTGGAACATTGGAACAAAATAACCGAAAGCCAAAGCAGATTAGAATGTTACCGGGCCCTAAAAAGAGAATATAAACTGGCAGACTACCTCACGACCATCAGAGACACAAAACAGAGACAGACCCTCACCAGGTACAGACTAAGCGACCACCAACTGGAAATTGAAAAAGGCAGATACAAGAAATCCTGGCAGCCTAGAGAGAATAGAATATGCGATCAATGTCTGGCTGGCGAGGTTGAAACAGAAATGCATTTCCTCCTAAAATGCGAAAAATTCAACACATCAAGAAACATATTATTCAACAAGCTAAGCCAAACAACCCCAGATTTCAAGGAATTGGATGATCTGTCAAAATTGAGATTAGTCCTAGGAGAAGGAGACAGACCATACCTTGGGGCTAAATATGTAACAACATGTCACAACCTGAGGACTGTTTAAAAGTAAGACTGTTTAAAATTAATATTGAACATACCAAATGAAGTACAAAGACTGTTTAAAATTAATATTGTTTAAAAGTAATATTGTATATACCCAACAAATGTCAAATCGATTGACACCTACAGAATGTTGGAAAACTGTACCTTTTTGCTATGTAAGCTTTGGCAATATGGTTCTCTGTAAACTTTCATGCCAATAAAGCATTTGAACTGAACTGAACTGAACTGAGAGAGAGAGCCAGAGAGAGAGAGAGAGGGGGACAGAGGGAGAGAGAGAGAGATAGAGAAAGCGAGAGAGAGAATGGGAGAGAGAGACCGAGAGAGAGATGGAAAGAGAGACGGTGAGAGAGAGACAGAGGGTGGGAGAGAGAGAGAGAGAGAGAGAGAGAGATAGATAGATAGATAGAGAGAGACAGAGAGAGAGAGAGAGAGAGATGGTGCATCATGGTGAGAGAGAGAGACAAAGAGACAGAGAGAGAGACAGAGATGTAGAGAAAGAGAGAGAGAGAGGGAGAGAGAGAGACCAAGAGAGAGAGATGGAGAGAGAGATGGTGAGAGAGAGACAGAGGGAGAGAGAAAGAGAGAGAGCTAGAGAGAGGGAGGGATGGAGAGAGAGATGGTGAGTCATGGTGAGAGAGAGAGACAAAGAGACAGAGAGAGAGAAACCGATAGAGACAGCAAGTCACAGAGAGACGGAGATAGAGGTGAGAGAGATTAGAGGGTAGAGGTGAGAGGTTGAAGGGTAGAGGTCAGAGTGCTTCGAGGGTAGAGGTGAGAGGGATTAGAGGGTAGAGGTGAGAGGTTGAAGGGTAGAGGTCAGAGTGCTTAGAGGGTAGAGGTGAGAGGGATTAGAGGGTAGAGGTGAGAGGTTGAAGGGTAGAGGTCAGAGTGCTTAGAGGGTAGAGGTGAGAGGGATTATAGGGTAGAGGTGAGAGAGGTCAGAGGGTAGGGTTGAGAGAGGTCAGAGGGTAGGGGTGAGAAGTGGAGATGCCCCCGATCAATGGACAAGTTCCGGAGTCCTTCTGACCTCTGCCCTTCTCTATCCCTCCTCAGGGGAGTCTGGAAGATCAAATCATCCAGGCCAATCCCGCCTTGGAAGCTTTCGGGAATGCCAAGACCTTGAGGAACGACAACTCCTCCCGCTTTGTAAGTACGGCAGGATCCCGCGCTCGCCCTCCCTGCTCCTCGTGACCGCCCTGTCTCCATCCACCCAGGCTCTTGCTCCCCCACTTGTAGACCCATTGTAACAAGAGCGTAGGCCCAGCGTAAAGGGGACACTTTCCAACCATTGATCGGGAGTTTCCCCGGGAGGGAAGGGACGACCCGAGTCCGTGGGGGTGTGGGGGGGTGGGGGTGGGGGTGGGGATGGGGTGCCGGGGTCTCCTTGACATTGTCCTCTTCGGGCCGGGGGGGGGTGGTGGTGGGGGGGAACGGTGTTAGGGGCTGGTGTGGGTGGTTGGGGCTTGGGTAGGGGCGGGGGTTGAGGCGTTGGTCCGGCCGCAAGCTGAGGCATCAAACCCCTCCCTCCTCATATCAGGAAAGGATGAACAGGCCTGGGTCCCTTATCTGAGGAAGGATGTTCTTGCCATGGAGGGAGTGCAGCGAAGATTCACCAGACTGATACATGGGATGGCAGGAATGACGTATGAGGAGAGATTGGGTCGATTGGGCTTATACTCGCTGGAGTTTAGAAGATTGAGAGAGGATCTCATTGAAACTTATAAAATTCTAACAGGACTGGACAGACTAGATGCAGGAAGGATGTTCCCGATGGTCGGGGAGTCCAGAACCAGGGGTCACAGTCTAAGGATAAGGGGTAAGCCATTTAGGACTGAGATGAGGAGGAATTTCTTCACCCAGAGAGTGGTGAACCTGTGGAATTCTCTACCACAGAAGGCAGTGGAGGCCAATTCATTAAATATATTCAAGAAGGAGTTAGATATATTTCTTAAGGCTAAAGGGATCAAGGGATATGGAGAGAAAGCAGGGACAGGGTACTGAATTTGGATGATCAGCCATGATCTCATTGAATGGCGGAGCAGGCTCGAGGGGCCGAATGGCCTACTCCTGCTCCTATCTTCTGTGTTTCTATGTTTCACTTGAAAAAAGAAGGTTGAGGGGTGACCTAATGGAGGTCCTTAAAATCATGAAAGGTTTTGATAGAGTGGATACAGAGAGAGTGTTTCCACTTGTGGGGAAGAGCATAACTAGAGGCCATCAATATAAGATAGTCACCAGGAAATCCAATAGGGAATTCAGAAGAAACTTCTTTACCCAGAGAGTGGTGAGAATGTGGAACTCGCTCCCACAGGGAGTGGTTGAAGTGAAGGTTAAAAAAAATGTTTTTTATTCGATTATGGGATGTGGGCGTCGCTGGAAAGGCCAGCATTTATTGCCCATCCCTAATTGCCCCTTGAGAAGGTGGGGATGAGCCGCCTACTTGAACCGCTGCAGTCCGTGTGGTGAAGGTGCTCCCACAGTGCTGTTAGGGAGGGAGTTCCAGGATTTTGACCCAGCGACGATGAAGGATCGGCCGATATACTTCTAAGTCAGGATGGTGTGTGACTTGGAGGTGGTGGTGTTCCCATGCGCCTGCTGCCCTTGTCCTTCTAGGTGGAAGAGGTCGCGGGCTTGGGAGGTGCTGCCGAAGAAGCCTTGGCGAGTTGCTGCAGTGCATCTTGTAGATGGTACACACTGCAGCCACGGTGCGCCGGCAGTGGAGGGAGTGAATGTTTAAGGTGGTGGATGGGGTGCCAATCAAGCGGGCTACTTTGTCCTGGATGGTGTCGAGCTTCTTGAGTGTTGTTGGAGCTGCACTCATCCAGGCCAGTGGGGAGTATTCCATCACACTCCTGACTTGTGCCTTGTAGATGGTGGAAAGGCTTTGGGGAGTCAGGAGGTGAGACACTCGCCGCAGAATACCCAGCCTCTGGCCTGCTCTTGTAGTCACAGTATTTATGTGGCTGGTCCAGTTAAGAATAGTATAGATGCATTTAAGGGGAGGCTAGACAAGCATATGAGGGAGACGGGAATAGAGGGTTACACTGATAGATTTAGATGAAGAAAGATGAGAGGAGGCTCGAGTGGAGTGGAGGGAAAGTGCGAGGTTATACACATTGGCAGGAAAAATAAAAAAGCAAATTATTATTTCAATGGAGATTACAAAATGCTACAGTTCAGGGGGACCTGGGGGTCCTTGTGCATGAAACACAAAAAGTTAACATGCAGGTACAGCAAGTAATCAAAAAGGCAAATGGAATGTTGGCCCTTATTTCAAGAGGGCTGGAGTATAAAAGCAGGGAAGTCCTGCTACAACTGTACAGGGTATTGGTGAGACCACACCTGGAGTACTGCGTACAGTTTTGGTCTCCTTATTTAAGGAGGGATATACTTGCATCGGAGGCAGTTCAGAGACGATTCACTCGGTTAATTCCAGAGATGAGGGGGTTGAACTATGAGGAAAGGTTGAGCAAGCTGGGCCGATACTCATTGGAGTTTGGAAGAATGAGAGGTGATCTTATTGAAACATATAAGATACTGAGGGGGCTCGACAAGGTAGATGCAGAGAGGATGTTTCCCCTCGTGGGGAAATCTAGAACTCAGGGGCACAGTTTTAGAATAAAGGGTCGCCCTTTTAGAACTGAGATGAGGAGGAATTTCTTCTCTCAGAGGGTCGTAAATCTGTGGAATTCTCTGCCCCAGAGAGCCGTGGAGGCTGGGTCATTAAATACATTTAAGGTGGAGATAGACAGATTTTTGCAAGATAAGGGAGTGAAGGGTTATGGGGAGCGGGCAGGGAAGTGGCTTTGAGCCCAAGATCAGCCATGATCTTATTGAATGGCGGAGCAGGCTCGAGGGGCCAAGTGGCCTATTCCTGCTCCTATTTCCTATTTCTTACGGAGCATAAACGTCGGCATGGACTGGTTGGGCCGAATGGCCTGTTTCTGTGCCGTATATCCTATGTAATCCTATGTCATCCTGCTTTGCAGGTCTTGGTCCGTAGCCTTGTAGGTTACGGCACTTCAAGTGCACATCCAAGTACTTGTTAAATGCGATGAGCGTTTCTGCCTCTACATAGAAACATAGAAACATAGAAGGTAGGAGCAGGAGTAGGCCATTCGGCCCCTCGAGCCTGCTCCACCATTCAATGAGATCATGGCTGATCATCCAAATTCAGTACCCTGTCCCTGCCTTCTCCCCATATCCCTTGATCTCTTTAGCCTTAAGAAATATATCCAACTCCTTCTTGAATATATTTAATGAATTGGCCTCAACCGCCTTCTGTGGTAGAGAATTCCACAGGTTCACCACTCTCTGGGTGAAGAAATTCCTCCTCATCTCTGTCCTAAATGGCTTACCCCTTATCCTTAGACTGTGGCCCCTGGTTCTGGACTCCCCGACCATCGGGAACATCCTTCCTGCATCTAGTCTGTCTGGTCCTGTTAGAATTTTATAAGTTTCAATGAGATCCCCTCTCATTCTTCTAAACTCCAGCGAGTATAAGCCCAATCGACCCAATCTCTCCTCATACGTCATTCCTGCCATCCCAGGTATCAGTCTGGTGAATCTTCGCTGCGCTCCCTCCATGGCAAGAACATCTTTTCTCAGATAAGGCGACCAAAACTGCACACAATACTCAAGGTGTGGTCTCACCAAGGCCCTGTACAACTGCAGCAAGACATCCTTGTTCCTGTACTCAAACCCTCTCGCTACGAAGGCCAACATACCATTTGCCTTCTTAACCGCCTGCTGCACCTGCATGCTTACCTTCAGCGGCTGGTGCACAAGGACACCCAGGTCTTGTTGCACTTCCCCTTTTCCCAGTCGATTGCCGTTCAGATAATAATCTGTCTTCCTGTTTTTGCCACCAAAGTGGATAACCTCGCATTTATCCACATTATACTGCATCTGCCATGCATCTGCCCAATCACCCAACCTGTCCAAATCATACTGGAGTTTCTCGGCATCCTCCTCACAGCACACACGCCCACCCAGCTTTGTGTCGTCTGCAAACTTGGAGATATTACATCTAGTTCCCTCTACCAGCCTTTCAAGCAGTGAGTTCCAGACCCCCACTGTCCGCTGGGTGAAAAATGTTCTCCTCAACTTCCCTCTAATCCTTCTACCAATTACTTAAAATCTGTGCCCCCTGGTTATTGATCTCTCTGCTCAGCGGAATTAGATCCTTCCTATCCACTCTATCTAGTCCCCTCATCATTTTATACACCTCAATCAAGTCTCCCCTCAGCCTCCTCAGGTATGATCAGCAAGTTCGCAGATGACACGAAAATTGGTGGAGTGGTAAATAGCGAGGAGGGAAGCCTCAGGCTACAGGACGATATAGACGGGATGGTTAGATGGGCAGAACAGTGGTAAATGGAATTTAACCCTGAAAAGTGTGAGGTGATGCATTTGGGGAGGATTAACAAGGCAAGGGAATACACAATGAATGGTAGGACCCTAGGAAGGACAGAGGATCAGAGGGACCTTGGTGTGCATGTACAAAGATCCCTGAAGGCAGCAGGACAGGTGGATAAGGTGGTTAAAAAGGCATATGGCATACTTACCTTCATTAGCCGAGGCATAGACTATAAGAGCAGGGAAGTTATGATGGAGCTGTACAAAACGCTAGTTAGGCCACAGCTGGAATACCGTGTGCAGTTCTGCCGCCCACACTATAGGAGGGATGTGATTGCATTGGAGAGGGTGCAGAGGAGGTTCACCAGATGTTACCTGGGCTGGAGCACTTCAGCTATGAAGAGAGACTGGACAGGCTGGGGTTGTTTTCCTTAGAGCAGAGAAGGCTGAGGGGGGGACCTGATTGAGGTGTACAAAATTATG
>NC_140990.1:3104733-3138327 GCF_052327205.1 Somniosus microcephalus | reverse complement strand
CTAAGTCGCGCTGGGCGGGCCAAAAATTCAATAGTTCTGCGCCCAAACGGCTGCCGGCGCTGCTGAGAGCTGTTTGCGCCTGAAAACTGGCACTACGCGCTGAATTTCCGGCGCTATTCCGGCGCTGCGGTGCCCGCCTAGCCGGTGCGGCAGGTTCGGGAAGTGCTTAGGCCTCTCCTCTACCCCTTAAAGGAGGGAGTCTGCCAGCACCCGGCAGAGAGCCTCGCGAACATCCTTTTAAAATGGAGCCGGCACCATCAGGACCCTTATAGTGCCAGGCTCTGCCTTCTGTTCCGGTGAGGGGGAGGGGTCGGTTAAGTCCGGGGAGGGAGCTCTGCGGCCAGTCGGCCGGCCGGGAAAGCAGGCCACCTGCGCCGCGGGGCCTAACCCGCACCAAGTCCCGTTCGCCTATCACCCCTGTGCTCGCTGACCTACATTGGCTCCCGGTCAAGCAAAGCCTCGATTTCAAAATTCCCAACCTTGTTTCCAAATCCCTCCCGCCTCCCTCCCTATCAATTTCAATTCAATTCAATTCAAATTGCTTTATTGGCATGACAAGTTACATCTAATGTTGCCAAAGCATCGAAAAACATTCATGTTTGTACACAAAAATACAGATCTATCCATACAGTGTATAAACAGATATATCCCTGAGTGTATAAATATACATTCATATAATTTATATATACTCTTTTCTTATATTTAGTGGTTGTCCCTCTGCTTATGGCAAGCTGTAACGTAGTGTGCCGCTAGTGTTACACAATTTCTCTCTTCCCCTAGTAGGTATGGGAGTTCTTGGTCGTCATTCAAATTTCTGAATTCCGGGCATATTTTTGTGATTTTGGGTAGAAATTCTCCCTTATGCCCTGATATTTTCTACAAGCTGTGAGGAAGTGCATCTCTGTCTCCACCACTCCCTGACTGCAGTGAGAGCATATCCTGTCCTCTCTTGGTAGCCGGGTCTGCCTGTGTCTACCTTTTTCGATCGCCAGGCTATGTTCACTAAGTCTGTACATTGTCAAGGTTTTTCTCAGTTTGCTGCCCTTTACCATGGTCAGGTAATCAGCTATGTTGAAGCAATAGGTCGATCTTCCTAGGAGGTCCTCTGTAACCTCCTCCAGCCCCCACAACCCCATGAGATTTCTGCGCCCCTCCAATTCGGCCTCTCGAGCATCCCCCCGATTTTAATCGCTCCACCATTGGCGGCCGTGCCTTCAGCTGCCTGGGCCCCAAGCTCGGAAATCCTCCCTAAACCTCTCCGCCTCTCTCTCTCCTCCTTTAAGACACTCCTTAAGACCTACCTCTGCGACCCAGCCTCTGGTCACCTGTCCAAATATCTCCTTATATGGCTCGATGTCTAAGTTCATTTGATAATCGCTCCTCTGAAGCGCCTTGGGACATTTTATTAAGTTAAAGGCACTGCATAAATATGAGTCTTTGATGAAGAGCAACAATGAGTACTGGTTGCCTTATCTGAGGAAGGATGTTCTTGCCATGGAGAGAGTGCAGCGAAGATTCACCAGACTGATACCTGGGATGGCAGGAATGACGTATGAGGAGAGATTGGGTCGTTTGGGCTGATACTCGCTGGAGTTTAGAAGAATGAGAGGGGATCTCATTGAAACTTAGTAAAATTCTAACAGGACTGTAGAGACTAGATGCAGGAAGGATGTTCCGATGGTCGGGGAGTCCAGAACCAGGGGTCACAGTCTAAGGATAAGGGGTAAGCCATTTAGGACTGAGATGAGGAGGAATTTCTTCACCCAGAGAGTGGTGAACTGTGGAATTCTCTACCACAGAAGGCAGTAGAGGCCAATTCATTAAATATATTCAAGAAGGAGTTAGATATATTTCTTAAGGCTAAAGGGATCAAGGGATATGGGAGAAAGCAGGGACAGGGTACTGAATTTGGATGATCAGCCATGATCTCATTGAATGGCGGAACAGGCTCGAGGGGCCGAATGGCCTACTCCTGCTCCTATCTTCTGTGTTTCTATGTTTCTATGATTGCCTAACCGTTTGAAGTAGATTTTCTGTCCGATTTTTACAGAGGTGAGTCCGGAGCAGGGAAAACTGTGAACACAAAGCGGGTGATCCAATACTTAGCAAGTATCGCTGCGGTTGGGGGTAAGAAGGAAGGACCTGCAACAGGAAAGGTAATTCTCTCCACTTTGTCCCTCTGTCGGAGGGGCAGTACTGAGGGAGCGCTGCACTGTCGGAGGGGCAGTACTGAGGGAGCGCCGCACTGTCGGAGGGGCAGTACTGAGGGAGCGCCGCACTGTCGGATGGGCAGTACTGAGGGAGCGCTGCACTGTCGGAGGGGCAGTACTGAGGGAGCGTTGCACTGCCGGAGGGGCAGTACTGAGGGAGCGCCGCACTGTCGGAGGGGCAGTACTGAGGGAGCGTTGCACTGCCGGAGGGGCAGTACTGAGGGAGCGCCGCACTGTCGGAGGGGCAGTACTGAGGGACCGCCGCACTGTTGGAGGGACAGTACTGAGGGAGCGCTGTGCTGTCAGAGGGACAGTACTGAGGGAGCTCCGCACAGTTGGAGGAGCAGTACTGAGGGAGCGCTGCACTGTCGGAGGGGCAGTACTGAGGGAGAGCCGCACTGTCGGAGGGGCAGTACTGAGGGAGCGCTGCACGACCTGAGGGGCAGTACTGAGGGAGTGCCGCACTGTCAGAGGGGCGGTACTGAGGGAGCTCAGCACTGTCGGAGGGGGAGTACTGAGGGAGCGCAGCACTGTCAGAGGGGGAGTACTGAGGGAATGCCGCATTGTCGGAGGGGCAGTACTGAGGGAGTGCTGCACTGTCAGGGGGGCAGTACTGAGGGAGGGCCGCACTGTCGGAGGGGCAGTACTGAGGGAGCGCCGCACTGTCGGAGGGGCAGTACTGAGGGAGCGCTGCACTGTCAGAGGGGCAGTACTGAGGGAGGGCCGCACTGTCGGAGGGGCAGTACTGAGGGAGCGCCGCACTGTCGGAGGGGCAGTACTGAGGTGCACCGCACTGTCGGAGGGGCAGTACTGAGGGAGTGCGCACTGTCGGAGGGGCAGTACTGAGGGAGCGCCGCACTGTCGGAGGGGCAGTACTGAGGGAGCGCTGCACTGTCGGAGGGGCAGTACTGAGGGAGTGCCGCACTGTCGGAGGGGCAGTACTGAGGGAGCGCCGCACTGTCGGAGGGGCAGTACTGAGGGAGTGCCGCACTATCGGAGGGGCAGTACTGAGGGACCGCCGCACTGTCGGAGGACAGTACTGAGGGAGCGCCGAACTGTCGGAGGGGCAGTACTGAGGGAGCGCCGCACTGTCAGAGGGGCAGTACTGAGGGAGCGCCGCACTGTCGGAGGGGCAGTACTGAGGGAGCGCCGCACTGTCGGATGGGCAGTACTGAGGGAGCGCTGCACTGTCGGAGAGGCAGTACTGAGGGAGCGCTGAACTGTCGGAGGGACAGTACTGAGGGAGCGCTGCACTGTCGGAGGGGCAGTACTGAGGGAGCGCCGCACTGTCGGAGGGGCAGTACTGAGTACTGAGTACGGAGTTCTCCCTGGTCTCCCGGGGCTAATATTTATCCGTGAACCCCAGACCACCCAACTGGGGCCTTCATCTGATTGGCTGTTTGTATCTTGCTATGTTCAAAGTGACTGCAGTGTTTGATGCCATGACCACAGTGACTGGACTTCAGTGAGATGCGTTGTCTGTGGAGTGGTTTTGAGCTTTCAACGATGTGGGATTCGGGGCTTAGAAGGAGGAAGAGTTTGAGGGGAGAGCAGACCAGCGTGGGATCGATAAAATAAAGAGAGAGGGGAGAGAGAGAGAGAGACAGAGAGAGGGAGAGAGAAAGAGAGAGAGGGATAGAGAGAGAGAGAAAGAGACAGAGACAGAGAGAGAGAGAGACAGAGAGAGGGAGAGAGAGACAGAGGGATAGAGAGAGAGCGAGAGACAGAGAGAAAGGGAGAGAGAGAGTGACAGAGGGAGAGAGAGAGAGATAGAGAGAGACAGAGGGAGAGAGAGATAGAGAGAGCGAGAGATAGAGAGCGAGATAGACAGTGAGAGAGATGGAGAGAGAGACGGTGAGAGAGAGACAGAGAGAGGGAGAGAGAGAGAGAGAGAGTGAGAGAGAGTGACAGAGGCATCTATGTCAACAGTTGTCTAGGGAAGTTATTCTGCAGTATTCTAAATAGTAGATTACTTGATTTTCTTAACAAACATAATATCCTCAGAAAAAACCAAATAGGCTTTCTTCCAAAACACCGCACCGCCGACCATATCTATACCCTTCACACCCTCATTGAAAAACATATACACCAAACAAAAAATGGGAAAATATTCGCCTGTTTCATCGACTTCAAGAAAGCCTTTGACTCTATATGGCACGAAGGGCTCTATTATAAACTTCTTCAATGTGGAATAGGGGGCAAAGTCTATGACCTTATTAAATCAATGTATCTGAAAAACAAATGCGGGGTCAAAATTGGAGACAAACGCACCGATTTCTTCACCCAGAGAAGAGGCGTCCGGCAGGGCTGCAATTTGAGCCCGACCCTGTTCAACATATACATAAATGAATTAGCAGACATGCTGGAGCAAAGCGAGTCACCAGGTCTCCGTCTCCTAGATGGAGAAGTGAAATCCCTGTTCTATGCGGACGACCTGGTTCTGCTGTCTCCCACAGAACAGGGATTACAGCAACAACTAGACCTACTCGACAAATACTGCCACAAATTGGGCTCTAACAGTAAATCTAAAGAAAACCAACATCATGATTTTTCAAAAAAGGCCCAGATGTCAGGAAAACAAATACCAGTTTACCCTCAGTGATATCACTATAGGACACACTATGAGCTACACCTACCTTGGTCTAACTATTACAGCATCAGGGAGCTTCAGCATAGCAGTGAATGCACTAAAAGAAAAAGCCCGAAGAGCCCTATATGCAATAAAAAGAAAATTCTACAACATCCAAATCCCAATCAAAATCTGGCTCAAAATATTTGACAGCATAATCCTGCCCATTGCACTGTACGGTAGTGAAGTATGGGGCCCGCTAAATCACCAAAGCTACACTAAATGGGAAAAACATACAATAGAAGCCCTACATGCAGAATTCTGCCGAAGCATCCTTCGCACCCAAAGGAAAACGCCAACAAATGCATGCAGAGCCGAACTAGGCAGATACCCACTGATAATAAACATCCAAAAACGAGCACTAAACTTCCTAAATCACCTCAAATCTAGCTCCCCAGACACCCTTCATTTCAAAGCCTTTCAGACCCAAGAGCTAAACCCAGAAAAGAGTCCCCTGAGTCAGCTGCTACGGAAACTAAGTACTCAGCCGGACCCTGACCAGCCCCAGACCAACACAGCCGCCCAAACACCAATCCGAGTGAACCAAATCATTAAAAAATGCAAAAGAAACCTACCTGGAACATTGGAACAAAATAACCGAAAGCCAAAGCAGATTAGAATGTTACCGGGCCCTAAAAAGAGAATATAAACTGGCAGACTACCTCACGACCATCAGAGACACAAAACAGAGACAGACCCTCACCAGGTACAGACTAAGCGACCACCAACTGGAAATTGAAAAAGGCAGATACAAGAAATCCTGGCAGCCTAGAGAGAATAGAATATGCGATCAATGTCTGGCTGGCGAGGTTGAAACAGAAATGCATTTCCTCCTAAAATGCGAAAAATTCAACACATCAAGAAACATATTATTCAACAAGCTAAGCCAAACAACCCCAGATTTCAAGGAATTGGATGATCCGTCAAAATTGAGATTAGTCCTAGGAGAAGGAGACAGACCATACCTTGGGGCCAAATATGTAACAACATGTCACAACCTGAGGACTGTTTAAAATTAAGACTGTTTAAAATTAATATTGAACGTACCAAATGAAGTACAAAGACTGTTTAAAATTAATATTGTTTAAAAGTAATATTGTATGTACCCAACAAATGTCAAATCGATTGACACCTACCGAATGTTGGAAAACTGTACCTTTTTGCTATGTAAGCTTTGGCAATATGGTTCTCTGTAAACTTTCATGCCAATAAAGCATTTTAATTGGAATTGGAATTGGAATTGGGAGAGAGAGAGAGAGACAGAGGGAGAGAGAGAGAGAGAGCGAGAGAGAGAGAGAGCAAGAGAGACAAAGAGAGAGATGGAGAGAGAGAAGGTGCTGGAGAGACAGAGGGAGAGAGAGAGACAGACAGAGAGCGACAGAGACAGAGGGATAGAGAGAGAGCGAGAGAGACAGAGAGACAGACAGAGAGAGGGAGAGAGACAGAGAGAGAGAGAGACAGAGAGAGAGAGACAGATGGATAGAGAGAGAGAGAGAGAGCCAGAGAGAGAGAGAGAGGGGGACAGAGGGAGAGAGAGAGAGATAGAGAAAGCGAGAGAGAGAATGGGAGAGAGAGACCGAGAGAGAGATGGAAAGAGAGACGGTGAGAGAGAGACAGAGGGTGGGAGAGAGAGAGAGAGAGAGAGAGAGAGAGAGATAGATAGAGAGAGAGAGAGAGACAGAGAGAGAGAGAGAGAGAGAGAGAGATGGTGCGTCATGGTGAGAGAGAGAGACAAAGAGACAGAGAGAGAGACAGAGATGTAGAGAAAGAGAGAGAGAGAGGGAGAGAGAGAGACCAAGAGAGAGAGATGGAGAGAGAGATGGTGAGAGAGAGACAGAGGGAGAGAGAAAGAGAGAGAGCTAGAGAGAGGGAGGGATGGAGAGAGAGACGGTGAGTCATGGTGAGAGAGAGAGAGACAAAGAGACAGAGAGAGAGAAACCGATAGAGACAGCAAGTCACAGAGAGACGGAGATAGAGGTGAGAGAGATTAGAGGGTAGAGGTGAGAGGTTGAAGGGTAGAGGTCAGAGTGCTTCGAGGGTAGAGGTGAGAGGGATTAGAGGGTAGAGGTGAGAGGTTGAAGGGTAGAGGTCAGAGTGCTTAGAGGGTAGAGGTGAGAGGGATTAGAGGGTAGAGGTGAGAGGTTGAAGGGTAGAGGTCAGAGTGCTTAGAGGGTAGAGGTGAGAGGGATTATAGGGTAGAGGTGAGAGAGGTCAGAGGGTAGGGTTGAGAGAGGTCAGAGGGTAGGGGTGAGAAGTGGAGATGCCCCCGATCAATGGACAAGTTCCGGAGTCCTTCTTACCTCTGCCCTTCTCTATCCCTCCTCAGGGGAGTCTGGAAGATCAAATCATCCAGGCCAATCCCGCCTTGGAAGCTTTCGGGAATGCCAAGACCTTGAGGAACGACAACTCCTCCCGCTTTGTAAGTACGGCAGGATCCCGCGCTCGCCCTCCCTGCTCCTCGTGACCGCCCTGTCTCCATCCACCCAGGCTCTTGCTCCCCCACTTGTAGACCCATTGTAACAAGAGCGTAGGCCCAGCGTAAAGGGGACACTTTCCAACCATTGATCGGGAGTTTCCCCGGGAGGGAAGGGACGACCCGAGTCCGTGGGGGTGTGGGGGGGTGGGGGGGGAGTGGGGATGGGGTGCCGGGGTCTCCTTGACATTGTCCTCTTCGGGCCGGGGGGGGTGGTGGTGGGGGGGAACGGTGTTAGGGGGTGGTGTGGGTGGTTGGGGCGGGGGTAGGGGCGGGGGTTGAGGCGTTGGTCCGGCCGCAAGCTGAGGCATCAAACCCCTCCCCCCTCATATCAGGAAAGGATGAACAGGCCTGGGTCCCTTATCTGAGGAAGGATGTTCTTGCCATGGAGGGAGTGCAGCGAAGATTCACCAGACTGATACCTGGGATGGCAGGAATGACGTATGAGGAGAGATTGGGTCGATTGGGCTTATACTCGCTGGAGTTTAGAAGAATGAGAGAGGATCTCATTGAAACTTATAAAATTCTAACAGGACTGGACAGACTAGATGCAGGAAGGATGTTCCCGATGGCGGGGGAGTCCAGAACCAGGGGTCACAGTCTAAGGATAAGGGGTAAGCCATTTAGGACTGAAATGAGGAGGAATTTCTTCACCCAGAGAGTGGTGAACCTGTGGAATTCTCTACCACAGAAGGCAGTGGAGGCCAATTCATTAAATATATTCAAGAAGGAGTTAGATATATTTCTTAAGGCTAAAGGGATCAAGGGATATGGGGAGAAAGCAGGGACAGGGTACTGAGTTTGGATGATCAGCCATGATCTCATTGAATGGCGGAGCAGGCTCGAGGGGCCGAATGGCCGACTCCTGCTCCTATCTTCTGTGTTTCTATGTTTCTCTTGAAAAAAGAAGGTTGAGGGGTGACCTAATGGAGGTCCTTAAAATTATGAAAGGTTTTGATAGAGTGGATACAGAGAGAGTGTTTCCACTTGTGGGGAAGAGCATAACTAGAGGCCATCAATATAAGATAGTCACCAGGAAATCCAATCGGGAAATCAGAAGAAACTTCTTTACCCAGAGAGTGGTGAGAATGTGGAACTCGCTCCCACAGGGAGTGGTTGAAGTGAAGGTTAAAAAAAATGTTTTTTATTCGATTATGGGATGTGGGCGTCGCTGGAAAGGCCAGCATTTATTGCCCATCCCTAATTGCCCCTTGAGAAGGTGGTGGTGAGCCGCCTACTTGACTCGCTGCAGTCCGTATGGTGAAGGTGCTCCCACAGCGCTGTTAGGGAGGGAGTTACATAAGAACATAAGAAATAGGAGCAGGAGTAGGCCAATCGGCCCCTCGAGCCTGCTCCGCCATTCAATAAGATCATGGCTGATCTGATCCTAACCGCCAATCCACTATCACAGAACCATCTCCTGAATCTAACAGAATTAGACACACGAAACAGGAGCAGGATCAGGCTACACGGCCCCTGGGCCCGCTCCGCTACCCACAGGGCCATGACCGACCCGAACCTAGACTCATGTCCAAATTCCTGCCCGCTCCCCGTAACCCTTAATTCCCTTTACTTCTAGGAAACTGTCTATTTCTGTTTTAAATTTATGTAATGATGTAGCTTCTACAGCTTTTTGGGGCAGCATATTCCATGGACCTACCACCCTCTGAGTGAAGTAGTTCCTCCTCATCTCAGTTTTGAAAGAGCAGCCCCTTATTCTAAGACTATGCCCCCTAGTTCTAGTTTCACCCATCATCGGGAACATCTTCCCTGCATCCACCCGATCCAACCCCTTCACAATCTTATATGTTTCAATAAGATCGCCTCTCATTCTTCTGAACTCCAATGAGTAGAGTCCCAATCTACTCAACCTCTCCTCATATGTCCATCCCCTCATCCCCGGGATTAACCGAGTGAACCTTCTTTGTACTGACTCGAGAGCAAGTATGTCCTTTCTTAAGTATGGACACCAAAACTGTACGCAGTATTGCAGGTGCGGTCTCACCAATACCTGGTACAACTGAAGCAATACCTCCCTATTTTTATATTCTATCCCCCTAGCAATGAAAGCCAACATTCCATTGGCCTTCTTAATCACTTGCTGCACCTGCATACTAACCTTTTGAGTTTCGTGCACCAGGACCCCCAGATCCCTTTGTACTTCAGTACTTTCCAGTTTCTTGCCTTTAAGATAATAACTTGCTCTACGATTTTTCCTGCCAAAGTGCATATCCTCACACTTTCCAGTATTGTATTCCATCTGCCAAATCTCTGCCCACTTACTTAGCCTGTCGATGTCCCCTTGAAGGTTTTTTATGTCCTCCTCACTCACTACTTTCCCCCCCATCTTAGTATCATCTGCAAACTTTGATATGTTACACCCGGTCCCCTCCTCCAAATCGTTAATATAGATTGTAAAGAGTTGGGGACCCAGCACTGACCCCTGCGGAACACCACTAGTTACTGATTGCCAGCCTGAGAATGAACCATTTATCCCAACTCTCTGCCTTCTGTTAGATAGCCAATCCTCTATCCATGCCAGAATATTACCCCCAATCCCGTGATTTTTTATCTTAAGCAATAATCTTTTGTGTGGCACCTTGTCAAATGCCTTTTGGAAGTCTAAATACACTACATTTTGACCCAGCGACGATGAAGGATCGGTGATATACTTCTAAGTCAGGATGGTGTGTGACTCGGAGGGGAACTTGGAGGTGGTGATGTTCCCATGCACCTGCTGCCCTTGTCCTTCTAGGTGGAAGAGGTCGCGGGTTTGGGAGGTGCTGCCGAAGAAGCCTTGGCGAGTTGCTGCAGTGCATCTTGTAGATGGTACACACTGCAGCCACGGTGCGCCGGCGGTGGAGGGAATGAATGTTTAAGGTGGTGGTTGGGGTGCCGATCAAATGGGCTGCTTTGTCCTGGATGGTGTCGAGCTTCTTGAGTGTTGTTGGAGCTGCACTCATCCAGGCCAGTGGGGAGTATTCCATCACACTCCCGACTTGTTACTTGTAGATGGTGGAAAGGCTTTGGGGAGTCAGGAGGCGAGACACTCGCCGCAGAATACCCAGCCTCTGGCCTGCTCTTGTAGCCACAGTGTTCATGTGGCTGGTCCAGTTAAGAATAGTATCGATGCATTTAAGGGGAGGCTAGACAAGCATATGAGGGAGACGGGAATAGAGGGTTACACTGATAGATTTAGATGAAGAAAGATGAGAGGAGGCTCGAGTGGAGTGGAGGGAAAGTGCGAGGTTATACACATTGGCAGGAAAAATAAAAAAGCAAATTATTATTTCAATGGAGATTACAAAATGCTACAGTTCAGGGGGACCTGGGGGTCCTTGTGCATGAAACACAAAAGGTTAGCATGCAGGTACAGCAAGTAATCAAAAAGGCAAATGGAATGTTGGCCCTTATTTCAAGAGGGCTGGAGTATAAAAGCAGGGAAGTCTTGCTACAACTGTACAGGGTATTGGTGAGACCACACCTGGAGTACTGCGTACAGTTTTGGTCTCCTTATTTAAGGAAGGATATACTTGCATTGGAGGCAGTTCAGAGACGATTCACTAGGTTCATTCCAGAGATGAGGGGGTTGACTTATGAGGAAAGGTTGAGCAGGTTGGGCCTATACTCATTGGAGTTTGGAAGAATGAGAGGTGATCTTATTGAAACACATAAGATACTGAGGGGGCTCGACAAGGTAGATGCAGAGAGGATGTTTCCCCTCGTGGGGAAATCTAGAACTTGGGGGCATAGTTTCAGAATAAAGGGTCGCCCTTTTAGAACCGAGATGAGGAGGAATTTCTTCTCTCAGAGGTTCGTAAATCTGTGGAATTCTCTGCCCCAGAGAGCCGTGGAGGCTGGGTCATTAAATACATTTAAGGTGGAGATAGACAGATTTTTGCAAGATAAGGGAGTGAAGGGTTATGGGGAGCGGGCAGGGAAGTGGCTTTGAGCCCAAGATCAGCCATGATCTTATTGAATGGCGGAGCAGGCTCGAGGGGCCAAGTGGCCTATTCCTGCTCCTATTTCCTATTTCTTACGGAGCATAAACGTCGGCATGGACTGGTTGGGCCGAATGGCCTGTTTCTGTGCCGTATATCCTATGTAATCCTATGTCATCCTGCTTTGCAGGTCTTGGTCCGTAGCCTTGTAGGTTACGGCACTTCAAGTGCACATCCAAGTACTTGTTAAATGCGATGAGCGTTTCTGCCTCTACATAGAAACATAGAAACATAGAAGGTAGGAGCAGGAGTAGGCCATTCGGCCCCTCGAGCCTGCTCCACCATTCAATGAGATCATGGCTGATCATCCAAATTCAGTACCCTGTCCCTGCCTTCTCCCCATATCCCTTGATCTCTTTAGCCTTAAGAAATATATCCAACTCCTTCTTGAATATATTTAATGAATTGGCCTCAACCGCCTTCTGTGGTAGAGAATTCCACAGGTTCACCACTCTCTGGGTGAAGAAATTCCTCCTCATCTCTGTCCTAAATGGCTTACCCCTTATCCTTAGACTGTGGCCCCTGGTTCTGGACTCCCCGACCATCGGGAACATCCTTCCTGCATCTAGTCTGTCTGGTCCTGTTAGAATTTTATAAGTTTCAATGAGATCCCCTCTCATTCTTCTAAACTCCAGCGAGTATAAGCCCAATCGACCCAATCTCTCCTCATACGTCATTCCTGCCATTCCAGGTATCAGTCTGGTGAATCTTCGCTGCACTCCCTCCATGGCAAGAACATCCTTCCTCAGATAAGGCGACCAAAACTGCACACAATACTCAAGGTGTGGTCTCACCAAGGCCCTGTACAACTGCAGCAAGGCATCCTTGTTCTTGTACTCGAACCCTCTCGCTACGAAGGCCAACATACCATTTGCCTTCTTAACCGCCTGCTGCACCTGCATGCTTACCTTCAGCGGCTGGTGCACAAGGACACCCAGGTCTTGTTGCACTTCCCCTTTTCCCAATCGATTGCCATTCAGATAATAATCTGCCTTCCTGTTTTTGCCACCAAAGTGGATAACCTCGCATTTATCCATTTTATACTGCATCTGCCATGCACCTGCCCAATCACCCAACCTGTCCAAATCATACTGGAGTTTCTCGGCATCCTCCTCACAGCACACACGCCCACCCAGCTTTGTGTCGTCTGCAAACTTGGAGATATTACATCTAGTTCCCTCTACCAGCCTTTCAAGCAGTGAGTTCCAGACCCCCACTGTCCGCTGGGTGAAAAATGTTCTCCTCAACTTCCCTCTAATCCTTCTACCAATTACTTAAAATCTGTGCCCCCTGGTTATTGATCTCTCTGCTCAGCGGAATTAGATCCTTCCTATCCACTCTATCTAGTCCCCTCATCATTTTATACAGCTCAATCAAGTCTCCCCTCAGCCTCCTCAGGTATGATCAGCAAGTTCGCAGATGACACGAAAATTGGTGGAGTGGTAAATAGCGAGGAGGGAAGCCTCAGGCTACAGGACGATATAGACGGGATGGTTAGATGGGCAGAACAGTGGTAAATGGAATTTAACCCTGAAAAGTGTGAGGTGATGCATTTGGGGAGGATTAACAAGGCAAGGGAATACACAATGAATGGTAGGACCCTAGGAAGGACAGAGGATCAGAGGGACCTTGGTGTGCATGTACAAAGATCCCTGAAGGCAGCAGGACAGGTGGATAAGGTGGTTAAAAAGGCATATGGCATACTTACCTTCATTAGCCGAGGCATAGACTATAAGAGCAGGGAAGTTATGATGGAGCTGTACAAAACGCTAGTTAGGCCACAGCTGGAATACCGTGTGCAGTTCTGGCCGCCACACTATAGGAGGGATGTGATTGCATTGGAGAGGGTGCAGAGGAGGTTCACCAGGATGTTACCTGGGCTGGAGCACTTCAGCTATGAAGAGAGACTGGACAGGCTGGGGTTGTTTTCCTTAGAGCAGAGAAGGCTGAGGGGGGGACCTGATTGAGGTGTACAAAATTATGAGGGGCATAGACAGCGTAGATAGAAAGGAACTTTTCCCCTTAGTAGAGGGGTCAATAACCAGGGGGCATAGTTTCAAGGTAAGGGGCAGGAGGTTTAGAGGGGATTTGAGGAAAGACTTTTTCACCCAGAGGGTGTAAGGAATTAGCACACACTAGCGGGGTTGGGGTTATTGTCTCTGGTCAGTCAGAAGCCTCTGAGCTGCTCCAGGGACCCCCTTGCGGTTTTGAAGCGCTCCCCTATTCCTGAGTTCTGACCGCCGGACTTATTCGGTAGCGATGTAGACAGAAAACAACGTGACTCATGGTTTGGGTGCAAAACAGAGCAGTATTTATTGAAAACAAAAGAAAGAAACAACTTAAAATAATCGATATAGCTCTTATGCCTGGTACAACACTTTTGCTTAGCGCAATACCCTCAGTGTCCACTAGAGCGCTCCCTGCTCAGTGCAACACTACTTTATTTTAAATCCAGCACCTTTTGCTTAAAACCCTTTTGCTCACTACAGCACCTTAGCTTAGTGCTTTTACTTAAAAACAGCACTTTAATACAGCTGTAAAGTGTTCACTGAAGCACTTCTCTGCTTAGCGCAACACTCTTTTTAACAGCACTTTTAATATAGAAACACTTTGCTCACTACAGCACCTTAGCTTAGTGGCTTTTACTTAAAAACAGCACTTTAAATACAGTTACTTAAAAAAACAGCTAACAGCGTTCACCACAGCACTTCTTTGCTTGGTGCAACACTCCTTTTAATACAGATTTAAATACAGTACTTTGAAACAGCTACTCCCTTTTAATACAGTTTTAAATACCGAATTCAGTGTTCACTATAGCACTTCTCTGCTAGGTGCAACACTGTCTTACTTAAACAGGGGAGGAGAAACGGACACAACGAGGGAAGATCGACTAAAATCACAGTTCTAAACAAAATTCCTTTTAATTCCCACCCCTATACCTATCCTAAGTTACCTTGTGGAAGGCCAGAAAAATATATGCTCACCACTGGAAATGCCTGCTCCGTGTCCTGCGAACTAAGATCTTCACTGCCCCGAAGTGAAAAACACCCCAGTGTTTTAAAAGTAAACTGCTGGTGTTTCGCTTCTACAGGCAGACTCCCATGCTGTAGAGGGACACGGAGGCAAGGCCAGAGAGAGAGAGATGCTTCTGGGAAGCTATCTTTTATACCCCCATTTGGGGCCCGCCCAGATCCTGATGTTTCTGGGCTAAAACAAAAGGGATCCAACTGCCCCATTGTCCAGTAATGGGTTTGAATGTGTTCTCCCATTCATTTAAATGGTTTCTCCTCAGTTTGGATGTCTCCACTTGATATACAAACAAATAGCATTCAATTTCTTTGTAAACAAAGCATTGTCCTGTGGTCATCTGGAACCGCAATTGATTGACAGTCTTGAGTGCTTAGCAAACAAAGTTCCTTTGTTCATGCTGGCAGTTTCAAGCACTTGATCTTAGAGTCAACATTGTAGAACGTTCTGTAAACAGGCATCGATTGTCCTGCTGCAGGGCGGGGGGCGTGGGGGGTGGGGGGAAACTCTCCTTTGATTGACAGATTTGACTGCCATTGAACCTTTCTTCACAGACACACACACACAAGCTGTTTCCAAGTCCTTTTGCCTTCAGCCATGTGGTCTGACGGCCATTTTTGATCCCTGGAATCTTTTAAAGGCACATCACCCAGGGATTCTTTAATCAAAGAAATTAATCTTCGGAGCTGTAAATTATAGCGAAAACTTACAAGGGTGGTTGGAATCTGGAACTCACTGCCTGAAAGGGTGGTAGAGGCAGGAGCCCTCACAACATTCAAGAAGCATTTAGACGAGCACTTGAAACACCATAGCATACAAGGCTATGGACCAAGTGCTGGAAAATGGGATTAGAATAGGCAGGGCTTGATGGCCGGCGCGGACACAATGGGCTGAACGGCTTCTTTCTGTACTGTATAACTCGACTATGACTCCATTGACTTTCTGTTCCAAAGTAAACAACCCCAGCCTATCCAACCTTTCCTCGTAGCTAAAATTCCCCAGCCCAGGCAACATCCTCGTAAATCTCCTCTGTACCTTCCCTCGTGCAATCACACCAATGTGGTGACCAGAACTGTACGCAGTACAATGTGGTCGCCAGATGTCCAGGCAGAGTCAGCTGATCTGATTGGCCATTTGCGGAGTCTTGCTGTGCAGTAAACGCCCTCCACCCCGTCCCCTCAGAAGGGGGAAATGCACTTAGTGCCAAGCCTCTTGGGACATTGGTTAAAGGAGTCAAGTCAACTCAACGCTCAAAGTCATCATCTGGGACCTCCCTCGTTCAGCCTCCCCTTCCATGGTGTGCCTCACTGATCCACTTCCCTGCCGTCTCCTTTTGCAGGGAAAATTCATCCGGATCCACTTCGCAGCAACTGGGAAGCTGGCGTCGGCTGATATCGAGACCTGTAAGTCACAGAAAAAACATTGTTGAAAGTTGCATTTGAGCCCCCACCCCCTGCCCGCCATCCCACCTTGCGACGCGAAGCAGACTAACCAAGAACTCTTCCTCCCCAAACACAGATCTTCTGGAGAAGTCCAGGGTGATCTTCCAGCTGAGGGCTGAGAGGAATTATCACATCTTCTACCAGATTCTCTCCAACAAGAAGCCGGAGCTTCTGGGTACGTCCGACAATGACAATCTCCCTCAAACTCACCTACCCACCTTCTCCCCATCTCCCTCAAACCCACCGACCCACCTTCTCCCCATCTCCCTCAACCCCACCTACCCACCTTCTCTCCATCTCCCTCAACCCCAGCTACCCACCTTCTCCCTCAACCCCAGCGACCCACCTACCCACCTTCTCCCCATCTCCATCAAACCCACCTACCCACCTTCTCCCCATCTCCCTTAACCCCACCTACCCACCTTCTCCCCATCTCCCTCAACCCCACCTATCCACCTTCTCCCCATCTCCCTCAACCTCACCTACCCACCTTCTCCCCATCTCCCTCAACCCCACCTACCCACCTTCTCCCCATCTCCCTCAACCCCAGATACCCACCTTCTCCCCATCTCCCTCAGCCCCACCTACCCACCTTCTCCCCATCTCCCTCAACCCCACCTACCCACCTTCTCTCCATCTCCCTCAACCCCACCTACCCACCTTCTCTCCATCTCCCTCAACCCCAGCTACCCGCCTTCTCCCCATCTCCCTCAACCCCACCTACCCACCTTCTCTCCATCTCCCTCAACCCCAGCTACTCACCTTCTCCCCATCTCCCTCAACCCCACCTACCCACCTTCTCCCCATCTCCCTCAACCCCACCTACCCACCTTCCCCCCATCTCCCTCAACCCCAGCGACCCACCTTCTCCCCATCTCCCTCAACCCCACCTACCCACCTTCTCTCCATCTCCCTCAACCCCACCTACCCACCTTCTCCCCATCTCCCTCAACCCCACCTACCCACCTTTTCCCCATCTCCCTCAAACCCACCTACCCACCTTCTCCCCATCTCCCTCAACCCCACCTACCCACCTTCTCCCCATCCCCCTCAACCCCACCTACCCACCTTCTCCCCATCTCCCTCAACCCCACCTACCCACCTTCTCCCCATCTCCCTCAACCCCACCTACCCACCTTCTCCCCATCTCCCACAAACCCACCTACTCACCATCTCCCTCAATCCCACCTACCCACCCTCTCCCCATCTCCCTCAACTCCAGCTACCCACCTTCTCCCCATCTCCCTCAGCCCCACCTACCCACCTTCTCCCCATCTCCCTCAACCCCACCTACCCACCTTCTCCCCATCTCTCTCAACCCCAGCTACCCACCTTCTCCCCATCTCCCTCAACCCCACCTACCCACCTTCTCTCCATCTCCCTCAACCCCACCTACCCACCTTCTCCCCATCTCCCTCAACCCCACCTACCCACCCTTCCCCATCTCCCTCAAACCCACCTACCACCTTCTCCCCATCTCCCTCAACCCCACCTACCCACCTTCTCCCCATCACACTCAACCCCACCTACCCACCTTCTCCCCATCTCCCTCAACCCCACCTACCCACCTTCTCCCCATCTCCCTCAACCCCACCTACCCACCTTCTCCCCATCTCCCACAAACCCACCTACTCACCATCTCCCTCAATCCCACCTACCCACCCTCTCCCCATCTCCCTCAACTCCAGCTACCCACCTTCTCCCCATCTCCCTTAACCCCACCTACCCACCTTCTCCCCATCTCCCTCAACCCCACCTACCCACCTTCTCCCCATCTCTCTCAACCCCACCTACCCACCTTCTCCCCATCTCCCTCAACCCCACCTATCCACCTTCTCCCCATTTCCCTCAGCCCCACCTACCCACCTTCTCTCCATCTCCCTCAACCCCACCTACTCACCTTCTCCCCATCTCCCTCAACTCCAATCTACCCACCTTCTCCCCATCTCCCTCAACCCCACCTACCCACCTTCTCCCCATCTCCCTCAACCCCACCTACCCACCTTCTCCCCATCTCCCTCAACCCAACCTACCCACCTTCTCCCCATCTCTCTCAACCCCACCTACTCACCTTCTCCCCATCTCCCTCAACCCCAATCTACCCACCTTCTCCCCATCTCCCTCAACCCCACCTACTCACCTTCTCCCCATCTCCCTCAACCCCACCTACCCACCTTCTCCCCATCTCCCTCAACCCCACCTACCCACCTTCTCCCCATCTCCCTCAACCCCACCTACCCACCTTCTCCCCATCTCCCTCAACCCGACCTACCCACCTTCTCCCCATCTCCCACTTACCCACCTTCTCCCCATCTCCCTCAACCCCACCTACCCACCTTCTCCCCATCTCCCTCAACCTCACCTACCCACCTTCTCCCCATCTCCCTCAACCCCACCTACCCACCATCTGCCCATCTCCCACAACGCCACCTACTCACCATCTCCCTCAATTCCACCTACCCACCTTCTCCCCATCTCCCTCAACCCCAGCTACCCACCTTCTCCCCATGTCCCTCAACCCCACCTACCCACCTTCTCCCCATCTCCCTCAACCCCACCTACCCACATTCTCCCCATCTCCCTCATCCCCACCTACCCACCTTCTCCCCATCTCCCTCAACCCCACCGGCCCATCTTCTCCCCATCTCCCTCAACCCCACCTACCCACCTTCTCCCCATCTCCCTCAACACCAACTACCCATCTTCTCCCCATCTCCCTCAACCCCACCTACCCACCTTCTCCCCATCTCCCTCAACCCCACCTACACACCTTCTCCCCATCTCACTCAACACCACGTACCCACCTTCTCCCCATCTATCTCAACCCCACCTACCCAACTTCTCCCCATCTCCCTCAACCCCACCTACCCACATTCTCCCCATCTCCCTCAACCCCACCTACCCACCTTCTCCCCAACTCCCTCAACCCCAGCTACCCACCTTCTCCCCATCTCCCTCATCCCAACCACCAATCTTCTCCCCATCTCCCTCAACCCCACCTACCCACCTTCTCCCCATCTCCCTCAACCCCACCTACCCACCTTCTCCCCATCTCCCTTAACCACACCTACCCACCTTCTCCCCATCTCCCTCAACCCAACCTAACCACCTTTTCCCCCATCTCCCTCAAACCCACCTACCCACCTTCTCCCCATCTCCCTCATCCCAACCACCCACCTTCTCCCCATCACACTCAACCCCACCTACCCACCTTCTCCCCCATCTCCCTCAACCCCACCCACCCACCTTCTCCCCATCTCCCTCAACCCGACCTACCCACCTTCTCCCAATCTCCCTCAACCCCACCTACCCACCTTCTCCCCATCTCCCTCAACCCGACCTACCCACCTTCTCCCCATCTCCCTCAACCCCACCTACGCACCTTCTCCCCATCTCCCTCAACCCAACCTACCCACCTTCTCCCCATCTCCCTCAACCCCACCTACCCACCTTCTCCCCATCTCCCTCAACCCCACCTACCCACCTTCTCCCCATCTCCCTCAACTCCACCTACCCACCTTCTCCCCATCTCTGACTTACCCACCTTCTCCCCATCTCCCTCAACCCCAACTACCCACCTTCTCCCCATCTCCCTCAACCCAACCTATCCACCTTCTCCCCATCTCCCTCAACCCCACCTACACACCTTTTCCCCCATCTTCCTCAACCCCACCTACCCACCTTCTCCCCATCTCCCTCAACCCCACCTACCCACCTTCTCCCCATCTCCCACAACACCACCTACTCACCATCTCCCTCAATCCCACCTACCCACCTTCTCCCCACCTCCCTCAACCCCACCTACCCACCTTCTCCACATCTCCCTCATCCCCACCTACCCACCTTCTCCCCATCTCCCTCAACCCCACCGGCCCATCTTCTCCCCATCTACCTCAACCCCACCCACCCACCTTCTCCCCATCTCCCTCAACCCCACCTACCCACCTTCTCCCCATCTCCCTCAACCTCACCTACCCACCTTCTCCCCATCTCCCTCAACCCCACCTACCCACCTTCTCCCCATCTCCCTCAACCCCACCTACCCACCTTCTCCCCATCTCCCTCAACCCCAAATAGCCACCTTCTCCCCATCTCCCTCAACACCACCTACCCACCTTCTCCCCATCTCCCTCAACCCCAGCTACCCACCTTCTCACCATCTCCCGCAACCTCACCTACCCACATTCTCCCCATCTCTCTCAACCCCACCTACCCACCTTCTCCCCATCTCCCTCAACCCCACCTACCCACCTTCTCCCCATCTCCCTCAACCCCACCTACCCACCTTCTCCCCATCTCCCTCAACCCCACCTACCCACCTTCTCCCCATCTCCCTCAACCCCACCTACCCACCTTCTCCCCATCTCCCACAACACCACCTACTCACCATCTCCCTCAATCCCACCTACCCACCTTCTCCCCATCTCCCTCAACCCCAGCTACCCACCTTCTCCCCATCTCCCTCAACCCCACCTACCCACCTTCTCCCCATCTCCCTCAACCTCACCTACCCACCTTCTCCCCATCTCCCTCATCCCCACCTAAACACCTTCTCCCCATCTCCCTCAACCCCACCGGCCCATCTTCTCCCCATCTACCTCAACCCCACCCACCCACCTTCTCCCCATCGCGCTCAACCCCACCTACCCACCTTCTCCCCATCTCCCTCAACCCCACCTATCCACCTTCTCCCCATCTCCCTCAACCCCACCTACCCACATTCTCCCCATCTCCCTGAACCCCACCTACCCACCTTCTCCCCATCTCCCTCAACCCCACCTACCCACCTTCTCCCCATCTCCCTTAACCCCACCTACCCACATTCTCCCCATCTCCCTGAATCCCACCTACCCACCCTCTCCCCATCTCCCTCAACTCCAGCTACCCAACTTCTCCCCATCTCCCTCAACCCCACCTACCCACCTTCTCCCCATCTCCCTCAACCCCACCTACCCACCTTCTCCCCATCTCTCTCAACCCCACCTCCCCACCTTCTCCCCATCTCCCTCAACCCCACCTATCCACCTTCTCCCCATCTCGCTCAGCCCCACCTAACCACCTTCTCTCCATCTCCCTCAACCCCACCTACTCACCTTCTCCCCATCTCCCTCAACCCCAATCTACCCACCTTCTCCCCATCTCCCTCAACCCCACCTACCCACCTTCTCCCCATCTCCCTCAACCCCACCTACCCACCTTCTCCCCATCTCCCTCAACCCAACCTACCCACCTTCTCCCCATCTCTCTCAACCCCACCTACTCACCTTCTCCCCATCTCCCTCAACCCCAATCTACCCACCTTCTCCCCATCTCCCTCAACCCCACCTACTCACCTTCTCCCCATCTCCCTCAACCCCACCTACCCACCTTCTCCCCATCTCCCTCAACCCCACCTAGCCACCTTCTCCCCATCTCCCTCAACCCCACCTACCCACCTTCTCCCCATCTCCCTCAACCCCACCTACCCACCTTCTCCCCATCTCCCTCAACCCGACCTACCCACCTTCTCCCCATCTCCCACGTACCCACCTTCTCCCCATCTCCCTCAACCCCACCTATCCACCTTCTCCCCATCTCCCACCAGCCGCTGCCTCCTTCTGTCTCTGGTTAATCCTCCGCCTCTCGTATCCTTCCCAGATATAATTTTGGTCACCAACAATCCTTACGACTACCCGTTCATCTCCCAAGGAGAGACGACGGTCGCGTCCATCGACGATGGGGAGGAACTGATGGCCACGGACGTAAGTGTTGGGGTGTTTGGGGGTGGGTGGTGCGAGGTGAGGCGGGGGTCCTTAGCTTGACTCTGGATGCCGGCCCTGACTCAGTGAGCAGCACTCGCACCTCTGACTCAGACGGTCCTGGGTTCAAGGAGGCCGTGAGGGATTTCTGTCCTGATCCGTCCTCCCTGCCTCCTTCTTTCTCTCCTCCTCTCTTTCTTTCGATTTTTCTTTTGTTCTATCTCTTTCTTTCTTTCGTTCTTAGTTTCTTTCTTTGTTTTTTTCCATCTAACGTTCCACCTTCTGATGCATAGAATCTGCCGCTCCCTTGGGGTTGGGTTGGGTGGTGATCAAGCATAAAAACCCTCAGCAACCAAGAAAAGTGGGTGCAGAGCCTTATGCAGTGAGAGGAAAATGGGGATGGGGAGAGAGCGAGGGAAAGAGACACAGAGTTAGAGAGAGAGGGAGAGAGAGAGATAGGGAGACAGAGCGAGAGACAGAGAGAGAGAGAGACAGAGAGAGAGACAGAGAGAGACAGAGAGCGAGAGAGAGAGAGAGACAGAGAGAGACAGAGAGCGAGAGAGAGAGACAGAGAGAGAGAGAGAGAGATAGGGAGACAGAGAGGGAGAGAGACAGAGAGAGAGACAGAGAGAGACAGAGAGTGAGAGAGAGAGAGACAGAGAGAGTGAGAGACACACAGAGAGAGTGAGAGACAGAGCAAGAGACAATCAGACAGACAGACAGACAGAGAGAGACAGACAGAGAGAGAGAAACGGAGAGAGACAGAGACAGAGAGAGAGAGAGAGACAGAGAGAGATAGAGACAGAGACAGAAAGAGAGAGAGACAGAGAGACAGAGAGAGAGTGACAGAGAGAGAGCAAACTCAATTGCTACTTGGCCCTAAACAGACAATACAACATGGCTGATTACCTGACCATGGTAAAGGATAGCAAACTGAGAAAAACCTTGACAATGTACAGACTTAGTGAACATAGCCTGGCGATCGAAAAAGGTAGACACAGGCAGAACCGGCTACCAAGAGAGGACAGGATATGCTCTCACTGCAGTCAGGGAGTGGTGGAGACAGAGATGCACTTCCTCATAGCTTGTAGAAAATATCAGGGCATAAGGGAGAATTTCTACCCAAAATTCACAAAAATATGCCCGGAATTCAGAAATTTGAATGACGACCAAAAACTCCCATACCTACTAGGGGAAGAGAGAAATTGTGTCACACTAGCGGCACACTATGTTACAGCTTGCCATAAACAGAGGGACAACCACTAAATCTAAGAAAAGAGTATATATAAATTATATGAATGTATATTTATACACTCAGGGATATATCTGTTTATACACTGTATGGATAGATCTGTATTTTTGTGTACAAACATGAATGTTTTTCGATGCTTTGGCAACATAAGATGTACCTTGTCATGCCAATAAAGCGATTTGAATTGAATTGAATTGAGAGACCGAGAGAGAGAGTGAGAGAGTGTGACAGGGAAAGAGAGAGAGAACGAGAGACAGAGAGCGAGACAGAGAGGGAGACGGAGAGAGAGAGAGAGAGAGAGACAGAGTGAGAGAGAGAGAGAGACAGAGACAGAGAGAGAGAGACGGCGAACATAAGAACATAAGAACATAAGAAATAGGAGCAGGAGTAGGCCAATTGGCCCCTCGAGCCTGCTCCACCATTCAATAAGATCATGGCTGATCTGATCCTAACCGCCAATCCACTATCACAGAACCATCTCCTGAATCTAACATAATTAGACACACGAAATAGGAGCAGGATCAGGCTACACGGCCCCTGGGCCCGCTCCGCTACCCACAGGGCCATGTCCGATCCGAACCTAGACTCATGTCCAAATTCCTGCCCGCTCCCCGTAACCCTTAATTCCCTTTACTTCTAGGAAACTGTCTATTTCTGTTTTAAATTTATGTAATGATGTAGCTTCTACAGCTTTTTGGGGCAGCATATTCCATGGATCTACCACCCTCTGAGTGAAGTAGTTCCTCCTCATCTCAGTTTTGAAAGAGCAGCCCCTTATTCTAAGACTATGCCCCCTAGTTCTAGTTTCACCCATCATCGGGAACATCCTCTCCACATCCACCCGATCCAACCCCTTCACAATCTTATATGTTTCAATAAGATCGCCTCTCATTCTTCTGAACTCCAATGAGTAGAGTCCCAATCTACTCAACCTCTCCTCATATGCCCATCCCCTCATCCCCGGGATTAACCGAGTGAACCTTCTTTGTACTGACTCGAGATCAAGTATGTCCTTTCTTAAGTATGGACACCAAAACTGTACGCAGTATTCCAGGTGCGGCCTCACCAATACCTTGTACAACTGAAGCAATACCTCCCTATTTTTATATTCTATCCCCCTAGCAATGAAAGCCAACATTCCATTGGCCTTCTTAATCACTTGCTGCACCTGCATACTAACCTTTTGAGTTTCGTGCACCAGGACCCCCAGATCCCTTTGTACTTCAGTACTTTCCGGAGAGAGAGAGAGAGACAGAGAGAGAGAGAGACAGAGAGAGAGTGAGAGAGACAGAGAGAGAGAGAGACAGAGAGAGAGACAGAGAGGGAGAGAGAGAGTGGGATGGACGAGATGGGAGAACTGGTTTTGTGATGAATTCTCTCCAATGGTTTCTCGCTGTCTCCCTCTCCCCGATCGTAGAGCGCTTTCGATGTCCTGGGCTTCACTGGTGAGGAGAAGATAGGGATCTACAAGCTGACCGGGGCCATCATGCACTTCGGGAACATGAGGTTCAAGACCAAGCAGCGGGAGGAACAAGCCGAGCCCGACGGCACTGAAGGTTCGTGTGAAGGTCCTCATGGTCTACCTGCCTCGACGGGTGGGGGGCGTCCTAGGGGCTTTGTGCTAAGGGGAGGCTGGGGAGTCTGATTTCTGTGACACTGGGGAGGGGAGGGAGGGAGTGCGAGGGAGAGGGGTAGGGAGGAAGGGGGCATGGAGGGAGGGAGGATGGGAGGAAGAGCGAGGCAGAGCATGTGGGAGGGGGGTAGCAAGGAAGGGGGAGAGGGAGGAGAGAAAGGGAAGGAGGGAGGGGCGATGAGAGGGATAGGGAGGGAGGGGCGAAGGGGGGGAGGGAATGAGGGAACAAGGGAGTGAGGGAACAAGGGAGTGAGGGGGAGAGGGAGGGAGTAATATAGAAACATAGAAGATAGGAGCAGGAGTAGGCCATTCGGCCCCTCGAGCCTGCTCCGCCATTCAATGAGATCATGGCTGATCATCCAAACTCAGTACCCTGTCCCTGCCTTCTCCCCATATCACTTGATCCCTTTAGCCTTAAGAAATATATCTAACTCCTTCTTGAATATATTTAATGAATTGGCCTCAACTGCCTTCTGTGGTAGAGAATTCCACAGGTTCACCACTCTCTGGGTGAAGAAATTCCTCCTCATCTTAGTCCTAAATGGCTTACCCCTTATCCTTAGACTGTGACCCCTGGTTCTGGACTCCCCGACCATCGGGAACATCCTTCCTGCATCTAGTCTGTCCAGTCCTGTTAGAATTTTATAAGTTTCAATGAGATCCCCTCTCATTCTTCTAAACTCCAGCGAGTATAAGCCCAATCGACACAATCTCTCCTCATACGTCATTCCTGCCATCCCAGGTATCAGTCTGGTGAATCTTCGCTGCACTCCCTCCATGGCAAGAACATCCTTCCTCAGATAAGGCGACCAAAACTGCACACAATACTCAAGATGTGGCCTCACCAAGGCTCTGTACAACTGCAGCAAGACATCCTTGCTCCTGTACTCGAACCCTCTCGCTATGAAGGCCAACATACCATTTGCCTTCGTAACCGCCTGCTGCACCTGCATGCTTACCTTCAGTGACTGGTGCACAAGGACACCCAGGTCTCGTTGCACTTCCCCTTTTCCCAATCTATTGCCATTCAGATAATAATCTGCCTTCCTATTTTTGCCACCCAAGTGGATAACCTCACATTTATCCACATTATACTGCATCTGCCATGCTTCTGCCCAATCACCCAACCTGTCCAAATCATACTGGAGTTTCTCTGCATCCTCCTCACAGCACACACGCTCACCCAGCTTTGTGTTGTCTGCAAACTTGGAGATATTAAATCTAGTTCCCTCGTCCAGATCATTAAAATATATTGTGAATAGCTGGGGTCCTTGCACCGATCCCTGCGGTGCCCCACTAGTCACTGCCTGCCACTCGGAAAAAGATCCGTTTATTCCAAGTCATTGCTTCCTGTCTGCCTACCAGTTCTCTATCCAAGTCAGTAGCTTGCCCCCAATCCTATGTGTCTTAACTTTACATGCAGATCTCTTATGCGGGACCTTATCGAAAGCCTGCTGAAATTCCAAATACATCACATCCACTGGTTCTCCCTTATCTATTCCACCAGTTACATCCTCAAAAACGTCTAGTAGATTAGTCAAGCACGATTTACCTTTTGTAAATCCATGTTGACTTTGTCCGATCCTGTCACTGTTTTCCAAGTGCTCTGCTATTTCATCTTTTGTAATGGACTCTAGCATTTCCCCCACTACCGATGTCAGGCTTACCGGTCTATAATTCCCTGTTTTCTCTCTACCACCTTTTTTGAATAGTGGGGTAACATTAGCTACCCTCCAATCCATGGGTACTGTTCCAGAGTCTATAGAATTTTGGAAGATGACCAGCAATGCATCTACTATTTCTAGGGCCACTTCCTTAAGAGCCCTAGGATGTAGATTATCAGGCCCTGGGGATTTATCGGCCTTCAATCCCATCAATTTCCCTAACACCATTTCCCTACAAATACTGATTTCTTTCAGTTTCTCCCTCTCCTCAGACCCCATGTTCCCCGACATCTCTGGGAGGTTATTTGTGTCCTCCTTTGTGAAGACAGACCCAATGTATGTAATTAATTGGTCAGCCATTTCTTTGTTCCCCATTATAAATTCCCCTGATTCTGACTGCAAGGGACCTACGCTTGACTTCACCAATCCTTTTCTCTTCACATATCTATAGATATGTATCAACTCTTTGCTTCCTGTCTGCCAACCAGTTCTCTATTCAAGTCAGTACCTTACCCCCAATGCCATGTGCTTTAACTTTGCACGTTAATCTTTTATGCGGGACCTTATCGAAAGCCTTCGGAGTTCTGTGATACAAGGGAGCGGAGGGAGGGAGGGATGAGGTAGGGAGGGTTTGGAGGGAAAGAGGGAGGGAGGGAGTGATGGAGGGAGGGTGAGGGAGGGAGAGGGGTAGGGAGGAAGGGGGTATGGAGGGAGGGTGGGAGGGAGAGGGAGGCAGAGATTGTGGGAAGGGGTAGTAAGGGAGGGAGAGAGGGAAGAGAGAAAGGGAGGATAGGTGAGAGGGAGGGAGGGGGGCAGGCAGTGGTTGAGGGAGGGTCAGAGGTAGGTACGGAGTGAGGTATGGAGTGAGGGAGGGCAGAAGTGAGGGAGTGATTGGTTAGGGAGGGAGGAATGAGGGAGGGAAGGCAGGGAGGGAGGGAGTGAGCGAGAGAGGGAGGGAAGGAGCAAGGGAGGGACAGAAATAGGTATGGAGGATGGAGGGAGGGAGGGAGTGAGCGAGTGAGGGAAGGTCTTGCTGCCCTTCACTCTGGAATCTTGTCTTCCTTCATTCCAGAGGCAGATAAATCAGCATTCCTGATGGGATTGAACTCTGCCGACCTCCTGAAAGGGTTGTGTCACCCCCGGGTCAAAGTGGGCAACGAGTACGTCACCAAGGGCCAGAACGTTCAACAGGTATCCGTCTGATCTTCTACATTCCTGGGCCTTCTCCGCTACACTGTCCCATCAAACACTCCCAGGGGAGGTACAGCACGGGTTAGATACAGAGTAAAGCTCCCTCTACACTGTCCCATCAAACACTCCCAGGGCAGGTACAGCACGGGTTAGATACAGAGTGAACTCCCTCTACACTGTCCCATCAAATACTCCCAGGGCAGGTACAGCACAGGTTAGATACAGAGTAAACCTCCCTCTACACTGTCCCATCAAACACTCCCAGGGCAGGTACAGCACGGGTTAGATACAGAGTAAAGCTCCCTCTACACTGTCCCATCAATACTCCCAGGGCAGGTACAGCACGGGTTAGATACAGAGTAAAGCTCCCTCTACACTGTCCCATCAATACTCCCAGGGCAGGTACAGCATGGGTTAGATACAGAATAAAGCTCCCTCTACACTGTCCCATCAAACACTCCCAGGGCAGGTACAGCACGGGTTAGATACAGAGTAAAGCTCCCTCTACACTGTCCCATCAAACACTCCCAGGGCAGGTACAGCACGGGTTAGATACAGAGTAAAGCTCCCTCTGTACTGTCCCATCAAACACTCCCAGGGCAGGTACAGCATGGGTTAGATACAGAGTAAAGCTCCATCTACACTGCCCCATCAAACACTCCCAGGGCAGGTACAGCACGGGTTAGATACAGCGTAAAGCTCCCTCTGCACTGCCCCATCAAACACTCCCAGGGCAGGTACAGCACGAGTTAGATACAGAGTAAAGCTCCCTCTGCACTGTCCCATCAAACACTCCCAGGGCAGGTACAGCACGAGTTAGATACAGAGTAAAGCTCCCTCTACACTGTCCCATCAAACACTCCCAGGGCAGGTACAGCATGGGTTAGATACAGAGTAAAGCTCCCTCGACACTGTCCCATCAAACACTCCCAGGGCAGGTACAGCACGGGTTAGATACAGAGTAAAGCTCCCTCTGTACTGTCCCATCAAACACTCCCAGGGCAGGTACAGCATGGGTTAGATACAGAGTAAAGCTCCATCTACACTGCCCCATCAAACACTCCCAGGGCAGGTACAGCACGGGTTAGATACAGCGTAAAGCTCCCTCTGCACTGCCCCATCAAACACTCCCAGGGCAGGTACAGCACGAGTTAGATACAGAGTAAAGCTCCCTCTGCACTGTCCCATCAAACACTCCCAGGGCAGGTACAGCACGAGTTAGATACAGAGTAAAGCTCCCTCTACACTGTCCCATCAAACACTCCCAGGGCAGGTACAGCATGGGTTAGATACAGAGTAAAGCTCCCTCGACACTGTCCCATCAAACACTCCCAGGGCAGGTACAGCACGGGTTAGATACAGAGTAAAGCTCCCTCTACACTGTCCCATCAAACACTCCCAGGGCAGGTACAGCATGGGTTAGATACAGAGTAAAGCTCCCTCTACACTGTCCCATCAAACACTCCCAGGGCAGGTACAGCATGAGTTAGATACAGAGTAAAGCTCCCTCTACACTGTCCCATCAAACACTCCCAGGGCAGGTACATCACGGGTTAGATACAGAGTAAAGCTCCCTCTACACTGTCCCATCAAACACTCCCGGGGCAGGTACAGCACAGGTTAGATGCAGAGTAAAGCTCCCTCTACACTGTCCCATCAAACACTCCCAGGGCAGGTACAGCACAGGTTAGATACAGAATAAAGCTCCCTCTACACTGTCCCATCAAACACTCCCAGGGCAGGTACAGCACGGGTTAGATACAGAGTAAAGCTCCCTCTACACTGTCCCATCAAACACTCCCAGGGCAGGTACAGCACGGGTTAGATACAGAGTAAAGCTCCCTCTGTACTGTCCCATCAAACACTCCCAGGGCAGGTACAGCATGGGTTAGATACAGAGTAAAGCTCCATCTACACTGCCCCATCAAACACTCCCAGGGCAGGTACAGCACGGGTTAGATACAGCGTAAAGCTCCCTCTGCACTGCCCCATCAAACACTCCCAGGGCAGGTACAGCACGAGTTAGATACAGAGTAAAGCTCCCTCTGCACTGTCCCATCAAACACTCCCAGGGCAGGTACAGCACGAGTTAGATACAGAGTAAAGCTCCCTCTACACTGTCCCATCAAACACTCCCAGGGCAGGTACAGCATGGGTTAGATACAGAGTAAAGCTCCCTCGACACTGTCCCATCAAACACTCCCAGGGCAGGTACAGCACGGGTTAGATACAGAGTAAAGCTCCCTCTGTACTGTCCCATCAAACACTCCCAGGGCAGGTACAGCATGGGTTAGATACAGAGTAAAGCTCCATCTACACTGCCCCATCAAACACTCCCAGGGCAGGTACAGCACGGGTTAGATACAGCGTAAAGCTCCCTCTGCACTGCCCCATCAAACACTCCCAGGGCAGGTACAGCACGAGTTAGATACAGAGTAAAGCTCCCTCTGCACTGTCCCATCAAACACTCCCAGGGCAGGTACAGCACGAGTTAGATACAGAGTAAAGCTCCCTCTACACTGTCCCATCAAACACTCCCAGGGCAGGTACAGCATGGGTTAGATACAGAGTAAAGCTCCCTCGACACTGTCCCATCAAACACTCCCAGGGCAGGTACAGCACGGGTTAGATACAGAGTAAAGCTCCCTCTACACTGTCCCATCAAACACTCCCAGGGCAGGTACAGCATGGGTTAGATACAGAGTAAAGCTCCCTCTACACTGTCCCATCAAACACTCCCAGGGCAGGTACAGCATGAGTTAGATACAGAGTAAAGCTCCCTCTACACTGTCCCATCAAACACTCCCAGGGCAGGTACATCACGGGTTAGATACAGAGTAAAGCTCCCTCTACACTGTCCCATCAAACACTCCCGGGGCAGGTACAGCACAGGTTAGATGCAGAGTAAAGCTCCCTCTACACTGTCCCATCAAACACTCCCAGGGCAGGTACAGCACAGGTTAGATACAGAATAAAGCTCCCTCTACACTCATCCCACAAAATAGGTCCATTTTATTTCGTTTTTTTGAACTATATAAATGCGTTCTTTCCACATAAGCTGCTGGAATATCCAGGGCCTCCGCTCCTCAACTTTTGGGATGAAGAGTACAGACCCTGAATTCCTAAAAGCTATAAAAGACATTGATATAATTGTGTTAACAGAAACATGGTGCCAAAAAGACGTGCCGACCCACTGTCCTCCAATGTACCATGAAATCATTGTGCCCTCAGTAAAGAACACTAAAACACGCAAGGGCAGAACCTCCGGGGGAATATTGGTGTGGTATAAGGGAGAACTGGACAAACACATCTCACCGGTAAAACAGGGAAAATCACACGTATGGCTAAAACTAGATAAAAATATAGGAATAGCAAAAAAAGATGTTTACTTATGTGCGATCTACATACCTCCAATAGAATCGCCATATTTCGAAGAGGAGTTATTTGATACTCTCCACATGGAAATCAGCCATTTCCAGGCCCAAGGAAAGGTGATAATATGTGGGGACCTAAATGCAAGGACCGGTTGTGAACCTGACTTCATAGACCCACAGGGAAACAACCATGTGTTTGGCCAGACCCCTTTAGATGTCACACCAGCCATCGCAAATCGGAACAACCTTGATCGTGAAATAAATAAAAGCGGTAGGGAGGTAGTGCAACTCTGCCGAGCCTTAGGCCTGTACATAGTTAACGGTAGGTTCAGAGGGGACTCCCTAGGGAGACTCACATACTCCTCAACGCTTGGGTCTAGTGTGGTGGACTATACAATCACTGACCTGGACCCCTGCGATATCAACTCATTCACTGTCAGGCAGCAATCCCCCCTCTCAGACCATAACCAAATAAATATGTACCTTAAACTTTCTGCCCAAACTACAGACACAAAAAAGGAACCCAGTAAGCTCCATAAAATAAACCAGACATACAGATGGGCCCCAGACAGTGGAGAAAAATTCATCACAGCACTAAAGTCACCTGATCTCACAAGTAAAATATCAAAATTTAAAGAAAACCCATACGAGATCACCAGAGATGGTGTAAACATGGCCATAGAGGATATAAATATGATCTTCCATGAGGCAGCTGTAAAAGCCGACCTTGTGAAAGAGAAGAGGAAGCGTCACAAAAGACAAAATAAAAATAAGAAATGGTTTGACCACGAATGCAAAAATGCCAGAAAAGACCTGAGAAAAATATCAAACCAAAAGCATCGCCAACCAAACAATCCGGACCTACGTACTAGATACAATGAAACCCTCAAAAGATATAAACACACCATTAGGAACAAAACACAAAACTATACCCACAAAATACTCAAAGAAATTGAAAACTCCACCAATCCAAAACAATTCTGGGAAATGTGGAATAACCTGAGTACAACACAATTGCAAGCATTACCAATCCAAGATGGCGACATCTGGAGAACACATTTTGAAAACCTCTACAAAGACATCCCAATAAACGAAACAAACCCAAGTCAACATCAGGTCACAGAAAAACTCCACACATTAGAAGCAACAATTAAAGACAACCAAAACCCTCTAGACTCCCCAATCACATGGAAAGAACTGGCCACAAAAACAAAATCTCTCCACCTAAAGAAAGCCTGTGGCCCAGACAACATCAAAAATGAAATGCTCAAGTTCAGCAATATGGAGATGCAGGGTGCGGTACTCAAATTATTCAACATCATATTACGTTCAGGCTGTTTTCCCGATATCTGGTGCCAAGGACTAATCTCCCCCATATATAAAAGTGGAAACAAATCAGACCCAAATAACTACCGCGGCATCTGTGTCAACAGTTGTCTAGGGAAGTTATTCTGCAGTATTCTAAATAGTAGATTACTTGATTTTCTTAACAAACATAATATCCTCAGAAAAAAACCAAATAGGCTTTCTTCCAAAACACCGCACCGCCGACCATATCTATACCCTTCACACCCTCATTGAAAAACATATACACCAAACAAAAAATGGTAAAATATTCGCCTGTTTCATCGACTTCAAGAAAGCCTTTGACTCTATATGGCACGAAGGGCTCTATTATAAACTTCTTCAGTGTGGAATAGGGGGCAAAGTCTATGACCTTATTAAATCAATGTATCTGAAAAACAAATGCGGGGTCAAAATTGGAGACAAACGCACCGATTTCTTCACCCAGAGAAGAGGCGTCCGGCAGGGCTGCAATTTGAGCCCGACCCTGTTCAACATATACATAAATGAATTAGCAGACATGCTGGAGCAAAGCGAGTCACCAGGTCTCCGTCTCCTGGATGGAGAAGTGAAATCCCTGTTCTATGCGGACGACCTGGTTCTGCTGTCTCCCACAGAACAGGGATTACAGCAACAACTAGACCTACTCGACAAATACTGCCAAAATTGGGCTCTAACAGTAAATCTAAAGAAAACCAACATCATGATTTTTCAAAAAAGGCCCAGATGTCAGGAAAACAAATACCAGTTTACCCTCAGTGATACCACTATAGGACACACTATGAGCTACACCTACCTTGGTCTAACTATTACAGCATCAGGGAGCTTCAGCATAGCAGTGAATGCACTAAAAGAAAAAGCCCGAAGAGCCCTATATGCAATAAAAAGAAAATTCTACAACATCCAAATCCCAATCAAAATCTGGCTCAAAATATTTGACAGCATAATCCTGCCCATTGCACTGTACGGTAGTGAAGTATGGGGCCCGCTAAATCACCAAAGCTACACTAAATGGGAAAAACACACAATAGAAGCCCTACATGCAGAATTCTGCCGAAGCATCCTTCGCATCCAAAGAAAAACGCCAACAAATGCATGCAGAGCCGAACTAGGCAGATACCCACTGATAATAAACATCCAAAAACGAGCACTAAACTTCCTAAATCACCTCAAATCTAGCTCCCCAGACACCCTTCATTTCAAAGCCTTTCAGACCCAAGAGCTAAACCCAGAAAAGAGTCCCCTGAGTCAGCTGCTACTGAAACTAAGTACTCAGCCGGACCCTGACCAGCCCCAGACCAACACAGCCGTCCAAACACCAATCCGAGTGAACCAAATCATTAAACAATGCAAAGAAACCTACCTGGAACATTGGAACAAAATAACCGAAAGCCAAAGCAGATTAGAATGTTACCGGGCCCTAAAAAGAGAATATAAACTGGCAGACTACCTCACGACCATCAGAGACACAAAACAGAGACAGACCCTCACCAGGTACAGACTAAGCGACCACCAACTGGAAATTGAAAAAGGCAGATACAAGAAATCCTGGCAGCCTAGAGAGAATAGAATATGCGATCAATGTCTGGCCGGCGAGGTTGAAACAGAAATGCATT
>NC_140990.1:3087067-3102067 GCF_052327205.1 Somniosus microcephalus | reverse complement strand
CTCTCTCCTCTCTCTCTCCCCCTCTCCCTCTTCCTCCCTCCGCTCTCTCTCCCCCTCTCTCCTCCTCTCCCCCCTCTCTCCCTCCGACAGGTGTCCTATTCTACCGGAGCTCTGGCCAAATCCGTCTACGAGAAGATGTTCAACTGGATGGTTCTGAGAATCAACCAGTCGCTGGACACCAAACTCCCGAGGCAATATTTCCTCGGAGTGTTGGACATCGCGGGATTTGAGATCTTTGACGTGTGTATTACTTAACATTCAGTCGCTTACATAGATTGTACAGCACAGAAACAGGACATTCGGCCCCACTGATCCGTGCTGGTGTTCATGCTCCACACGCGCCTCCTCTCGCCCCCTCTTCATCTCACCCCATCAGCACATCCTCCTATTCCTTTCCCCCTCCTGTGTTTATCCAGCTTCCCCTTAAATGCATCTCTGCTCTTCGCCTCAACCACTCCCTGTGGTAGCGAGTTCCACATTCTCACCACTCTCTGGGGAAAGAAGTTTCTCCTGAATTCCCGATTGGATTTATTAGTGACTACCTCCTATTTATGGCCCCTAGTTTTCCTAGAATCATAGAATGATACTGGCACAGAAGGAGGCCATTCGGCCCACCATGCCTGTGCCGGCAATTTGGTAGTGCTGTCCAAATAGTCTCACTCCCCCGCTCTTTCCCCAGAGCCCTGCAAATTTTCCCCTTCAAGTATTTCTCCAATTCCCTTTTGAAAGTCACCATTGAATCTGCTTCCACTGCCCTTTCAGGCAACGCATTCCAGATCACAACGACTCGCTGCGTAAAATAAATTCTCCTCATCTCCCCCTCTGGTTCTTTTGCCAATTATCTTAAATCCGTGTCCTCTGGTTACCGACCCTCCTGCCAGTAGAAACAGTTTCTCCTTATTTACTCTATCAAAAGCATTCATGATTTTGAACACCTCTATTAAATCTCCTTTTAACCTTCTCTGCGCGAAGGAGAACAATCCCAGCTTCTCTAGTCTCTCCACATCACTGAAGTCCCTCATCCCTGGTACCATTCTGGTCAATCTCCCCTTAACCTTCTCTGCTCTAAGGAGAACAATCCCAGCTTCTCCAGTCTCTCCACATCACTGAAGTCCCTCATCCCTGGTACCATTCTGGTCAATCTCCCCTTAACCTTCTCTGCTCCAAGGAGAACAACCCCAGCTTCTCCAGTCTCTCCACATCACTGAAGTCCCTCATCCCTGGTACCATTCTGGTCAATCTCCTCTTAACCTTCTCTGCTCTAAGGAGAACAATCCCAGCTTCTCCAATCTCTCCACATCACTGAAGTCCCTCATCCCTGGTACCATTCTGGTCAATCTCCCCTTAACCTTCTCTGCTCCAAGGAGAACAATCCCAGCTTCTCCAGTCTCTCCACGTAACTGAAGTCCCTCATCCCTGGTACCATTCTGGTCAATCTCCCCTTAACCTTCTCTGCTCCAAGGAGAACAATCCCAGCTTCACCAGTCTCTTCACATAACTGAAGTCCCTCATCTCTGGTACCATTCTGGTCAATCTCCTCTTAACCTTGTCTGCTCTAAGGAGAACAATCCCAGCTTCTCCAGTCTCTCCACATAACTGTAATCCCTCATCCCTGGTACCATTCTGGCCAATCTCCCCTTAACCTTCTCTGCTCTAAGGAGAACAATCCCAGCTTCGCCAGTCTCTCCACGTAACTGAAGTCCCTCATCCCTGGTACCATTCTGGTCAATCTCCCCTTAACCTTCTCTGCTCCAAGGAGAACAATCCCAGCTTCTCCAGTCTCTCCACATAACTGAAGTCCCTCATCCCTGGTACCATTCTGGTCAATCTCCCCTTAACCTTCTCTGCTCTAAGGAGAACAACCCCAGCTTCTCCAGTCTCTCCACATCACTGAAGTCCCTCATCCCTGGTACCATTCTGGTCAATCTCCCCTTAACCTTCTCTGCTCCAAGGAGAACAATCCCAGCTTCTCCAGTCTCTCCACATAACTGAAGTCGCTCATCCCTGGTACCATTCTGGTCAATCTCCTCTTAACCTTCTCTGCTCTAAGGAGAACAACCCCAGCTTCTCCAGTCTCTCCACATAACTGAAGTCCCTCATCCCTGGTACCATTCTGGTCAATCTCCTCTTAACCTTCTCTGCTCTAAGGAGAACAACCCCAGCTTCTCCAGTCTCTCCACGTCACCGAAGTCCCTCATCCCTGGTACCATTCTGGTCAATCTCCTCTCAACCTTCTCTGCTCGAAGGAGAACAACCCCAGCTTCTCCAGTCTCTCCACATCACTGAAGTCCCTCATCCCTGGTACCATTCTGGTCAATCTTCTCTTAACCGTCTCTGCTCTAAGGAGAACAACCCCAGCTTCTCCAGTCTCTCCACATAACTGAAGTCCCTCATCACTGGTACCATTCTGGTCAATCTCCCCTTAACCTTCTCTGCTCTAAGGAGAACAACCCCAGCTTCTCCAGTCTCTCCACATCACTGAAGTCCCTCATCCCTGGTACCGATTCTGGTCAATCTCCCCTTAACCTTCTCTGCTCTAAGGAGAACAACCCCAGCTTCTCCAGTCTCTCCACATAACTGAAGTCCCTCATCCCTGGTACCATTCTGGTCAATCTCCTCTTAACCTTCTCTGCTCTAAGGAGAACAACCCCAGCTTCTCCAGTCTCTCCACATAACTGAAGTCCCTCATCCCTGGTACCATTCTGGTCAATCTCCTCTTAACCGTCTCTGCTCTAAGGAGAACAATCCCAGCTTCTCCAGTCTCTCCACATCACTGAAGTCCCTCATCCCTGGTACCATTCTGGTCAATCTTCTCTTAACCGTCTCTGCTCTAAGGAGAACAATCCCAGCTTCTCCAGTCTCTCCACATCACTGAAGTCCCTCATCCCTGGTACCATTCTGGTCAATCTCCCCTTAACCTTCTCTGCTCCAAGGAGAACAATCCCAGCTTCTCCAGTCTCTCCACATAACTGAAGTCCCTCATCCCTGGTACCATTCTGGTCAATCTCCCCTTAACCTTCTCTGCTCCAAGGAGAACAATCCCAGCTTCTCCAGTCTCTCCACATAACTGAAGTACCTCATCCCTGGTACCATTCTGGTCAATCTCCCCTTAACCTTCTCTGCTCTAAGGAGAACAACCCCAGCTTCTCCAGTCTCTCCACATAACTGAAGTCCCTCATCACTGGTACCATTCTGGTCAATCTCCTCTTAACCTTCTCTGCTCTAAGGAGAACAACCCCAGCTTCTCCAGTCTCTCCACATAACTGAAGCCCCTCATCCCTGGTACCATTCTGGTCAATCTCCCCTTAACCTTCTCTGCTCCAAGGAGAACAATCCCAGCTTCTCCAGTCTCTCCACATAACTGAAGTCCCTCATCCCTGGTACCATTCTGGTCAATCTCCCCTTAACCTTCTCTGCTCCAAGGAGAACAATCCCAGCTTCTCCAGTCTCTCCACATCACTGAAGTCCCTCATCCCTGGTACCATTCTGGTCAATCTCCCCTTAACCTTCTCTGCTCTAAGGAGAACAACCCCAGCTTCTCCAGTCTCTCCACATAACTGAAGTCCCTCATCCCTGGTACCATTCTGGTCAATCTCCCCTTAACCTTCTCTGCTCCAAGGAGAACAATCCCAGCTTCTCCAGTCTCTCCACATCACTGAAGTCCCTCATCCCTGGTACCATTCTGGTCAATCTCCCCTTAACCTTCTCTGCTCTAAGGAGTTTTGATTCCCCTACAAGTGGAAACATCTTCTCTATGTCTATCCTATTGAAGCCCTTCATCATTTTAAAGACTTCTATCAGGCCACCCCTTTTCCAGATAAAAGCGCCCCAGCCTGTTTAGTCTCTCCTGAGAGTTATAACCTTTCACTTTGGTCAAGGGCGTGGGTTTTACGGAGCATCTTAAAGAAGGAGAGAGAAGAACCGAGACGGAGAGGTTTAGGGAGGAAATAACAGAGCTTCGGGCCCCGGCATCTGAAGGCACAGCCGCCAATGGTGCAGCGATTCAAATCAAGGGATCCGCAAGAGGCCAGAATTGGAGTAACATAGAAACATAGAGTATAGGAGCAGGAGTAGGCCATTCGGCCCCTCGAGCCTGCTCCGCCATTCAATGAGATCATGGCTGATCATCCAAACTCAGTACCCTGTCCCTGCCTTCTCCCCATATCCCTTGATCCCTTTAGCCTTAAGAAATATATCCAACTCCTTCTTGAATATATTTAATGAACTGGCCTCTACTGCCTTCTGTGGTAGAGAATTCCACAGGTTCACCACTCTCTGGGTGAAGAAATTCCTTCTCATTTCTGTCCTAAATGGCTTACCCCTTATCCTTAGACTGTGAGCCCTGGTTCTGGACTCTCCGACCATCGGGAACATCCTTCCTGCAGCTAGTCTGTCTAGTCCTGTCAGAATTTTATAAGTTTCAATGTGATCCCCCCTCATTCTTCTAAACTCCAGTGAGTACAAGCCCAATCGACCCAATCTCTCCTCATACGTCATTCCTGCCATCCCAGGTATCAGTCTGGTGAATCTTCGCTGAACTCCCTCCATGGCAAGAACATCCTTCCTCAGATAAGGCGACCAAAACTGCACACAATACTCAAGGTGTGGTCTCACCGAGGCCCTGTACAACTGCAGCAAGACATCCTTGTTCCTGTACTCGAATCCTCTCGCTATGAAGGCCAACATGCCATTTGCCTTCTTAACCGCCTGCTGCACCTGCATGCTTACCTTCAGCGACTGGTGCACAAGGACACCCAGGTCTCGTTGCACTTCCCCTTCTCCCAAACTATTGCCATTCAGATAATAACCTGCCTTCCTGTTTTTGTCACCAAAGTGGATAACCTCACATTTATCCAAGTTATATTGCATCTGCCATGCTTCTGCCCAATCACCCAACCTGTCCAAATCATACTGGAGTTTCTCGGCATCCTCTTCACAGCACACACGCCCACCCAGCTTTGTGTCGTCTGCAAAGTTGGAGCTATTACATCTAGTTCCCTCGCCTAGATCATTAATATATATTGTGAATAGCTGGGGTCCTTGGACCGATCCCTGCGGTACCCCACTAGTCACTGCCTGCCGCTCAGAAAGAGACCCAGAGATCTCGGAGGGTTGTAGGGACTGGAGGAGGTTACAGAGATATGGAGGGGCAATGAGGTCATGGAGGTGAATTGAAAATGAGGGGGAAAGTTTTACAATCGAGGCGTTGCTAATGTAGGTCAGTGAGATCATGGGGTGACGGGTGAACGGGACCTGGTGCGAGTTTGGACACGGGTCTGACGAGACTCTTTAATTGGGAAATAACTTCTGATTCTCTCTGGTTCTCAGTTCAACAGCTTTGAGCAGCTCTGCATTAACTTCACCAATGAGAAACTGCAACAGTTCTTCAATCATCACATGTTCGTCCTGGAGCAGGAGGAGTACAAGAAGGAGGGCATCGAGTGGGAATTCATCGATTTCGGCATGGACCTCCAGGCCTGTATAGACCTCATCGAGAAGGTGTGGCTCGTGGAGCTCCTCATGTCCTTCTCTCAATCCTCTCCTTCTCCCAATCCACCCGCCCTCTCCCAATCCACCCGTCCTCTCCCAATCCACCCATCCTTCTCCCAATCCACCCGTCCTTCTCCCAATCCACCCGTCCTCTCCCAATTCCCGTCCTTCTCCCAATCCACCCGTCCTTCTCCCAATCCACCCGTCCTCTCCCAATCCACCCGTCCTCTCCCAATCCTCACCTCCTCTCCCAATCCTCCCGTCCTTCTCCCAATCCACCCGTCCTCTCCCAATCCACCCGTCCGTCTCCCAATCCACCCGCCCGTCTCCCAATCCACCCGTCCTTCTCCCAATCCACCCGTCCTTCTCCCAATCCACCCGTCCTTCTCCCAATCCACCCGTCCTTCTCCCAATCCACCCGTCCTTCTCCCAATCCACCCGTCCTTCTCCCAATCCACCCGTCCTTCTCCCAATCCACCCGTCCTCCCCCAATCCACCCGTCCTTCTCCCAATCCACCCGTCCTTCTCCCAATCCACCCGTCCTTCTCCCAATCCACCCGTCCTTCTCCCAATCCACCCGTCCTTCTCCCAATCCACCCGTCCTTCTCCCAATCCACCCGTCCTTCTCCCAATCCACCCGTCCTTCTCCCAATCCACCCGTCCTTCTCCCAATCCACCCGTCCTCTCCCAATCCACCCGTCCTTCTCCCAATCCACCCGTCCTTCTCCCAATCCACCCGTCCTTCTCCCAATCCACCCGTCCTCTCCCAATCCACCCGCCCGTCTCCCAATCCACCCGTCCTTCTCCCAATCCACCCGTCCTTCTCCCAATCCACCCGTCCTTCTCCCAATCCACACGTCCTTCTCCCAATCCACCCGTCCTTCTCCCAATCCACCCGTCCTTCTCCCAATCCACCCGTCCTTCTCCCAATCCACCCGTCCGTCTCCCAATCCACCCGTCCTCTCCCAATCCACCCGTCCTTCTCCCAATCCACCCGTCCGTCTCCCAATCCACCCGTCCTTCTCCCAATCCACCCGTCCTTCTCCCAATCCACCCGTCCTTCTCCCAATCCACCCATCCTCGCCCAATCCACCCGTCCTTCTCCCAATCCACCCGTCCTCTCCCAATCCACCCGTCCTTCTCCCAATCCACCCGCCCTTCTCCCAATCCACCCGTCCTTCTCCCAATCCACCCGTCCTTCTCCCAATCCACCCGTCCTTCTCCCAATCCACCCGTCCTTCTCCCAATCCACCCATCCGTCTCCCAATCCACCCGTCCTCTCCCAATCCACCCGTCCTCTCCCAATCCACCCGTCCTTCTCCCAATCCACCCGTCCTTCTCCCAATCCACCCGTCCTTCTCCCAATCCACCCGTCCTTCTCCCAATCCACCCGTCCTCTCCCAATCCACCCGTCCTTCTCCCAATCCACCCGTCCTTCTCCCAATCCACCCGTCCTTCTCCCAATCCACCCGTCCTCTCCCAATCTACCCGTCCTTCTCCCAATCCACCCGTCCTTCTCCCAATCCACCCGTCCTTCTCCCAATCCACCCGTCCTTCTCCCAATCCACCCGTCCTTCTCCCAATCCACCCTCCTTCTCCCAATCCACCCGTCCTTCTCCCAATCCACCCGTCCTCTCCCAATCCACCCGTCCTTCTCCCAATCCACCCGTCCGTCTCCCAATCCACCCGTCCTTCTCCCAATCCACCCGTCCTTCTCCCAATCCACCCGTCCTTCTCCCAATCCACCCGTCCTTCTCCCCATCCACGCGTCCTTCTCCCAATCCACCCGTCCTCTCCCAATCCACCCGTCCTTCTCCCAATCCACCCGTCCATCTCCCAATCCACCCGTCCTTCTCCCAATCCACCCGTCCTTCTCCCAATCCACCCGTCCTCTCCCAATCCACCCGTCCTTCTCCCAATCCACCCGTCCGTCTCCCAATCCACCCGTCCTCTCCCAATCCACCCGTCCTCTCCCAAGCCACCTGTCCTTCTCCCAATCCACCCGTCCTCTCCCAATCCACCCGTCCTTCTCCCAATCCACCCGTCCTTCTCCCAATCCACCCGTCCGTCTCCCAATCCACCCGTCCTTCTCCCAATCCACCCGTCCTTCTCCCAATCCACCCGTCCTTCTCCCAATCCAGCCGTCCTTCTCCCAATCCACCCGTCCTTCTCCCAATCCACCCGTCCTTCTCCCAATCCACCCGTCCTCTCCCAATCCACCCGTCCTCTCCCAATCCACCCGTCCTTCTCCCAATCCACCCGTCCTTCTCCCAATCCACCCGTTCTTCTCCCAATCCACCCGTCCCTCTCCCAATCCACCCGTCCTTCTCCCAATCCACCCGTCCTTCTCCCAATCCACCCGTCCTTCTCCCAATCCACCCGTCCTCTCCCAATCCACCCGTCCTTCTCCCAATCCACCCGTTCCTCTCCCAATCCACCCGTCCTCTCCCAATCCACCCGTCCGTCTCCCAATCCACCCTTCCTTCTCCCAATCCACCCGTCCTTCTCCCAATCCACCCGTCCTCACCCAATCCACCCGTCCTTCTCCCAATCCACCCGTCCTCTCCCAATCCACCCGTCCTCTCCCAATCCACCCGTCCTTCTCCCAATCCACCCGTCCTTCTCCCAATCCACCCGTCCTTCTCCCAATCCACCCGTCCTTCTCCCAATCCACCCGTCCTCTCCCAATCCACCCGTCCTTCTCCCAATCCACCCGTCCTTCTCCCAATCCACCCGTCCTTCTCCCAATCCACCCGTCCTTCTCCCAATCCACCCGTCCTTCTCCCAATCCACCCGTCCTTCTCCCAATCCACCCGTCCTTCTCCCAATCCACCCGTCCTTCTCCCAATCCACCCGTCCTCTCCCAATCCACCCGTCCTTCTCCCAATCCACCCGTCCTTCTCCCAATCCACCCGTCCTTCTCCCAATCCACCCGCCCGTCTCCCAATCCACCCGTCCTTCTCCCAATCCACCCGTCCTTCTTCCAATCCACCCGTCCTTCTCCCAATCCACCCGTCCTTCTCCCAATCCACCCGTCCTTCTCCCAATCCACCCGTCCTTCTCCCAATCCACCCGTCCTTCTCCCAATCCACCCGTCCTTCTCCCAATCCACCCGTCCTTCTCCCAATCCACCCGTCCTTCTCCCAATCCACCCGTCCTCTCCCAATCCACCCGTCCTTCTCCCAATCCACCCGTCCTTCTCCCAATCCACCCGTCCTTCTCCCAATCCACCCGCCCGTCTCCCAATCCACCCGTCCTTCTCCCAATCCACCCGTCCTTCTCCCAATCCACCCGTCCTTCTCCCAATCCACCCGTCCTTCTCCCAATCCATCCGTCCTTCTCCCAATCCACCCGTCCTTCTCCCAATCCACCCGTCCTTCTCCCAATCCACCCGTCCGTCTCCCAATCCACCCGTCCTTCTCCCAATCCACCCGTCCTTCTCCCAATCCACCCGTCCTTCTCCCAATCCACCCGTCCTCGCCCAATCCACCCGTCCTTCTCCCAATCCACCCGTCCTCTCCCAATCCACCCGTCCTTCTCCCAATCCACCCGCCCTTCTCCCAATCCACCCGTCCTTCTCCCAATCCACCCGTCCTTCTCCCAATCCACCCGTCCTTCTCCCAATCCACCCATCCGTCTCCCAATCCACCCGTCCTCTCCCAATCCACCCGTCCTCTCCCAATCCACCCGTCCTTCTCCCAATCCACCCGTCCTTCTCCCAATCCACCCGTCCTTCTCCCAATCCACCCGTCCTTCTCCCAATCCACCCGTCCTCTCCCAATCCACCCGTCCTTCTCCCAATCCACCCGTCCTTCTCCCAATCCACCCGTCCTTCTCCCAATCCACCCGTCCTCTCCCAATCTACCCGTCCTTCTCCCAATCCACCCGTCCTTCTCCCAATCCACCCGTCCTTCTCCCAATCCACCCGTCCTTCTCCCAATCCACCCGTCCTTCTCCCAATCCACCCGTCCTTCTCCCAATCCACCCTCCTTCTCCCAATCCACCCGTCCTTCTCCCAATCCACCCGTCCTCTCCCAATCCACCCGTCCTTCTCCCAATCCACCCGTCCGTCTCCCAATCCACCCGTCCTTCTCCCAATCCACCCGTCCTTCTCCCAATCCACCCGTCCTTCTCCCAATCCACCCGTCCTTCTCCCCATCCACGCGTCCTTCTCCCAATCCACCCGTCCTCTCCCAATCCACCCGTCCTTCTCCCAATCCACCCGTCCATCTCCCAATCCACCCGTCCTTCTCCCAATCCACCCGTCCTTCTCCCAATCCACCCGTCCTCTCCCAATCCACCCGTCCTTCTCCCAATCCACCCGTCCGTCTCCCAATCCACCCGTCCTCTCCCAATCCACCCGTCCTCTCCCAAGCCACCTGTCCTTCTCCCAATCCACCCGTCCTCTCCCAATCCACCCGTCCTTCTCCCAATCCACCCGTCCTTCTCCCAATCCACCCGTCCGTCTCCCAATCCACCCGTCCTTCTCCCAATCCACCCGTCCTTCTCCCAATCCACCCGTCCTTCTCCCAATCCAGCCGTCCTTCTCCCAATCCACCCGTCCTTCTCCCAATCCACCCGTCCTTCTCCCAATCCACCCGTCCTCTCCCAATCCACCCGTCCTCTCCCAATCCACCCGTCCTTCTCCCAATCCACCCGTCCTTCTCCCAATCCACCCGTTCTTCTCCCAATCCACCCGTCCCTCTCCCAATCCACCCGTCCTTCTCCCAATCCACCCGTCCTTCTCCCAATCCACCCGTCCTTCTCCCAATCCACCCGTCCTCTCCCAATCCACCCGTCCTTCTCCCAATCCACCCGTTCCTCTCCCAATCCACCCGTCCTCTCCCAATCCACCCGTCCGTCTCCCAATCCACCCTTCCTTCTCCCAATCCACCCGTCCTTCTCCCAATCCACCCGTCCTCACCCAATCCACCCGTCCTTCTCCCAATCCACCCGTCCTCTCCCAATCCACCCGTCCTCTCCCAATCCACCCGTCCTTCTCCCAATCCACCCGTCCTTCTCCCAATCCACCCGTCCTTCTCCCAATCCACCCGTCCTTCTCCCAATCCACCCGTCCTCTCCCAATCCACCCGTCCTTCTCCCAATCCACCCGTCCTTCTCCCAATCCACCCGTCCTTCTCCCAATCCACCCGTCCTTCTCCCAATCCACCCGTCCTTCTCCCAATCCACCCGTCCTTCTCCCAATCCACCCGTCCTTCTCCCAATCCACCCGTCCTTCTCCCAATCCACCCGTCCTCTCCCAATCCACCCGTCCTTCTCCCAATCCACCCGTCCTTCTCCCAATCCACCCGTCCTTCTCCCAATCCACCCGCCCGTCTCCCAATCCACCCGTCCTTCTCCCAATCCACCCGTCCTTCTTCCAATCCACCCGTCCTTCTCCCAATCCACCCGTCCTTCTCCCAATCCACCCGTCCTTCTCCCAATCCACCCGTCCTTCTCCCAATCCACCCGTCCTTCTCCCAATCCACCCGTCCTTCTCCCAATCCACCCGTCCTTCTCCCAATCCACCCGTCCTTCTCCCAATCCACCCGTCCTCTCCCAATCCACCCGTCCTTCTCCCAATCCACCCGTCCTTCTCCCAATCCACCCGTCCTTCTCCCAATCCACCCGCCCGTCTCCCAATCCACCCGTCCTTCTCCCAATCCACCCGTCCTTCTCCCAATCCACCCGTCCTTCTCCCAATCCACCCGTCCTTCTCCCAATCCATCCGTCCTTCTCCCAATCCACCCGTCCTTCTCCCAATCCACCCGTCCTTCTCCCAATCCACCCGTCCTTCTCCCAATCCACCCGTCCGTCTCCCAATCCACCCGTCCTTCTCCCAATCCACCCGTCCTTCTCCCAATCCACCCGTCCTTCTCCCAATCCACCCGTCCTCGCCCAATCCACCCGTCCTTCTCCCAATCCACCCGTCCTCTCCCAATCCACCCGTCCTTCTCCCAATCCACCCGCCCTTCTCCCAATCCACCCGTCCTTCTCCCAATCCACCCGTCCTTCTCCCAATCCACCCGTCCTTCTCCCAATCCACCCATCCGTCTCCCAATCCACCCGTCCTCTCCCAATCCACCCGTCCTCTCCCAATCCACCCATCCTTCTCCCAATCCACCCGTCCTTCTCCCAATCCACCCCTCCTTCTCCCAATCCACCCGTCCTTCTCCCAATCCACCCGTCCTCTCCCAATCCACCCGTCCTTCTCCCAATCCACCCGTCCTTCTCCCAATCCACCCGTCCTTCTCCCAATCCACCCGTCCTTCTCCCAATCCACCCGTCCTCTCCCAATCTACCCGTCCTTCTCCCAATCCACCCGTCCTTCTCCCAATCCACCCGTCCTTCTCCCAATCCACCCGTCCTTCTCCCAATCCACCCGTCCTTCTCCCAATCCACCCGTCCTTCTCCCAATCCACCCGTCCTCCTCCCAATTCACCCGTCCTCTCCCAATCCACCCGTCCTTCTCCCAATCCACCCGTCCTTCTCCCAATCCACCCGTCCTTCTCCCAATCCACCCGTCCTTCTCCCAATCCACCCGTCCTTCTCCCAATCCACCCGTCCTCTCCCAATCCACCCGTCCTTCTCCCAATCCACCCGTCCGTCTCCCAATCCACCCGTCCTTCTCCCAATCCACCCGTCCTTCTCCCAATCCACCCGTCCTTCTCCCAATCCACCCGTCCTTCTCCCAATCCACCCGTCCTTCTCCCCATCCACGCGTCCTTCTCCCAATCCACCCGCCTTCTCCCAATCCACCCGTCCTTCTCCCAATCCACCCGTCCTTCTCCCAATCCACCCGTCCGTCTCCCAATCCACCCGTCCTCTCCCAATCCACCCGTCCTCTCCCAATCCACCCGTCCTTCTCCCAATCCACCCGTCCTTCTCCCAATCCACCCGTCCTCTCCCAATCCACCCGTCCTTCTCCCAATCCACCCGTCCTTCTCCCAATCCACCCGTCCGTCTCCCAATCCACCCGTCCTTCTCCCAATCCACCCGTCCTTCTCCCAATCCACCCGTCCTTCTCCCAATCCAGCTGTCCTTCTCCCAATCCACCCGTCCTTCTCCCAATCCACCCGTCCTTCTCCCAATCCACCCGTCCTCTCCCAATCCACCCGTCCTTCTCCCAATCCACCCGTCCTTCTCCCAATCCACCCGTCCTTCTCCCAATCCACCCGTCCTTCTCCCAATCCACCCGTCCCTCTCCCAATCCACCCGTCCTTCTCCCAATCCACCCGTCCTTCTCCCAATCCACCCGTCCTTCTCCCAATCCACCCGTCCCTCTCCCAATCCACCCGTCCTCTCCCAATCCACCCGTCCGTCTCCCAATCCACCCTTCCTTCTCCCAATCCACCCGTCCTTCTCCCAATCCACCTGTCCTTCTCCCAATCCACCCGTCCTTCTCCCAATCCACCCGTCCTTCTCCCAATCCACCCATCCTCTCCCAATCCACCCGTCCTTCTCCCAATCCACCCGTCCTTCTCCCAATCCACCCGTCCTCTCCCAATCCACCCGTCCTTCTCCCAATCCACCCGTCCGTCTCCCAATCCACCCGTCCTTCTCCCAATCCACCCGTCCTCTCCCAATCCACCCGTCCTTCTCCCAATCCACCCGTCCTCTCCCAATCCGCCCGTCCTTCTCCCAATCCACCCGTCCTTCTCCCAATCCACCCGTCCTCTCCCAATCCACCCATCCTCTCCCAATCCACCCGTCCTCTCCCAATCCACCCGTCCGTCTCCCAATCCACCCGTCCTCTCCCAATCCACCCGTCCTTCTCCCAATCCACCCGTCCTTCTCCCAATCCACCCGTCCTTCCCCCAATCCACCCGTCCTCTCTCAATCCACCCGTCATTCTCCCAATCCACCCGTCCTCTCCCAATCCACCCGTCCTCTCCCAATCCACCCGTCCTCTCCCAATCCACCCGTCCTTCTCCCAATCCACCCGTCCTTCTCCCAATCCACCCGTCCGTCTCCCAATCCACCCGTCCTTCTCCCAATCCACCCGTCCTTCTCCCAATCCACCCGTCCTCTCCCAATCCACCCGTCCTTCTCCCAATCCACCCGTCCTTCTCCCAATCCACCCGTCCTTCTCCCAATCCACCCGTCCTTCTCCCAATCCACCGGTCCTTCTCCCAATCCACCCGTCCTTCTCCCAATCCACCCGTCCTTCTCCCAATCCACCCGTCCTTCTCCCAATCCACCCGTCCTTCTCCCAATCCACCCGTCCTTCTCCCAATCCACCCGTCCTCCTCCCAATCCACCCGTCCTCTCCCAATCCACCAGTCCTTCTCCCAATCCACCCGTCCTTCTCCCAATCCACCCGTCCTTCTCCCAATCCACCCGTCGTTCTCCCAATCCACCCGTCCTTCTCCCAATCCACCCGTCCTCTCCCAATCCACCCGTCCTTCTCCCAATCCACCCGTCCTTCTCCCAATCCACCCGTCCGTCTCCCAATCCACCCGTCCTTCTCCCAATCCACCCGTCCTTCTCCCAAACCACCCGTCCTTCTCCCAATCCACCCGTCCTTCTCCCAATCCACCCGTCCGTCTCCCAATCCACCCGTCCTCTCCCACTCCACCCGTCCTTCTCCCAATCCACCCGTCCTTCTCCCAATCCACCCGTCCTTCTCCCAATCCACCCGTCCTCTCCCAATCCACCCGTCCTTCTCCCAATCCACCCGTCCTTCTCCCAATCCACCCGTCCTTCTCCCAATCCACCCGTCCTTCTCCCAATCCACCCGTCCTTCTCCCAATCCACCCGTCCGTCTCCCAATCCACTCGTCCTTCTCCCAATCCACCCGTCCTTCTCCCAATCCACCCGTCCGTCTCCCAATCCACTCGTCCTCTCCCAATCCACCCGTCCTTCTCCCAATCCACCCGTCCTTCTCCCAATCCACCCGTCCTCTCCCAATCCACCCGTCATTCTCCCAATCCACCCGTCCTCTCCCAATCCACCCGTCCTTCTCCCAAGCCACCCGTCCTTCTCCCAATCCACCCGTCCTTCTCCCAATCCACCCGCCCTTCTCCCAATCCACCCGTCCTCTCCCAATCCACCCGTCCTCTCCAAATCCACCCGTCCTTCTCCCAATCCACCCGTCCTTCTCCCAATCCACCCGTCCTTCTCCCAACCCACCCGTCCTCTCCCAATCCACCCGTCCTTCTCCCAATCCACCCGTCCCTCTCCCAATCCACCCGTCCTCTCCCAATCCACCCGTCCGTCTCCCAATCCACCCTTCCTTCTCCCAATCCACCCGTCCTTCTCCCAATCCACCCGTCCTTCTCCCAATCCACCCGTCCTCTCCCAATCCACCCGTCCGTCTCCCAATCCACCCTTCCTTCTCCCAATCCACCCGTCCTTCTCCCAATCCACCCGTCCTCTCCCAATCCACCCGTCCTTGTCCCAATCCACCCGTCCTCTCCCAATCCGCCCGTCCTTCTCCCAATCCACCCGTCCTTCTCCCAATCCACCCGTCCTCTCCCAATCCACCCGTCCTCTCCCAATCCACCCGTC
>NC_140990.1:3009567-3084567 GCF_052327205.1 Somniosus microcephalus | reverse complement strand
GGGACGGTGGATTACAACATTATGGGCTGGCTCCAGAAGAACAAGGACCCCCTGAACGAGACGGTGGTGGGCCTGTACCAGAAGTCCTCCATGAAGCTCCTGGCCACTCTCTTTGCCAACTACGCTGGAGCAGATTCTGGTGGGTTAGAGGGACCTCCCCAGATACAGGAGTGTGAGAGAGAGGGGTTAGCGGGTCCTCTCCAGATACAGGAGTGTGTGAGAGAGGGGTTAGAGGGACCTCCCCAGATACAGGAGTGTGAGAGCGAGGGGTTAGAGGGACCTCCCCAGATACAGGAGTGTGAGAGAGAGGTTAGAGGGACCTCCCCAGGTACAGGAGTGTGAGAGAGGGGTTAGAGGGACCTCTCCAGATACAGGAGTGTGTGACAGAGGGATTAGAGGGACCTCCCCAGATACAGGAGTGTGAGAGAGAGGAGTTAGAGGGACCTCCCCAGATACAGGAGTGTGTGAGAGAGGTTAGAGGGACCTCCCGAGATACAGGAGTGTGGGAGAGGGGTTAGAGGGACCTCCCCAGATACAGGAGTGTGAGAGAGAGGAGTTAGAGGGACCTTCCCAAATACAGGAGTGTGAGAGAGGTTAGAGGGACCTCCCCAGATACAGGAGTGTGGGAGAGGGGTTAGAGGGACCTCCCCAGATACAGGAGTGTGTGAGAGAGGGGTTAGAGGGACCTCCCCAGATACAGGAGTGTGAGAGAGAGGAGTTAGAGGGACCTCCCCAGATACAGGAGTGTGTGAGAGAGGTTAGAGGGACCTCCCCAGATACAGGAGTGTGGGAGAGGGGTTAGAGGGACCTCCCCAGATACAGGAGTGTGTGAGAGAGGGGTTAGAGGGACCTCCCCAGATACAGGAGTGTGTGAGAGAGGGGTTAGAGGGACCTCCCCAGATACGGGAGAGTGGGAGAGGGGTTAGAGGGACATCCCCACATACAGGAGTGTGTCAGAGAGAGGGGTTCGAGGGACCTCCCCAGATATAGGAGTGTGAGAGAGAGAGATCAGGCCATCTTAGACTGGGTATTATGTAACGAGAAACGATTAATTAGCAATCTTGTTGTACGAAGCCCCTTGGGTCGGAGCGATCATAATATGATCGAATTCTTCATTAAGATGGAGAATGAATTAGTTGACTCAGAAACAAGGGTCCTCAATTTAAATAAAGGAAACTACGATGGTCTGAGGAGCGAGTTGGGTAGGATTGATTGGGGAATGGCACTCAAAGGGGTGACGGTGGATAGGCAATGGGAAACATTCAAAGACCGAATGGATGAACTACAGAAGTTGTTCATCCCAGTTTGGCATAAAAATAAAACAATAAAGGTGACTCAACCGTGGGTAACAAGGCAAATTAGGAATGGCATAAGGTCCAAGGAGAGGACATACAAATTGGCCAGAAAAAGCAATAATCCTGAGGATTGGGAGCAGTTCAGGATTCAACAAAGGAGGACAAAGGGATTAATTAAGAAAGAGAAAATAGAATATGAGAGTAAGCTTTCAGGGAACATAAAAACTGACTGTAAAAGCTTTTATAGATATGTGAAGAGAAAAAGATTGGTGAAGTTAAGCGTAGGTCCCTTGCAGTCAGAATCGGGGGAATTTATAATGGGGAACAAAGAAATGGCAGACCAACTAAATACATATTTTGGTTCTGTCTTCACAAAGGAGGACACAAATAACCTCCCAGAAATACCGGGGAACATAGGGTCTGATGAAAGGGTGGAACTGAAAGAAATCAGTATTTGTAAGGAAGTGGTGTTAGGAAAATTGATGGGACTGAAGGCCGATAAATCCCCAGGGCCTGATAATCTACATCCCAGGGTGCTTAAGGAAGTGGCCCTAGAAATAGTAGATGCATTGCTGGTCATCTTCCAGAACTCACTAGACTCTGGAACAGTACCCATGGATTGGAGGGTAGTTAATGTTACCCCACTATTCAAAAAAGGTGGCAGAGAAAAAGCGGGGAATTATATATCGATAGTGGGGAAAATACGAGAGTCCATTGTAAAGATGTAATAGCAGAGCACTTGGAAAGCAGTGACAGGATCGGACAAAGTCAACATGGATTTACAAAAGGTAAATCATGCTTGACTAATCTACTGGAATTTTTTGAGGATGTAACTGGTAAAATAGATAAGGGAGAACCAGTGGATGTGGTGTATTTGGACTTTCAGAAGGCTTTCGATAAAGTCCCGCATAAGAGATTAGCATGCAACATTAAGGCACATGGGATTGGGGGCAAGGTATTGACTTGGATAGAGAACTGGTTGGTGGACAGAAAGCAAAGAGTTGGAATAAACGGGTCGTTTTCCAAGTGGCAGGCAGTGACTAGTGGGGTACCGCAAGGATCGGTCCTAGGACCCCAGCTGTTCACGATATATATTAATGATCTGGACGAGGGAATTGGATGTAATATCTCCAAATTTGCAGACGACACAAAGCTGGGTGGGAGGGTATGCTGTGAGGAGGATGTCACGAAACTCCAGTACGATTTGGACAGGTTAGGTGATTGAGCAGAAACATGGCAAATGCACTATAATGTGGATAAATGTGAGGTTATCCACTTCGGTGGCAAAAACAGGAAGGCAGATTATTATTTGAATGGCAATAGATTGGGAGAAGGGGAAGTGAAAAGAAACCTGGGTGTTCTTGTGCACCAGTCGCTGAAGGTAAGCATGCAGGTGCAGCAGGTGGTGAAGAAGGCAAATGGTATGTTGGCCTTCGTAGCAAGAGGATTCGAGTACAGGAACAAGGATGTCTTGCTACAGTTGTACAGGGCCTCGGTGAGACCACACCTTGAGTATTGTGTGCAGTTTTGGTCGCCTTATCTGAGGAAGGACGTACTTGCCATGGAAGGAGTGCAGCGAAGATTCACCAGGCTGATACCTGGGATGGCAGGAATGACGTATGAGGAGAGATTGTGTCGATTGGGCTTATACTCACTGGAGTTTAGAAGATTGAGAGGGGATCTCATCGAAACCTATAAGATTCTGTCAGGCCGAGACAAACTAGATGCTGGAACAATGTTCCCGATGGTCGGGGAGTCCAGAACCAGGGGTCATTGTCTAAGGATAAGGGGTAGGACATTTAGGACTGAAATGAGGAGGAATTTCTTCACCCAGAGAGTGGATAACCTGTGGAATTCGCTGCCACAGAGGGCGGTGGAGGCCAGTTCATTAAATATATTCAAGAAAGAGTTGGATATATTTCTTAAGGCTAAAGGGATCAAGGGATATGGGGAGAAGGCAGGGACAGGGTACTGAATTTGGATGATCAGCCATGATCTCATTGAATGGTGGAGCAGGCTCGAAGGGCCGAATGGCCTACTCCTGCTCCTATCTTCTATGTTTCTATGTTAGAGGGACCTCCCCAGATACAGGAGTGTGGGAGAGGGGTTAGAGGGACCTCCTCAGATACAGGAGTGTGAGAGTGGTTAGAGGGTCCTCCCCAGATACAGGAGTGTGAGTGAGAGAGGGGTTAGAGTGACCTCCCCAGATACAGGAGTGTGAGAGTGGTTAGAGGGACCTCCCCAGATACAGGAGTGTGAGTGAGAGAGGGGTTAGAGTGACCTCCCCAGATACAGGAGTGTCTGAGAGAGGGGTTAGCGGGGCACCTCCAGATACAGGAGTGTGAGAGAGGGGTTAGAGTGACCCCCCCACAGATACAGGAGTGTGTGAGAGAGAGGTTAGAGGGAACTCCCCAGATATAGGAGTGTGGGAGAGGGGTTAGAGGGACAACCCCAGATACAGGAGTGTGAGAGAGGTTAGAGGGACCTCCCCAGATACAGGAGCGTGAGAGAGGTTAGAGGGACCTCCCCAGATACAGGAGTGTGGGAGAGAGAGGTCAGAGGGACCTCCACAGATACAGGAGTGCGTGAGAGGGGTTAGAGGGACCTCCACAGATACAGGAGCGCGAGAGAGGGGTTAGTGGGACCTCCCCAGATATAGGAGTGTGTGAGAGAGGGGTTAGAGGGACCACCCCAGATACAGGAACTCGTGAGAGAGAGGGGTTAGAGGGACCTCCCCAGATACAGGAGTGTGAGAGAGGGGTTAGAGGGACCTCCCCAGATATAGGAGTGTGTGAGAGAGGGGTTAGAGGGACCACCCCAGATACAGGAGTGAGAGAGAGTGGTTAGAGGGACCTCCCCAGATACAGGAGTATGTGAGAGGGGTTAGAGGGCCCTCTCCAGATATAGGAGTATGTGAGAGGGGTTAGAGGGACCTCCCCAGATACAGGAGTGAGAGAGAGGGTTTAGAGGGACCTCCCCAGATACAGGAGTGTGTGGGAGGGTTTAGAGGGACCTCCGCAGATATAGGAGTGTGTGAGAGGAGTTAGAGGGACCTCCCCAGATATAGGAGTGAGAGAGAGGGGTTAGAGGGATCTCCCCAGATACAGGAGTGTGTGTGAGAGGGGTTAGAGGGACCTCCCCAGATACAGGAGTGTGAGAGAGGGGTTAGAGGGACCTCCCCAGATGCAGGAGTGTGTGAGAGAGGGGTTAGAGGGACCTCCCCAGATACAGGAGTGAGAGAGAGTGGTTAGAGGGACCTCCCCAGATACAGGAGTGTGTGAGAGAGTTTAGAGGGAACTCCCCCGATACAGGAATGTGAGAGATGGGTTAGAGGGACCTCCTCAGATACAGGAATGTGAGAGATGGGTTAGAGGGACCTCCCCAGATACAGGAGTGTGTGGGAGGGTTTAGAGGGACCTCCGCAGATATAGGAGTGAGAGAGCGGGGTGAGAGGGACCTCCCCAGATACAGGAGTGTGTGGGAGAGGTTAGGAGGACCTCCCCAGATATAGGAGTGAGAGAGAGGGGTTAGAGGGACCTCTCCAGGTACAGGGGTGTGAGAGAGAGTGGTTAGAGGGACCTCCCCAGATACAGGAGTGTGTGAGAGGGGTTAGAGGGACCTCCCCAGATACAGGGGGAGTGAGAGAGAGAGGTTCGAGGGACCACCCCAGATACAGGAGTGTCAGAGAGAGGGGTTAGAGGGACCTCCCCAGATACAGGAACTCGTGAGAGAGAGGGGTTAGAGGGACCTCCCCAGATACAGGAGTGTGAGAGAGGGGTTAGAGGGCCCACCCCAGATACAGGAGTGTGAGAGAGGTGTTAGAGGGACCTCCCCAGATGTAGGAGTGTGTGAGAGAGGGGTTAGAGGGACCTCCCCAGATACAGGAGTGTGTGAGAGAGGTTAGAGGGACCTCCCCAGATACAGGAGTGTGTGAGAGAGGGGTTAGAGGGACCTCCCCAGATACAGGAATGTGAGAGATGAGTTAGAGGGTCCTCCCCAGATACAGGAGTGTGTGAGAGGGTTTAGAGGGACATCCCCAGATGTAGAAGTGAGAAAGAGGGGTTAGAGGGACCTCCCCAGATACAGGAACTCGTGAGAGAGAGGGGTTAGCGGGACCTCCCCAGATACAGGAGCGTGAGAGAGGGGTTAGAGGGACCTCCCCAGATATAGGGGTGTGAGAGAGAGGTTAGGGGGACCTCCCCAGATACAGGAGTGTGAGAGAAAGTGTTTAGAGGGACCTCCCCAGATACAGGAGTGTGAGAGAGGGGTTAGAGGGACCTCCCCAGATATAGGAGTGTGAGAAAGAGGTTAGGGGGACCTCCCAAGATACAGGTGTGTGAGAGAAAGGGTTTAGAGGGACCTCCCCAGATATAGGTGTGAGAGAGAGTGGTGAGAGGGACCTCCCCAGATACAGAAGTGTGAGAGAGAGGTTAGAGGGACCACCCCAGATATAGGAGTGTGAGAGAGAGGTTAGAGGGACCTGTCCAGATATAGGAGTGAGAGAGAGGGTTTAGAGGGACCACCCCAGACACCGGAGTGTGAGAGAGAGGGGTTAGAGGGACCTCCCCAGATACAGGAGTGTGAGAGAGAGGGTTTAGAGGGACCTCCCCAGATATAGGAGTGTGAGAGAGGGGTTAGAGGGTCCTCCCCAGATACAGGAGTGTGAGAGAGAGGGTTTAGAGGGACCTCCCCAGATACAGGAGTGTGAGAGAGGGGTTAGGGGGACCTCCCCAGATACAGGAGTGTGAGAGAGGGGTTAGAGGGACCTCTCCAGATACAGGAGTGTGAGAGAGAGGGTTTAGAGGGACCTCCCCAGTTACAGGAGTGTGAGAGAGAGGGTTTAGAGGGACCTCCCCAGTTACAGGAGTGTGAGAGAGGGGTTAGAGGGACCTCCCCAGATACAGGAGTGAGAGAGAGGGTTTAGAGGGACCTCCCCAGATACAGGAGTGTGTGGGAGGGTTTAGAGGGACCTCCGCAGATATAGGAGTGTGTGAGAGGAGTTAGAGGGACCTCCCCAGATATAAGAGTGAGAGAGAGGGGTTAGAGGGACCTCCCCAGATACAGGAGTGTGAGAGAGGGGTTAGAGGGACCTCCCCAGATGCAGGAGTGTGTGAGAGAGGGGTTAGAGGGACCTCCCCAGATACAGGAGTGAGAGAGAGTGGTTAGAGGGACCTCCCCAGATACAGGAGTGTGTGAGAGAGTTTGGAGGGAACTCCCCCGATACAGGAATGTGAGAGATGGGTTAGAGGGACCTCCTCAGATACAGGAATGTGAGAGATGGGTTAGAGGGACCTCCCCAGATACAGGAGTGTGTGGGAGGGTTTAGAGGGACCTCCGCAGATATAGGAGTGAGAGAGCGGGGTGAGAGGGACCTCCCCAGATACAGGAGTGTGTGGGAGAGGTTAGGAGGACCTCCCCAGATATAGGAGTGAGAGAGAGGGGTTAGAGGGACCTCCCCAGGTACAGGAGTGTGAGAGAGAGGGGTTAGAGGGACCTCCCCAGATACAGGAGTGTGTGAGAGGGGTTAGAGGGACCTCCCCAGATACAGGAACTCGTGAGAGAGAGGGGTTAGAGGGACCTCCCCAGATACAGGAGTGTGAGAGAGGGGTTAGAGGGCCCACCCCAGATACAGGAGTGTGAGAGAGGGGTTAGGGGGACCTCCCCAGATATAAGAGTGTGTGAGAGAGGGGTTAGAGGGACCTCCCCAGATACAGGAGTGTGTGAGAGAGGTTAGAGGGACCTCCCCAGATACAGGAGTGTGTGAGAGAGGGGTTAGAGGGACCTCCCCGATACAGGAATGTGAGAGATGAGTTAGAGGGTCCTCCCCAGATACAGGAGTGTGTGAGAGGGTTTAGAGGGACATCCCCAGATATAGAAGTGAGAAAGAGGGGTTAGACGGACCTCCCCAGATACAGGAACTCGTGAGAGAGAGGGGTTAGCGGGACCTCCCCAGATACAGGAGCGTGAGAGAGGGGTTAGAGGGACCTCCCCAGATATAGGAGTGTGAGAGAGAGGTTAGGGGGACCTCCCTACATACAGGAGTGTGAGAGAAAGTGTTTAGAGGGACCTCCCCAGATACAGGAGTGTGAGAGAGGGGTTAGAGGGACCTCCCCAGATATAGGAGTGTGAGAAAGAGGTTAGGGGGACCTCCCAAGATACAGGTGTGTGAGAGAAAGGGTTTAGAGGGACCTCCCGAGATATAGGTGTGAGAGAGAGGGGTTAGAGGGACCTCCCCAGATATAGGAGTGTGAGAGAGAGGTTAGAGGGACCTGTCCAGATATAGGAGTGAGAGAGAGGGTTTAGAGGGACCACCCCAGATACAGGAGTGTGAGAGAGAGGGATTAGAGGGACCTCCCCAGATACAGGAGTGTGAGAGAGAGGGTTTAGAGGGACCTCCCCAGATATAGGAGTGTGAGAGAGGGGTTAGGGGGTCCTCCCCAGATACAGGAGTGTGAGAGAGAGGGTTTAGAGGGACCTCCCCAGATACAGGAGTGTGAGAGAGGGGTTAGAGGGACCTCCCCAGATACAGGAGTGTGAGAGAGAGGGTTTAGAGGGACCTCCCCAGATACAGGAGTGTGAGAGAGAGGGTTTAGAGGGACCTCCCCAGTTACAGGAGTGTGAGAGAGGGGTTAGAGGGACCTCCCCAGATACAGGAGTGTGAGAGAGAGGGTTTAGAGGGACCTCCCCAGATACAGGATTGTGAGAGAGAGGTTAGGGGGACCTCCCCAGATACAGGAGTGTGAGAGAGAGGTTAGAGGGACCTCTCTAGTTAAAGGAGTGTTAGAGAGAGGTTAGAAGGATCCCCAGATACAGGAGCATGATAGAAGGGTTACAGGGACCCTTCCAGATACAGGAGTGTGTGAGAGGAGTTCGAGGGCCCTCCACAGATACAGGAGTGTGAGAGAGGGGTTAGAGGGTCCTCCCCAGATACAGGAGTGTGTCAGAAAGGGGCTGGAGGGACCTTCCCAGATGCAGGAGTGTGTGAGAGATGGGTTAGAGGTACCTCCCTAGATACAGGAGTGTATGAGACATGGGTTAGATGGACCTACCTAGATACAGGAGTGTGAGAGGGAGATGTTAGAGGGACAGCCCCAGATACAGGAGTGTGAGAGGGAGATGTTAGAGGGACAGCCCCAGATACAGGAGTGTGAGAGAGAGGTTAGAGGGACCTCACCAGATACAGGAATGTGTGAGAGAGGGTTTGAGGCAATTGATTACAATCTTGCATTTAAATCTCTTAACTTGCGCACCTACAGGGATTTAGTCAGTGATTGAGTGTCTATCTCATAAAGGCCTCTGATTTTTCCAATTTTATCTTACAGAGACCAAGGGTAAAGGAAGTAAAAAGAAGGGTTCTTCATTTCAGACTGTATCTGCACTGCACAGGGTAAGTGGTTCTTACACAGTGAATAATCCTTACCCTGCTGAATAAACAGTGACTCTGTAGTCATACAGTGAATAATCCTTACCCTGCTGAATAAACAGTGACTCTGTACAGTTACACAGTGAATAATCCTTACCCTGCTGAATAAACAGTGACTCTGTACAGTTACACAACAAATAATCCTTACCCTGCTGAATAAACTGCATCTCTGTAGTCACACAGCGAATAATCCTTACCCTGCTGAATAATCAGTGACTCTGTACAGTTACACAGTGAATAATCCTTACCCTGCTGAAAACACAGTGACTCTGTACAGTTACACAGTGAATAATCCTTACCCTGCTGAATAAACAGTGACTCTGTACAGTTACACAGCAAATAATCCTTACCCTGCTGAATAAACTGCATCTCGGTAGTCACACAGCGAATAATCCTTACCCTGCTGAATAATCAGTGACTCTGTACAGTTACACAGTGATTAATCCTAACCCTGCTGAATGAACTGCATCTCTGTAGTCACACAGCAAATAATCCTTACCCTGCTGAATAAACTGCATCTCTGTAGTCACACAGCGAATAATCCTTACCCTGCTGAATAAACAGTGACTCTGTACAGTTACACAGCAAATAATCCTTACCCTGCTGAATAAACAGTGACTCTGTACAGTTACACAGCAAATAATCCTTACCCTGCTGAATAAACAGTGACTCTGTACAGTTACACAGTGAATAATCCTTACCCTGCTGAATAAACAGCGTCTCTGTAGTTACACAGTGAATAATCCATACCCTGCTGAATAATCAGTGACTCTGTACAGTTACACAGTGAATAATCCTTACCCTGCTGAATAAACAGCATCTCTGTACAGTTACACAGTGAGTGACCCTTACCCTGCTGAATAAACAGTGACTCTGTCCAGTTACACAGTTAATGACCCTTACCCTGAATATACAGTGACTCTGTACAGTTACACAGTGAATAATCCTTACCCTGCTGAATAAACAGTGACTCTGTACAGTTACACAGCAAATAATCCTTACCCTGCTGAATAAACAGCGACTCTGTACAGTTACACAGTGAATAATTCTAACCCTGCTGAATAAACAGCGTCTCTGTAGTCACACAGCGAATAATCCTTACCCTGGTGAATAAACAGGGACTCTGTACAGTTACACAGTGAATAATCCTTACCCTGCTGAATAAACAGTGTCTCTGTAGTCACACAGCGAATAATCCTTACCCTGCTGAATAAACAGGGACTCTGTACAGTTACACAGTGAATAATCCTTACCCTGCTGAATAAACAGTGACTCTGTACAGTTAAACAGTGAATAAGCCTTACCCTGCTGAATAAACAGCGACTCTATACAGTTACAGTGAGTGACCCTTACCCTGCTGAATAAACAGTGACTCTGTACAGTTACACATTGATTGACACTTATCTTTCTCACCCCTAGGAGAACTTGAACAAATTGATGACAAACTTGAGGAGCACTCACCCGCATTTTGTGCGTTGCATCATCCCGAACGAACGGAAATGTCCAGGTACGAAAGGGGCTTATAATGGGGATGTGGGACTCAGGAAAGGCCCAGGCGCCATTACCGGCCTGTTGCTACTGAGGGCAACAAGGCAGCCATTTTGGTCACAGGACAACGCTACGATCCCGCTGAATTGCGGTGCCCCCTCAGGACTGCCCCTCCGACAGTGCGGCGCTCCCTCAGTACTGCCCCTCCGACAGTGCGGCGCTCCCTCAGTACTGCCCCTCCGATAGTGCAGTGCTTCCTCAGTACTGCCCCTCCGACAGTGCGGCGCTCCCTCAGTACTGCCCCTCTGATAGTGCAGTGCTTCATCAGTACTGCCCCTCCGACAGTGCAGCGCTCCCTCAGTACTGCCCCTCCGACAGTGCGGCGCTCCCTCAGTACTGCCCTTCCGACAGTGTGACACTCCCTCAGCACTGCCCCTCCGACAGTGCGGCACTCCCTCAGTACTGCCCCTCCAACAGTGCAGCGCTCCCTCAGTACTGCCCCTACGACAGTGCAGCGCTTCCTCAGCACTGCCCCTCCGACAATGCGGCGCTCCCTCAGTACTGCCCCTCCGAGAGTGCGGCGCTCCCTCAGTACTGACCCTCCGACAGTGCGGCGCTCCCTCAGTACTGCCCCTCCGACAGTGCGGCGCTCCCTCAGTACTGCCCCTCCGACAGTGCGGCGCTCCCTCAGTACTGCCCCTCCGACAGTGCGGCGCTCCCTCAGTACTGCCCCTCCGACAGTGCGGCGCTCCCTCAGTACTGCCCCTCCGACAGTGCGGCGCTCCCTCAGTACTGCCCCTCCGACAGTGCAGCGCTCCCTCAGTACTGACCCTCCGACAGTGCGGCACTCCCTCAGTACTGCCCCTCCGACAGTGCGGCGCTCCCTCAGTACCGGGCAACTGGGGACTGAACACCTGGTTAATGGGGCTGGAACTGACAAACTCATACCCTCAAAGAAGTGGTGGGGGTTGATGGGGCGGGCAGGAGAGCGATCCCGACCTAGCCTAGCTGGCAGCTGAATGTTGGCAGTTGAACTCCTCGCTGACCTCTTGTTTTTTCTCTACTGTTTAGGGGAGATGGACAATCCGCTGGTCATGCACCAACTGCGGTGTAATGGCGTGCTCGAGGGGATCAGGATCTGCCGGAAAGGGTTCCCCAATCGCATCCTGTACGGAGATTTCCGCCAGCGGTGAGTACATCTCTGACAACCCGCGGGGAGCATATGGTCGTTAGAATCAGGAGCAGGAGTCGGCCACACGGCCCCTCGAGACTGCCCCGCTATTCAATAAGATCACGGCTGATCTCTCGACGTAACTGAAGTCCCTCATCCCTGGTACCATTCTGGTCAATCTCCGCTTAACCTTCTCTGCTCGAAGGAGAACAATCCCAGCTTCTCCAGTCTCTCCACATAACTGAAGTCCCTCATCCCTGGTACCATTCTGGTCAATCTCCCCTTAACCTTCTCTGCTCTAAGGAGAACAACCCCAGCTTCTCCAGTCTCGCCACATAGCTGAAGTCCCTCATCCCTGGTACCATTCTGGTCAATCTCCGCTTAACCTTCTCTGCTCTAAGGAGAACAACCCCAGCTTCTCCAGTCTCTCCACATAACTGAAGTCCCTCATCACTGGTACCATTCTGGTCAATCTCTCCTTAACCTTCTCTGCTCCAAGGAGAACAATCCCAGCTTCTCCAGTCTCTCCACATAACTGAAGTCCCTCATCACTGGTACCATTCTGGTCAATCTCTCCTTAACCTTCTCTGCTCTAAGGAGAACAACCCCAGCTTCTCCAGTCTCTCCACATAACTGAAGTCCCTCATCCCTGGTACCATTCTGGTCAATCTCCCCTTAACCTTCTCTGCTCTAAGGAGAACAACCCCAGCTTCTCCAGTCTCTCCACATAACTGAAGTCCCTCATCCCTGGTACCATTCTGGTCAATCTCCCCGTAACCTTCTCTGCTCTAAGGAGAACAACCCCAGCTTCTCCAGTCTCTCCACATAACTGAAGTCCCTCATCCCCTGGTACCATTCTGGTCAATCTCCCCTTAACCTTCTCTGCTCTAAGGAGAACAATCCCAGCTTCTCCAGTCTCTCCACGTAACTGAAGTCCCTCATCCCTGGTACCATTCTGGTCAATCTCCCCTTAACCTTCTCTGCTCTAAGGAGAACAATCCCAGCTTCTCCAGTCTCTCCACGTAACTGAAGTCCCTCATCCCTGGTACCATTCTGGTCAATCTCCCCTTAACTTTCTCTGCTCTAAGGGTAACAACCCCAGCTCCTCCAGTCTCTCCACATAACTGAAGTCCCTCATCCCTGGTACATACCCTTTAATATCGCACCCAGTCTAATACCACTCTCCCCCTCACTCCCCTTACCCTTTAATATCCCAACTAAAGGCTCTATTATTTGAGACCACATCTTGAGTATTGTGTGCAGTTTTGTTCACCTTATCTGAGGAAGGATGTTCTTGCCATGGAGGGAGTGCAGCGAAGATTCACCAGGCTGATACCTGGGATGGCAGGAATGACGTATGAGGAGAGATTGGGTCGATTGGGCTTGTACTCGCTGGAGTTTAGAAGAATGAGAGGGGATCTCATTGAAACTTATAAAATTCTGACAGGACTGGACAGACTAGATGCAGGAAGGATGTTCCTGATGGTGGGGGAGCCCAGAACCAGGGGTCACAGTCTAAGGATAAGGGGTAAGCCATTTAGGACAGAGATGAGGAGGAATTTCTTCACCCAGAGAGTGGTGAACCTGTGGAATTCTCTACCACAGAAGGCAGTTGAGGCCAATTCATTAAATATATTCAAGGAGTTAGATGTTTTTCTTAAGGCTAAAGGGATCAAGGGATATGGGGAAAAGGCAGGGACAGGGTACTGAATTTGGATGATCAGCCATGATCTCATTAAGTGGCGGAGCGGGCTCGAGGGGCCGAATGGCCTACTCCTGCTCCTATCTTCTATGTTTCTATGTACACCAGCCCCTTTGCAATAAAGGCCAACATACCATTTGCCTTCCTAATTGCTTGCTGTACCTGAATGCTAAGTCTCTATGTTTCCTGTACGAGGGCACCTGAATCTCTCTGAACACCAATAGTTCATAGTTTCTCACGGTTTAAAAAATATTCTGTTGTTCTATTCCTCCTACCAAACCTCACATTTCCCCACATTGTACTCCATCTGTGTCACTATACCACCAGGTGTAGCATAGAATCTTAGAATCATAGAAATTCACAGCACCGAAGGAGGCCATTCGGCCCATCTTGTCCGCGCCGGTCGACAAAGAGCTCTCCGGCCTAATCCCACTTTCCAGCTCTCGGTCCATAGCCCCGTAGGTTACGGCACTTCAAGCGCACATCCAAGTGCTTTTTAAATGTGATGAGGGTTTGTGCCTCGACCACCCTTTCAGGCAGTGAGTTCCAGACCCCCACCGCCCCCTGGGTGAAGAAAGTTCTCCTCAACTCCCCCCTAAACTTCTGACCAATTACTTTAAATCTGTGCCCCCTGGTTATTGACCTCCCTGCTAAGGGAAATAGGTCCTTCCTATCCATTCTGTCTCGGCCTCTCATAATGTTATACACCTCAATCAAGTCTCCCCTTAGCCTCCTCTGTTCCAAAGAAAACAACCTTAGCCTATCCAATCTTTCCTCATAGCTAAAATTCCCCAGCCCAGGCAACATCCTCGTAAATCTCCTCTGCACCCTCTCTAGTGCAATCACATCTTTCCTGTAATGTGGTGACCAGAACTACACGCAGTACTCTAGCTGTGGCCTAACTAGTGTTTTATACAGTTCAAGCATAAACCCCCCTGCTCTTGTATTCTATGCCTCGGTTCATAAAGGAAAGTTTCCCGTAGACCTTCTTAACCACCTTATCACAGAATCCCCACAGTGCAGATAGAGGCCATTTCGGCCCATCGAGCCTGCACCGACACATATCCCACCCGATCCCCGTAACCCCTACACCAACACATATCCCACCCTATCCCCGTAACCCCACGTATTTAATCCCCCTAACACTAAGGGTCAATTTATCACAGCCAATCAACCTAACCCGCACATCTTTGGACTGTGGGAGGAAACCGGAGCACCCGGAGGAAACCCACGCAGACACAGGGAGAATGTGCAAACTCCACACAGACAGTCGCCCGAGGCCGGATTCGAACCCGGGTCCCTGGCGCTGTGAGGCAACAGTGCTAACCACTATGCCACCGTGGTGCTGCCCTCAGTGATCTGTGGACATGCACTCCAGGGTCCCTCTGATCCTCTACACTACTCAGTGCCCTACCATTTAATGTGTATTCCCTTGCCTTGTTAGCCCTCCCCAAATACATTACCTCACACTTCTCCGGATTGAATTCCATTTGCCACTGTTCTGCCCACCCGACCAGAGTCACAGAGTCATGGGGGGAGAAATTGGGTGAGTAGCGCCACCTGTTAGCGCCTAAAGAGGCCGTCAGTGGCTGTAGCGCCACTGGCTGCGCCTCCCGCGATATTCAGCAGGGGCGCTAATGGTGGCGTTAGCCATTTGCGCTGCGCCGCCACCGATGACGTCATCGGTGTGCGCAGCGCCCCATTCGCGATATTTGGTAGCGAACGCCGCAGTTGCGCCGTTCGCTACCCGCGCCCGGTTCACGGGGCCTTGCTGTGCCGGCAGCGGCGCAAGTTAAGGTGGAGGTGCGGGGCGGCCGCCTGCCAGCCCCTCCGTCCCCGGCCTCCTGACCCCACCCCCCCCTCCCCGCCGCGGCATTGCCGGCTGTTTCCTGAGAGCCCGGCACTTCCCCTTGGTGCCGGGCTCATTTGCCGGCACTCGCGAGCGGGGATCGCGCTGTTGCAGGCCCCTCCCCCTTAACAGTGGGCGGAAGGCCTGCAGTACCGCAGCGTGCCGTGCCGCAGCGTGTGGCGCTGCGGCACGTTGCGCTGCGATATTCAGTTTCAGCGCCCGAAGAGGGACGCGGAGCGCCTCGAGACTCGCCCCGTGTCCCTCGAGGGGCAATGAGACTGAATATCTGATGATCGCTAAAGCCTCGAATGCTGCGCTAAATCCTGCGCTCAGGCGACTTTTGCGCCACTTTGGCGCCCCAACCCAATTTCTAGGCCATAGAGTTATACAGCACAGAAAGAGGCCATTCGGCCCATCGTGTCCACGCCAGCCATCAAGCCCTGTCTATTCTAATCCCATTTTCCAGCACTTGGTCCCTAGCCTTGTATGCTATGGTGTTTCAAGTGCTCATCTAAATGCTTCTTGAATGTTGTGAGGGTTCCTGCCTCTACCACCCTTTCAGGCAGTGAGTTCCAGATTCCAACCACCCTCTGGGTGAAAAAGTTTTTCCTCAAATCCCCTCTAAACCTCCTGCCCCTTACCTTGAAACTATGCCCCCTGGTTATTGACCCCTCTACTAAGGGGAAAAGTTCCTTTCTATCCACCCTATCTATGCCCCTCATAATTTTGTACACCTCAATCAGGTCCCCCCTCAGCCTTCTCTGCTCTAAGGAAAACAACCCCAGCCTGTCCAGTCTTTCTTCATAGCTGAAGCGCTCCAGCCCAGGTAACATCCTGGTGAATCTCCTCTGCACCCTCTCCAATGCAATCACATCCTTCCTATAGTGTGGCGACCAGAACTGCACACAGTATTCCAGCTGTGGCCTAACTAGCGTTTTGTACAGCTCCATCATAACCTCCCTGCTCTTATATTCTATGCCTCGGCTAATGAAGGCAAGTATCCCATATGCCTTTTTAACCACCTTATCTACCTGTCCTGCTGCCTTCAGGGATCTATGTACATGCACACCAAGGTCCCTCTGATCCTCTGTCCTTCCATTGATATCTTCCTGCAGTCCACAGCTTTCTTCTTTATTATCGACCACACGGCCAATTTCGGATCATCTGCAAACTTCTTAATCATGCCCCCTTACATTGAAGTCTAAATCATTGAAATATATACCACAAAAGGCACATGTGTACAAGTCGCTTGAAGGAGAAAGGGTTTAGACTGTAATTATTGACTGGTTGTGCTCTTCGGGGCGGTGTCGCGTGTACAAGGTCAATTGAAGGGCAATGGTCCTGTCTGCTACCATGGTCACCTTCCTCACCTTGTGCCTTTGCATGAAGCAGGGCCTTATCACAGCTTCTAGAAACAGCCCGAAGACCGACACAAAGAATCAGCTCCTTTGGTGTCCGCTGGCTCTTGTAGGCTGACGCGGCGGCCATTTTGCACACAGTAAGATCCCACAAACAGCATAGAAACAAAGAAGATAGGAGCAGGAGTAGGCCATTCGGCCCCTCGAGCCTGTTTCGCCATTTAATGAGATCATGGCTGATCATCCAAATTAAGTACCCTGTCCCTGCTTTCTCCCCATATCCCTTGATCCCTTTAGCCTTAAGAAATATCTCTAACTCCTTCTTGAATATATTTAATAAGTTGGCCTCTACTGCCTTCTGTGGTAGAGAATTCCACAGGTTCACTACTCTCTGGGTGAAGAAATTCCTCCTCATCTCAGTCCTTAGACTGTGACTCCTGGTTCTGGACTCCCCGCCATCGGGAACATCCTTCCTGCATCTAGTCTGTCTAGTCCTGTTAGAATTTTATAAGTTTCAATGAGATCCCCTCTCATTCTTCTAATCTCTAGCGAATATAAGCCTAATTGACCCAATCTCTCTTCATACGTCATTCCTGCCATCCCAGGTATCAGTCTGGTGAATCTTCGCTGCACTCCCTCCATGGCAAGAACATCCTTCCTCAGATAAGGCGACCAAAACTCCACACAATACTCAAGGTGTGGTCTCACCAAGGCCCTGTACAGAGGCTATGGTGAGATGGGCCGGTGAGGTTGAGGGAGATGGGGAGAATGTGGGCAGGTGGGGTTTAGGGAAATGGGGAGAAGGTGGGTAGGTGGGGTTGGGCGATATGTGGAGAAGGTGGGTAGGTGGTATTGAGGGCGATGGGGAAAAAGTGGTTGGTGGGTTTGAGGGAGATGGGGAGAAACTGGGTAGGTGAGGTTGAGGGAGATGAGGAGAAGGTGGGTAGTTGGGGTTGAGGGAGATGGGGAGAAGGTGGTTAGGTGTGGTTGAGGGAGATGGGGAGAAGGTGGGTGGGTGGGGTTGAGGGAGATGGGGAGACGTTGGGCAGGTGTGGTTGAGGGAGATGGGGAGAAGGTGGGTAGGTGGGGTTGAGGGAGATGGCGAGAAGGTGGGTGGGTGGGGTTGAGGGAAATGGGGAGAAGGTGGGTAGGTGGGGTTGAGGGAGATGGGGAGAAGGTGGGTAGGTGGGGTTGAGGGAGATGGGGAGAAGGTGGGTAGGTGGGGTTGAGGGAGATGGGGAGAAGGTGGGTGGGTGGGGTTGAGAGAGATGGGGAAAAGGTGGGTAGGTGGGGTTGAGGGAGATGGGGAGAAGGTGGGTAGGTGGGGTTGAGGGAGATGTTGAGAAGGTGGGTAGGTGGGGTTGAGGGAGATGGAGAGAAGGTGGGTAGGTGGGGTTGAGGAAGAAGGGGAGAAGGTGGGTAGGTGGGGTTGAGGGAGATGGGGAGAAGGTGGGTAGATGAGGTTGAGGGAGATGGGGAGAAGGTAGGTAGTTGGGGTTGAGGGAGATGGAGAGAAGGTGGGTAGGTGGGGTTGAGGGAGATGGGGAGAAGGTGGGTAGGTGGGGTTGAGGGAGATGGGGAGAAGGTGGATAGGTGGGGTTGAGGGAGATGGGGAGAAGGTGGGTAGGTGGGGTTGGGGGAGATGGGGAGAAGGTGGGTAGGTGGGGTTGAGGGAGATGGGGAGAAGGTGGGTTGGTGGTGTTGAGGGAGATGGGGAGAAGGTGGGTAGGTGGGGTTGAGGGAGATGGGGAGAAGGTGGGTAGGTGGGGTTGAGGGAGATGGGGAGAAGGTGGGTAGGTGGGGTTGAGGGAGATGGGGAGAAGGTGGGTAGATGGGGTTGAGGGAGGTGGGGAGAAGGTGGGTAGGTGGGGTTGAGGGAGCTGAGGAGAAGGTGGGTTGGTGGGGTTGAGGGAGATGGGGAGAAGGTGGGTGGGTGGGGTTGAGGGAGAGCGGGAGAAGGTGGGTAGGTGGGGTTGGGGGAGATGGGGAGAAGGTGGGTCGGTGGGGTTGGGGGAGATGGGGAGAAGGTGGGTAGGTGGGGTTCAGGGAGATGGGGAGAAGGTGGGTAGGTGGGGATGAGGGAGATGTGGAGAAGGTGGGTAGGTGGGGTTCAGGGAGATGGGGAGAAGGTGGGTTGGTGGGGTTGAGGGAGATGGGGAGAAGGTGGGTCGGTGGGGTTGGGGGAGATGGGGAGAAGGTGGGTAGGTGTGGTTGAGGGAGATGGGGAGAAGGTGGGTGGGTGTGGTTGAGGGAGATGGGGAGAAGGTGGGTGGGTGTGGTTGAGGGAGATGGGGAGAAGGTGGGTGGGTGGGGTTGAGGGAGATAGGGCGAAGGTGGGTGGATTGGTTTGAGCCAGATGGTGTGAAGGTGGCTTGAGGTCTATCGGAAACAGACAGGTCTTCGCTGGGTTCAAGGCCATTGATATAAGAAGGTCTTAAGCTTGATACCGAGAAAATATCAGGGCGTTAGTCGCCCGGACGGTGTGGGGTTGGGGGCGGTGAGAAAGGGGGAATGGTTCCTGTCAGAGGGCAAAGGGACTAGCCTCTTTCAAACTCTTTTCTTTGCACAGGTACCGTATCCTGAACCCAGCGGCCATCCCTGAAGGGCAGTTCATTGACAGCCGGAAGGGAGCGGAGAAACTCCTGGGGTCCCTAGACCTTGACCGGAACCAGTACAAATTTGGACACACCAAGGTAGGTGAGGGGCGGGAGCTATCGGCGTCGGTGGGAACCAGCTCCCTGAGATAGACATGGGCCCTTTGCAAAGGAGAGAGAGGAACATAAATGCTGAAAATACTCAGCAGGTCAGGCAGCATCTGTGGAGAGGGCGCAGAAGGCATATCTATAAGAGAGTTCTGTGGTGAGTGTCTCAGCTCCTGACTCCCCAAAGCCTTTCCACCATCTACAAGGCACAAGTCAGGAGTGTGATGGAATACTCTCCACTTGCCTGGATGAGTGCAGCTCCAACAACACTCAAGAAGCTCGACACCATCCAGGACAAAGCAGCCCGCTTGATGGGCACCCCATCCACCACCTTAAACATTCACGCACTCCACCACCGGCGTACCGTGGCTGCAGTGTGTACCATCTACAAGATGCACTGCAGCAACTGGCCAAGGCTTCTTCGGCAGCACCTCCCAAACCTGCGACCTCTTCCACCTAGAAGGACAAGGGCAGCAGGCGCATGGGAACACCACCACCTCCAAGTTCCCCTCCAAGTCACACACACCATCCTGACTTGGAAATATATCGGCCGTTCCGTCATCGTCGCTGGGTCAAAATCCTGGAACTCCCTTCCTAACAGCACTGTGGGAACACCTTCACCACACGGGACTGCAGCGGTTCAAGAAGGCGGCTCACCACCACCTTCTCGAGGGCAACTAGGGATGGGCAATAAATGCTGGCCTTGCCAGCGATGCACACATCCCACGAACAAATAATTATCTTTTTTTAATTTCGAAAGGGACAGTGGCAGCATGGATATACAATTAGCAGAGACAGAAAGCAGAGAGTTGTGGTGAATGGTTGCTTTTGAGACTGAAGGGGACATAGACAGGCTAAGTAAGTGGGCAGAGATTTGGCAGATGGAATACAATACTGGAAAGTGTGAGGTTATGCACTTTGGCAGGAAAAATCGTAGAGCAAGTTATTATCTTAATGGCAAGAAACTGGAAAGTACTGAAGTACAAAGGGTTCTGGGGGTCCTGGTGCACGAAACTCAAAAGGTTAGTATGCAGGTGCAGCAAGTGATTAAGAAGGCCAATGGAATGTTGGCTTTTATTGCTAGGGGGATAGAATATAAAAATAGGGAGGTATTGCTTCAGTTGTACAAGGTATTGGTGAGACCGCACCTGGAATACTGCATACAGTTTTGGTGTCCATACTTAAGAAAGGACATACTTGCTCTCGAGTCAGTATAGAAGGTTCACTCGATTAATCCCGGGGATGAGGGGATGGACATATGAGGAGAGGTTGAGTAGATTGGGACTCTACTCATTGGAGTTCAGAAGAATGAGAGGCGATCTTATTGAAACATATAAGATTGTGAAGGGGTTGGATCGGGTGGATGCAGGGAGGATGTTCCAGATGATGGGTGAAACTAGAACTAGGGGGCATAGTCTTAGAATAAGAGGCTGCTCTTTCAAAACTGAGATGAGGAGGAACTACTTCACTCAGAGGGTGGTAGGTCCATGGAATATGCTGCCCCAAAAAGCTGTCGAAGCTACATCATTACATAAATTTAAAACAGAAATAGACAGTTTCCTAGTAGAAAAGGGAATTAAAGGTTACGGGGAGCGGGCAGGAATTTGGACATGAGTCTAGGTTCGGATAGGTCATGGCCCTGTGGGTAGCGGAGCCAGCCCAGGGGCCGTGTAGCCTGATCCTGCTCCTGTTTTCGTGTGTCTAATGCTGTTAGATTCAGGAGATAGTCCTGTCATAGTGGATTGGCGGTTAGGATCAGATCAGCCATGATCTTATTGAATGGCGGAGCAGGCTCGAGGGGCCGATTGGCCTACTCCTGCTCCTATTTCTTATGTTCTTATGTTCTTATATACAGTGGTGTTCCCCAGGGCTCGGTTCTTTTTGATATATATTAATGACCTGGACTTGGGAATACAGAGATGCTGAGGTCCAGAGGGATCTGGGTGTCCTTGTACATGAAACACAAAATGTTAGCATGCAGGTACAGCAAATAATTAGGAAGGCAGATGGAGTGTTACTTCATCTGCAAGCATCTGAATCATACCCCCTATATTCAAGTCTAAATCATTGACATATACCACAAAAAGCAAAGGACCCAGTACTGAGCCCTGCGGAACCCCAGTGGGAACAGCCTCCCAGTCACATAAACACCCTTCGACCTTTACCCTTTGATTCCTGCCTCCGAGCCAATTTTGGATCCAACTTGCCACTTTGCCTTGGATCCCACGGGCTGGCCTGTGGTCGGGTAGAAGGCAGGAGAGATTAAATGAAGGGCAGACCTATTACCGGTAGCTGCTGTCCGAGAAAATGGGAGCGGTGGTTATGATCTGAACGTGTTGAACTCCATGTTGAGTCCGGAAGGGTGTAAAGTGCCGAATTGAAAGATGAGGTGCTGTTCCTTGAGCTTACGTTGAGTTTCATAGTGTAGGAGGTCGAGGACAGAGAGTCCAGAGTGTGAGTGGGGTGGAGAATTAAAGTGACAGGCGACCGGAAGCTCAGGGTCATGGTTGCGGACTGAACCGAGGTGAATCCGCAAAGCGGCCACCCAATCGCCGTTTGGCTTTCCCAATGCAGAGGAGGCCGCATCGTGAGCAGCAAATACAGTTTGCTAAATTGCAAGAAGTTTTTTTTAATCATTCATGGGATGTGGGCATCACTGGCAAGGCCAGCATTTATTGCCCATCCCTACTTGCCCTCGAGAAGGTGGCGGTGAGCCGCCTTCTTGAACCGCTGCCATCCCGTGTGGTGAAGGTACTCCCACAGTGCTGTTAGGGAGGGAGTTCCAGGTTTTTGACCCAGCGACTATGAAGGAACGGCCGATATATTTCCAAGTTAGGATGGTGTGTGTGACTTGGAGGTGGAACTTGGAGGTGGTGGTGTTCCCATGCGCCTGCTGCCTTGGTCCTTCTAGGTGGAAGAGGTCGCGGGTTTGGAAGGTGCGGCCGCAGAAGCCTTGGCGAGTTGCTGCAGTGCATCTTGTAGATGGTGCACACTGCAGCCACGGTGCGCCGGTGGTGGAGGGAGTGAATGTTGAAGGTGGTGGATGGGGTGCCTATCAAGTGGGCTGCTTTGTCCTGGATGGTGTCGAGCTTCTTGAGTGTTGTTGGAGCTGCACTCATCCAGGCAAGTGGAGAGTGTTCCATCACACTCCTGACTTGTGCCTTGTAGATGGTGGAAAGGCTTTGGGGAGTCAGGAGGTGAGACACTCGCCACAGAATACACAGCCTCTGACCTGCTCTTGTAGCCACAGTATATTTGTCATAGAGTCATACGGCACAGAAGAAGGCCATTCGGCCCATCGAGTCTGTGCTGGTGGCTGGTCTAGTTGAGTTTCTGGTCAATGTTGAACCTCCAGGATGTTGATGGTGGGGGATTTGGCAATGGTAATGCCGTTGAACGCCAAGGGTTGGTGGAGGTGGTGTTGGGGGGTGGACCAGGGTGTCGCAGAGGGAACATAAGAACCTGAGAAATAGGAGGGAACATTCCCATCACCTCCTCTCTCTGCGGGGGCGGGCTTTGATTCCCCAGGGGTCCCAGACGACACAAAGCTGGGTGGGCGTGTGTGCTGTGAGGAGGATGCTGAGAAACTCCAGTATGATTTGGACAGGTTGGGTGATTGGGCAGATGCATGGCAGATGCAGTATAATGTGGATAAATGCGAGGTTATCCACTTTGGTGGCAAAAACAGGAAGACGGATTATTATCTGAATGGCAATAGATTGGGAAAAGGGGAAGTGCAACGAGACCTGGGTGTCCTTGTGCACCAGTCGCTGAAGGTAAGCATGCAGGCGCAGCAGGCGGTTAAGAAGGCAAATGGTATGTTGGCCTTGATAGCGAGAGGATTCGAGTACAAGAACAAGGATGTCTTGCTGCAGTTGTACAGGGCCTTGGTGAGACCACACCTTGAGTATTGTGTGCAGTTTTGGTCGCCTTATCTGAGGAAGGACGTTCTTGCCATGGAAAGAGTGCAGCGAAGATTCACCAGCCTGATACCTGGGATGGCAGGAACGACGTATGAAGAGAGATTGGGTCGATTAGGCTGATATTCGCTAGAGTTTAGAAGAATGGGAGGGGATCTCATTGAAACTTATAAAATTCTAACAGGACTAGACAGACTAGATGCAGGAAGGATGTTCCCGATGGTGGGGGAGTCCAGAACCAGGGCTCACAGTCTAAGGATACGGGGTAAGCCATTTAGGACAGAGATGAGGAGGAATTTCTTCACCCAGAGAGTGGTGAACCTGTGGAATTCTCTACCACAGAAGGCAGTAGAGGCCAATTCATTAAATATATTCAAGAAGGAGTTAGATATATTTCTTAAGGCTAAAGGGATCAAGGGATATGGGGAGAAGGCAGGGACAGGGTACTGAATTTGGATGATCAGCCATGATCTCATTGAATGGTGGAGCAGGGAAGAGGGGCCGAATGGCCTACTCCTGCTCCTATCTTCTATGTTTCTATGAATTGATGCTTGTTTTGGGTGGCTGCTGATGATAGTCTTTCACCCCACACTCCAGGTCTTCTTCAAGGCTGGTCTGTTGGGTCAGTTGGAAGAGATGAGAGACGATCAACTCGCCCGAATCATAACACGGCTCCAAGCACAATCCCGGGGACTTCTCATGAGGATCGAATACAAGAAGATTGTGGAGCGCAGGTTCGTTACAGCCTTCTCGGGATAGCCCTGAACCCCCACGGGGCAAATAGTCCCTCCCAGCTTTGGACAGAGTGGGCGAAAGTGAGCACCGCACTTCAGCAAAGGTGTCACGGCCTTGGAGAGGGCGCAGAGGCAGTTTAAGAAAGAAAGACTACAGCGCCTTTCACGACCACCGGACGTCGCAAAGCGCTTTACAGCCAATGAAGTACTTTTTTGGAGTGCAGTCACTGTTGTAATGTAGGAAACGCGGCAGCCAACTTGCGCACAGCAAGCTCCCACAAACAGCAATGTGATAACGACAAGATCATCTGTTTTTTTTTTAGTTGATTGAGGGATAAATATTGGCCTTGGGACACCAGGGAGAACTCCCACTGCTCTTCTTCGAAATAGTGGCCGTGGGATCTTTTATGTCCACCTGACACGTTCATCCGAAAGATGGGAATGTTTACCAGAATGGTACCAGGGATGAGGGGACTTCAGTCATGAGGAGGGACTGGAGATGCTGGGGTTGTTCTCCTTGGAGCAGAAAAGGTTAAGGGGAGATTGACCAGAATGGTACCAGGTATGATGGACTTCAGTTATGTGGAGAGACTGGAGAAGCTGGGATTGTTCTCCTTAGAGCAGAGAAGGTTCTGGGGAGATTGACCAGAATCGGTACCAGGGATGAGGGACTTCAGTTACGTGGAGAGACTGGAGAAGCTGGGGTTGTTCTCCTGAGAGCAGAGAAGGTTAAGGGGAGATTGACCAGAATCGATACCAGGGATGAGGGACTTCAGTTACGTGGAGAGACTGTAGAAGCTGGGGTTGTTCTCCTTAGAGCAGAGAAGGTTAAGGGGAGATTGACCAGAATGGTACCAGGGATGAGGGACTTCAGTTACGTGGAGAGACTGGAGAAGCTGGGATTGTTCTCCTTAGAGCAGAGAAGGTTATGGGGAGATTGACCAGAATCGGTACAAGGGATGAGGGACTTCAGTTACGTGGAGAGACTGGAGAAGCTGGGATTGTTCTCCTTAGAGCAGAGAAGGTTAAGGGTAGATTGACCAGAATGGTACCAGGGATGAGGGACTTCAGTTATGTGGAGAGATTGGAGAAGCTGGGATTGTTCTCCTTAGAGCAGAGAAGGTTATGGGGAGATTGACCAGAATCGGTACCAGGGATGAGGGACTTCAGTTACGTGGAGAGACTGGAGAAGCTGGGGTTGTTCTCCTTAGAGCAGAGAAGGTTAAGGGGAGATTGACCAGAATCGGTACCAGGGATGAGGGACTTCAGTTATGTGGAGAGGCTGGCGAAGCTGGGATTGTTCTCCTTAGAGCAGGGAAGGTTAAGGGGAGATTGACCAGAATGGTACCAGGGATGAGGAACTTCAGTGATGTGGAGAGACTGGAGAAGCTGGGATTGTTCTCCTTAGAGCAGAGAAGGTTAAGGGGAGATTGACCAGAATGGTACCAGGAATGAGGGACTTCAGTTACCTGGAGAGACTGGAGAAGATGGGATTGTTCTCCTTAGAGCAGAGAAAGTTAAGGGGAGATTGACCAGAATGGTACCAGGGATGAGGGACTTCAGTGATGTGGAGAGACTGGAGAAGCTGGGATTGTTCTCCTTAGAGCAGAGAAGGTTAAGGGGAGATTGACCACAATGGTACCAGCGATGAGGGACTTCAGTTACATGGAGAGACGGAGAAGCTGGGATTGTTCTCCTTAGAGCAGAGAAGGTGAAGGGGAGATTGGCCAGAATGGTACCAGGGATGAGGGACTTCAGTGATGTGGAGAGACTGGAGAAGCTGGGGTTGTTCTCCTTAGAGCAGAGAAGGTTAAGGGGAGATTGACCAGAATGGTACCAGGGATGAGGGACTTCAGTTATGTGGAGAGACTGGAGAAGCTGGGGTTGTTCTCCTTGGAGCAGAGAAGGTTAAGGGGAGATTGACCAGAATGGTACCAGGGATGAGGGACTTCAGTTATGTGGAGAGACTGGAGAAGCTGGGGTTGTTCTCCTTAGAGCAGAGAAGGTTAAGGGGAGATTGACCAGAATGGTACCAGGGATGAGGGACTTCAGTTATGTGGAGAGACTGGAGAAGCTGGGATTGTTCTCCTTGGAGCAGAGAAGGTTAAGAGGAGATTGACCAGAATGGTACCAGGGATGAGGGACTTCAGTTACGTGGAGAGACTGGAGAAGCTGGGATTGTTCTCCTTAGAGCAGAGAAGGTTAAGGGGAGATTGACCAGAATGGTACCAGGGATGAGGGGACTTCAGTTATGAGGAGAGACTGGAGAAGCTGGGATTGTTCTCCTTGGAGCAGAGAAGGTTAAGGGGAGATTGACCAGAATGGTACCAGGGATGAGGGACTTCAGTTATGTGGAGAGACTGGAGAAGTTGGGATTGTTCTCCTTAGAGCAGAGAAGGTTAAGAGGAGATTGACCAGAATGGTACCAGGGATGAGGGACTTCATTTACCTGGAGAGTCTCGAGAAGCTGTGGTTGTTCTCCTTAGAGCAGAGAAGGTTAAGGGGAGATTGACCAGAATGGTACCAGGGATGAGGGACTTCAGTTATGTGGAGAGACTGGAGAAGCTGGGGTTGTTCTCCTTAGAGCAGAGAAGGTTAAGAGGTGACCTAATGGAAGTTTTCTAGATGATGAGAGGTTTAGATTGAGTCGATAGAGAAAAACTATACTCTCTGTCTCAATAACCAGAGGTCACAGATTCAAAATCATTAGCCAATAATCGAGAGGGGAGATGAGGAGAAATGTTTTCTGTCGGAGAGTTGTCGGGATCTGGAACACTTGACCTGTAACGGGGGAAGGGGTAAAGCTGATTCCATCAATAATGTTAACAGGGAATTGGAGAGGTGCTCGAGGATGAAGAACTTTTTTTTAAATTCGCTTATGGGATGTGCGCGTCGCTGGTAAGGCCCAGCATTTATTGCCCATCCCTAGTTGCCCTTGAGAAGGTGGTGGTGAGCCGCCTTCTTGAACCGCTGCAGTCCGTGTGGTGAAGGTGCTCCCACAGCGCTGTTAGGGAGGGAGTTCCAGGATTTTGACCCAGCGACGACGAAGGATCGGCGATATACTATACTTCTAAGTCAGGATGGTGTGTGACTTGGAGGGGAACTTGGAGGTGGTGGTGTTCCCATGCGCCTGCTGCCCTTGTCCTTCTAGGTGGAAGAGGTCGTGGGTTTGGGAGGTGCTGCCAAAGAAGCCTTGGCGAGTTGCTGCAGTGCATCTTGTAGATGGTACACACTGCAGCCACGGTGTGCCGGTGGTGGAGGGAGTGAATGTTTAAGGTGGTGGATGGGGTGCCAATCAAACGGGCTGCTTTGTCCTGGATGGTGTCGAGCTTCTTGAGTGTTGTTGGAGCTCCACTCATCCAGGCAAGTGGAGAGTATTCCATCACACTCCTGACTTGTGCCTTGTAGATGGTGGAAAGGCTTTGGGGAGTCAGGAGGTGAGACACTCGCCGCAGAATACCCAGCCTCTGACCTGCTCTTGTTGCCACAGTATTTATGTGACTGGTCCAGTTAAGTTTCTGGTCAATGGTGAACCCCAGGATGTTCACAGGGGTTACGGACAAAAAGCAGGGGAGTGTGTGAGAGAAGGGGTTAGAGGGACCTCCCCAGATACAGGAGTGTGAGAGAGGTTAGAGGGACATCCCCAGATACAGGTGTGTGAGAGAGGTTAGAGGGACATCCCTAGATACAGGAGTGAGAGAGAGGGGTTAGAGGGACCTCCCCAGATACAGGAGTGTGTAAGAGAGGGGTAGAGGGACCTCCCCAGATACAGGAGTGTGAGAGAGGTGTTAGAGGGACCTCCCCAGATACAGGAGTGTGAGAGAGGGGTTAGAGGGACCTCCCCAGATACAGGAGTGTGAGATAGTAGGTTAGAGGGACCACCCTAGATACATGAGTGTGAGATAGGAGGTTGGAGAGACCTCCCTAGATACAGGAGTGTGTGAGAGGGGTTAGTGGGACCTCCCTAGATGCGGGAGTGTGAGATAGTAGGTTAGAGGGACCTCCCTCGACGCGGCAGTGTGAGATAGTAGGTTAGAGGGACCTCCCTCGATACGGCAGTGTGAGATAGTAGGTTAGAGGGACCTCCCTCGACGCGGCAGTGTGAGATAGTAGGTTAGAGGGACCTCCCTAGATGCGGGAGTGTGAGATAGTAGGTTAGAGGGACCTCCCTAGATGCGGGAGTGTGAGATGGTAGGTTAGAGGGACCTCCCTCGATACGGCAGTGTGAGATAGTAGGTTAGAGGGTCCTCCCTAGATGCAGGAGTGTGAGATAGTAGGTTAGAGGGACCTCCCTAGATGTGGGAGCAAATTCAACTCGTGGTTGGACTTGGGCTTGAGTGAAGGTCTAGCGTCGGTGAGAGGTTGATGAGGGTTCTTGTAGTCAGCTTGGAAATTGGACGTGGAACTGGGAGGTCCACCTGAGACCAGGTTTGCTAATGAGGTCGCTTCTTGTGCCCCAACCCAATTTTCTTCATCTAGAACACATCACCCCCAACTCCAACGCGGATGGGACAAGAGGGGCAAGGAACAAACGGTTAACGCTTCTCTCTATGACTTCCCCCCCTCTCACCCACCCCCCCACACACAGAGATGCGTTGCTGGTCATCCAGTGGAACGTCCGGGCGTTCATGGGCGTCAAGAACTGGCCCTGGATGAAGCTCTACTTCAAGATCAAGCCCCTGCTGAAATCGGCCGAGTCGGAGAAAGAGATGGCCAACATGAAGGACGAGTTCCTCAAACTCAAAGAAGCCCTGGAGAAGTCCGAGGCCAGGCGGAAGGAGCTGGAGGAGAAGATGGTCTCGCTGCTGCAGGAGAAGAACGACCTGCACCTGCAGGTCCAGACGGTGAGGATGGGGGGGCAGGGGTGGGGCGGGGGTGTTCCTTTCTCCGTCCCTGGTTACCCAGTCAAGCATTCCCAACGGGTCAAGGAGCTCTCGGGGGCGTGGGTGGGATTGACCCCTTGTAAGCTTTGGATCACAGGTCACACACAGATACCCAAAGGGTCTTAGGAGTTGAAAGGCATTTTAACAAAGAGCCACAGCTCAAAGCATAATCTGATATTACATGCGGTTAAGATAAGAACACTCTCCACTTGCCTGGATGAGTGCAGCTCCAACAACACTCAAGAAGCTCGACATCATCCAGGACAAAGCAGCCCGCTTGATTGGCAACCCATCCACCACCTTAACATAGAATCATAGAAACATAGAAGATAGGAGCAGGAGTAGGCCATTCGGCCCCTTGAGCCATTAAAAACATTTTTTAAAATTCATTGATGAGATGTGGGTGTCGCTGGCCAGGCCTGCATTTAGTGCCCATCCCTAATTGCCCTTGAGAAGATGGTAGTGAGTCGCCTTCTTGAACCGCTACAGTCAATATGGTGTAGGTACACCCACAATGCTGTTAGGAAGGGAGTTCCAGGATTTTGGCCCAGCGACAGTGAAGGAACGGCGATACAGGTCCAAGTCAGGATGGTGTGTGGCTTGGAGGGGAACTTGTAGGTGGTGATGTTCCCATGCGTCTGCTGCCCTTGTCCTTCTAAGTGGTAGAGGTCGCGGGTTTGGAAGGTGCTGTTGAAGGAGCTTTGGCGAGTTGCTGCAGTGCATCTTGTAGATGGTACACACTGTAGCCACAGTGCGCCGGTGGTGGAGGGAGTGAATGTTGAAGGTGGTGGATGGAGTGCCAATCAAGCGGGCTGCTTTATCCTGAATGGTGTCGAGCTTCTTGAGTGTTGTTGGAGCTGCACTCATCCAGGCAAGTGGAGAGTATTCCATCACACTCCTGACTTGTGCCTTGTAGATGGTGGAAAGGTTTTGGGGAGTCAGGAGGTGAGACACTCGCCGCAGAATACCCAGCCTCTGGCCTGCTCTTGTAGCCACAGTATTTATATGGCTGGTCCTGTTCAGTTTCTGATCAATGGTAACCCCCAGGATGTTGATAGTGGGGGATTCAGCGATGGTAATGCCATTGAATGTCAAAGGGAGATGGTTAGAGTCTCGCTTGTTGGAGATGGTCATTGCCTGGCACTTGTGTGGTGCGAATGTTACTTGCCACTTGTCAGCCCAAGTCTGAATGTTGTCCAGGTCTTGCTGCATATGGACACGGACTGCGTCAGTATCTGACGAGTCTCGAATGGTGCTGAACAGTGTGCAATCATCAGCGAACATCCCCACTTCTGACCTTATGATGGAGGGAAGGTCATTTATGAAACAGCTGAAGATGGTTGGGCCTAGGACACTGCCCTGAGGAACTCCTGCAGTGATGTCATGTGATTGAGATGAATGACCTCCAACAACCACAGCCAACTTCCTTTGTGCTAGGTATGATTCCAACCAATGGAGAGTTTTCCCCTTGATTCCCATTGACTTCAGTTTTGCTAGGGCTCCTTGATGCCACACTCGATCAAATGCTGCCTTGATGTCAAGGGCAGTCACTCTCACCTCGCCTCTTGAGTTCAGCTCTTTTGTCCATGTTTGGACCAAGGCTGTAATGAGCCTGTTCCGCCATTTAATGAGATCATGGCTGATCATCCAAATTCAATACCCTGTCCCTGCCTTCTCCCCTTATCCCTTGATCCCTTTAGCCTGAAGAAATATATCTAACTCCTTCTTGAATATATTTAATGAATTGGCCTCCACTGCCTTCTGTGGTAGAGAATTCCACAGGTTCACCACTCTCTGGGTGAAGAAATTCCTCCTCATCTCAGTCCTAAATGTCTTACCCCTTATCCTTAGACTGTGACCCCTGGTTCTGGACTCCCCGACCATCGGGAACATCCTTCCTGCATCTAGTCTGTCTAGTCCTGTTAGAATTTTATAAGTTTCAATGAGATCCCCTCTCATTCTTCTAAACTCCAGCAATTATAAGCCCAATCAACCCAATCTCTCCTCATACGTCATTCCTGCCATCCCAGGTATCAGTCTGGTGAATCTTCGCTGCACTCCCTCCATGGCAAGAACATCCTTCCTCAGATAAGGCGACCAAAACTGCACACAATACTCAAGGTGTGGTCTCACCAAGGCCGTGTACAACTGCAGCAAGACATCCTTGTTCTTGTACTTGAACCCTCTTGCTACGAAGGCCAACATACCATTTGCCTGCTTAACCGTCTGCTGCACCTGCATGCTTACCTTCAGCGACTGGTGCACAAGGACACCCAGGTCTCGTTGCACTTCCCCTTCTCCCAATCTATTGCTGTTCAGATAATAATCTGCCTTCCTGTTTTTGCCACCAAAATGGATAACCTCACATTTATCCACGTTATATTGCATCTGCCATGCTTCTGCCCAATCACCCAACCTGTCCAAATCATACTGGAGTTTCTCAGCATCCTCCTCACAGCACACACGCCCACCCAGCTTTTTGTCGTCTGCAAACTTGGAGATATTACATCTAGTTCCGTCGTCTAGATCATTAATATATATTGTGAATAGCTGGGGTCCTAGGACTGATCCCTGCGGTACCCCACTAGTCACTGCCCGCCACTTGGAAAAAGACCCGTTTATTCCAACTCTTTGCTCCCTGTCTGCCAACCAGTTCTCTATCCAAGTCAGTACCTTGCCCCCAATCCCATGTGTTTTAACTTTATACACTAATCTCTTAAACATTCACTCCCTCCGCCACCGGCGCACCGTGGCTGCAGTGTGTACCATCTACAAGATGCACTGCAGCAACTCGCCAAGGCTTCTTCGGCAGCACCTCCCAAACCCGCGACCTCTTCCACCTAGAAGGGCAAGGGCAGCAGGCGCACGGGAACACCACCGCCTCCAAGTTCCCCTCCAAGTCACACACACCATCCTGACTTGGAAATATGTCGGCCATTCCTTCATCATCGCTGGGTCAAAATCCTGGAACTTCTGAACAGCACTCTGGGAGCACCTTCGCCACACGGGACTGCAGTGCTTCAAGAATGTGGCTCACCGCCACCTTCTCGAGGGCAATTAGTGATGGGCAATAAACGCTGGCCATGCCAGCGATGCCCACATTCCATAAAAAACGAATTTATCAAAAATATAATGGACCCACAACCCGTGACAGTAGAGAGCGCTGTACGACCACCCGAAGAGGAACGCCACGACTGGGCGGACGGACGATTAGATGCTCGACGAGACAGCGCGGAGGTCTCGGGTCAGCGGGTCTCTGCAACCCGCAGCAGCAGTCATTTCTGTTAGCTCGTCCCTCGAGCTGTTGGAGGTGTTAGGTTGTGAACCGGCATGGATCCACCTCAGAGGCTAAACTTGAGCAAGGTGTTTGGCATAAGCCAGCATTGATTGCCGCCTCGAGGAAGCCTTCGCCCCTCAGCTGCCTGACTATTTCCTTCTCGATCCCCCATTTTATACTTTATTTCGATGGGCTGGTGATTGCCTGGTGCGAATCATTTTCACCCTTCTTCGTCCCTTCTTAGGCAGTCCCTCGGAACCGAGGATGACTTGCTTCCACATTAAAAATGTGTTCGCAGGTGACTGATGAGTCCAATGCGGGACCTACAGTCTCTGTCACAGGTGGGGGCAGACGGTGGTTGAAGGGGTGGGTGGGGTGTGCGGGTTGACGTGCGCTCCTTGCGCTGCCTGCGCTTGGCTTCCGCTTGCTCCCGGTGAAGTGACTCGAGTTGTTCGGCGCCTTCCCGGATGCTTCTCCTCCATTTTGTGCGGTCTTGGGCCAGGGATTCCCAGGTGTCGGTTGGGGGATGTTACACTTTTTTCAAGGAGGTTTTGAGGGTGTCCTTGAAGCGTTTCCTCTGCCCACCTGGGGCTCGCTTGCCGTGCCGGAGCTCCGAGTAGAGCGCTTGTTTCGGGAGTCTCGTATCGGGCATGCGGACAATGTGACCCGTCCATCGGAGCTGATCGAACGTGGTCAAAGCTTCGATGCTGGGAATGTTGGCCTGAGCGAGAACACTGACGTTGGTGCGCCTATCCTGCCAATGGATTTGCAGGATCTTGCGGAGGCAGCGTTGGTGGTACCTCTCCAGTGCTTTGAGGTGCCTGCTGAGGCATACAGCAGGGCGCAAGCGGAAGCCAAGCGCAGGCAGCGCAAGGAGTGCACGTCAACCCAGGAACCCCACCCACCCGCCCCACCTGTGACAGAGACTGTAGGTCCCGCATTGGACTCATCAGTCACCTGAGAACTCATTTTTAATGTGGAAGCAAGTCATCCTCGGTTCCGAGGGACTGTCTAAGAGAGAGATAGATAGAAACAGAGGATGCCCAAAGAGACTTGGGGGTCCATGTACATAGATCATTCAAATGACAGGTACAGAAAATAATCAAAAAGGCCAGAGGAATGCTGGCCTTTATACAAGAACATCAGAACATAAGAAATAGGAGTCGGCCATTCGGCCCTTCGAGCCTGCTCCGCCATTCAATGCGATCATGGCTGATCTTCTATCTCATCTCCACTTTCCTGCACTATCTCCATATCCCTTGATTCCCTTAATATCCAAAAATCTATCGATCTCAGCCTTGAATATACTCAACGACTGAGCCTCCACAGCCCTCTGGGGCAGAGAATTCCAACGATTCACCACCCTCTGAGTGAAGAAATTTCTCCTCCTCTCAGTCCTAAATGGCCGACCCCTTATTCTGAGACTGTGGCCCCTGGTTCTAGACTCCACAGCCAGGGGGAAACATCCTCCCTGCATCTACCCTGTCAAGCCCTGTAAGAATTTTGTATGTTTCAATGAGATCACCTCTCATTCTTCTAAACTCTGGAGAATATAGGCCTAGTCTACTCAATCTGTCCTCATAGGACAATCCCCCCCATCCCAGGAACCAGTCTGCTGAACCTTCGTTGCACTCCCTCTATGGCAAGTATATCCTTCCTTAGGTAAGGAGCCCAAAACTGTACACAATACTCCAGGTGTGGTCTCACCAGGGCCCTATATAATTGCAGTAAGACGTCTTTACTCTTATACTCAAATCCTCCTGTAATAAAGGCCAACATACCTTTAGCTTTCCTAATTGTTTGCTGTACCTGCATGTTAACTTTCAGTGATTCGTGTACAAGAACACCCAGATCCCTCTGATCACCAACATTTCCCAATCTCTCACCATTTAAAAAATACTCTGCTTTTCTATTTTTCCTACCAAAGTGGATAACTTCACATTTCTCCACATTACATTCCATTTGCCATGTTCTTGCCCACTCACTTAGCCTGTCTATATCCCCTTGAAGCCTCCTTGCATCCTCCTCACAACTTACATTCCCACCCAGCTTTGTATCATCAGTAAACTTGGAAATATTACATTTGATCCCCTCATCCAAATCATTGATATAGATTGTGAATAGCTGAGGCCCAACCACTGATCCTTGCGGGACCCCACTAGTTACAGCCTGCCAACCTGAAAATGACCTGTTTATTCCTACTCTCTGTTTTCTGCCCATTAACCAATCCTCAATCCATGCTAGTATATTACCCCCAATCCCATAAACCCTAATTTTGTTTAATAACCTCTTGTGTGACACCTTATCGAATGCCCTCTGAAAATCCAAATACACCACATCTACTGGTTCCCCCTTATCTATTCTTCTAGTTACAACCTCAAAAAACAGATTTGTCAAACACGATTTCCCTTTCATAAATCCATGTTTACTCTGCCCAATCCTATTACTATTTTCCAAGTGCCCTGTTACCACGATCTTAATAACAGAGTTCAGCATTTTCCCTACAACTGATGTCAGGCTTACTGGTCTGTAGTTCCGCATTATCTGAGGAAGGATGTTCTTGCCATGGAAGGAGTTCAGCGAAAATTCACCAGGCTGATACCTGGGATGGCAGGAATGACGTATGAGGAGAGATTGGGTCGATTGGACTTGTACTCGCTGGAGTTTAGAAGAATGAGAGGTGATCTCATTGAAACTTATAAAATTCTGACAGGACTGGACAGACTAGATGCAGGAAGGATATTCCCGATGGTCGGGGAGTCCAGAACCAGGAGACACAGTTTAAGGATAAAGGGTAGGCCATTTAGGACAGAAATTTCTTCACCCAGAGAGTGGTGAACCTGTGGAATTCTCTACCACAGAAGGCGGTGGAGGCCAGTTCATTAAATATATTCAAGAAGGAGTTGGATATATTTCTTAAGGCTAAAGGGATCAAGGGATATGGGGAGAAAGCAGGGACAGGGTACTGAGTTTGGATGATCAGCCATGATCTCATTGAATGGCGGAGCAGGCTCGAGGGGCCGAATGACCTATTCCTGCTCCTATCTTCTATGTTTCTATGTTTTCTCTCCCTCCTTTCTTAAATAGTGGGGTTACATTTGCTACCTTCCAATCCACGGGAACCGTTCTAGAATCTATGGAATTTTGGAAGATGACAATCAATGCATCCACTATCTCTATAGTCACCTCTTTTAAAACCCTAGGATGTAGGCCATCAGGCCCATGGGGATTTATCGGCTTTCAGTCCCATTAATTTCTCCAGTGCTATTTTTTCCTAATACTAATTTCTTTCAGATCCTCATTCTCGCTAGACCCTTGGTTCTCTGTTATTTCTGGGAACTAGAGGACTAGAATACAAGGGGGTAGCAGTTATGCTGCAGCTGTACAAAACCCTGGTTAGACCACACCTGGAGCACTGGGAGCAGTTCTGGGCACCACACCTTCGGAAGGATATATTGGCCTTGGAGGGAGTGCAGCGTAGGTTTACCAGAATGATACCCGGACTCCAAGGGTTAAGTTACGAGGAGAGATTTTACACAAACTAGGGTTGTATTCTCTGGAATTTAGACAGTTAAGGGGTCATCTGACCGAAGTTTTCCAGCTAGTAAGGGGAACAGATAGAAACTATTTCCGCTGGTTGGAGAGTCTAGGACTAGGGAGCATAGTCTAAAAATTAGAGCCAGACCTGTCAGGAGTGAAGTTAGGAAACACTTCTACACACAAAGGGTGGTAGAGGTTTGGAACTCTCTTCCGCAAACGGCAATTGGTGCTCGATCAATTGTTAATTTTAAATCGGAGATTGATAGATTTCTGTTAACCAAAGATATTAAGGGATATGGGCCAAAGGTGGGTATACGGAGTTAGGTTATCTTCCATGTTTCTATTATATTCAAGAAGGAGTTGGATATATTTCTTAAGGCTAAAGGGATCAAGGGATATGGGGAGAAGGCAGGGACAGGGTACTGAATTTGGATGATCAGCCATGATCTCATTGAATGGCGGAGTGGTCTTGAGCGGCCGAATGGCCGACTCCTGCTCCTATCTTCTATGTATAGAAACATAGAAACATAGAAACATAGAAGATAGGAGCAGGAGTAGGCCATTCGGCCCTTCGAGCCTGCTCCACCATTCAATGCGATCATGGCTGATCATCCAAATTCAGTACCCTGTCCCTGCCTTCTCCCCATACCCCTTGATCCCTTTAGCCTTAAGAAATATATCCAACTCCTTCTTGAATATATTTAATGAACTGGCCTCCACCGCCCGCTGTGGCAGAGAATTCCACAGGTTCACCACTCTCTGGGTGAAGAAATTCCTCCTCATCTCTGTCCTAAATGGCTTACCCCTTATCCTTAGACTGTGACCCCTGGTTCTGGTCTCCCCGACCATCGGGAACATCCTTCCTGTATCTAGTCTGTCTAGTCCTGTTAGAATTTTATAGGTTTCGATGAGATCCCCTCTCAATCTTCTAAACTCCAGTGAGTATAAGCCCAATCGACACAATCTCTCCTCATACGTCATTCTATGTCACAGGTCAGCCATGAATGGCGGAACAGACTTGAGGGGCTAAATGGCCTGCTCCTGTGCCGATGTTTCTCTGTTCATGCCCTCTCTATCTGCTGCATGGAATTTGACCCCAGGGTCCCTGAGGGTGTTAGGAGAATGGGTCCTTCCCTCTCTTCCCCCCCATCCCCCCCAACGGCCAGACGAGCACTAACCCAACACTTGTGTCTCCCCCACCTCCCGCCTCCCCATCCCCATCTTGCCCCCCAACAGGAGCAGGACAACTTGACCGACGCGGAGGAGCGCTGCGACCAACTGATCAAGAACAAGATCGGGCTGGAGGCCAAGGTCAAGGAGCTGACCGAGAGGCTGGACGAGGAGGAGGAGATGAATGCCGAGCTGACCGCCAAGAAGAGGAAGCTGGAGGACGAGTGCTCGGAGCTGAAGAAGGACATCGACGATCTGGAGCTGACCCTGGCCAAGGTGGAGAAGGAGAAGCACGCCACCGAGAACAAGGTAAGAGGCCGCGTTGGTTATCCGCTCGTTTGCATAATGAGGCTCATTTGCATATGGCCACGGCGCTCGGAGTAACGAGGAAGACACTTCGGTGAACTCAACTCCGCAGCGCCACCTCCTGGCCAGGTCCTGCAACGGCAGCGTGACCGTTTACATAGAGAGTTTCCATTTGAAGAGTTTACATAGGAATTTTCAATGTTAAACGTTGCTGTTGAAAAAAATGTGACCCAAAAATTGTGATGACAGGCATGCGCTCGCTGTGTGTGATGCGGAGAGGAGAGGGGGAAAGACACACGGTTAACTCAGCTCCACCACACCTGGCCAAGCCATGCAATGACCAGCGTGACTGTTTACATAGAGATTTTCTATTCGAAATATTTACAGAGGAATTTTCAATGTTAAAAACCTTACCCAAAACTCGTGGCGACAGAAAGATAGACAGGAAATGTGACACGGAGTAGGGAGAGAGGGAGATACAGTTGGTCAAGTCAATCCCCACAGCGCCACCTCTTGGCCAAGTCCAGTAATGACCAGTGTGACTGTTTACATAGAGATTTTCCATTCTAAGTGCTTGCGTCAGCAGTTTCAATGTTAAACATTGACGTAAAAATGCGACCAAGAAATCACGATGAGTACAATGTAAGGAAATGTGAGGTTTTCGTAGGAAGAATAGAAAAACAGAATATTTTTTAAATGGTAAGAAACTATTAAATGTTGGTGTTCAGAGAGATTTGGATGTCCTCGTACAGGAAACACAGAACGCTAGCATGCAGGTACAGCAAGCAATTAGGAAGGCAAATGGCATGTTGGCCTTTATTGCAAGGGGGTTGGAGTATAAGTGTAAGGAAGTCTTGCTACAATTGTACAGGGTATCGGTGAGACCACACCTGGAGTACTGGGCACAGTTTTGGTCTCCTTATCTAAGGAAGGATATACTTACATTAGAGGCGGTGCAACGAAGGTTCACTAGATTGATTCCTGGGATGGGAGGGCTGTCCTATGAGGAGAGATTGTGTAGAATGGGCCGATACTCTCTGGAGTTTAGAAGAATGAGAGGTGATCTCATTGAAACATATAAGATTCTGAGGGGGATTGACAGGGTAGATGGTGAGAGGTTGTTTCCCCTGGCTGGAGTGTCTAGAACCAGGGGTCACAGTCTCAGGATAAGGGGTCGGCCATTTAAGACTGAGATGAGGAGGAATTTCTTCACTCAGAGGGTTGTGAGTCTTTGGGATTCTCTACCCCAAAGAGCTGTGGATGCTCAGTCATTGAGTACATTCAAGGCCGAGATAGATAGATTTTTGGACTCTCGGGGAATCAAGGGATATGGAGATCGGGTGGAAAAGTGGAGTTGAGGTTGAAGATCAGCCATGATCTCATTGAATGGCGGAGCAGGCTCGAAAGGCTGTATGGCCCACTCCTGCTCCTAATTCTTATGTTCTTATGAAAGATAGACAGGAAGTGTGCTCTTTGTGTGATGTGGACTAGCACCACAGCGCTACCACCTGGCCAAGTCCTGCAATGACCAGCGTGACTGTTTACATAGAGATTTTCCATTCTAAATGCTTACATAGGTAATAAGGTGAAGTCTCTCTTCTCACGGTGAGGCACAGCTCATGCAAACACCAGAGCCTTTAGTTGGGATATTAAAGGGTAAGGGGAATGGGTGGGAGAGTGGGATTAGACTCAGTTGGATATTAAAGGGTAGCGACCAGGGATGAGGGACTTCAGTTACATGGAGACACCAGAGGAACTGGGATTGTTCCCCTTAGAGCAGAAAAGGTTAAGTGGAGATTGACCAGTATGGTACCCAGGATAAGGGACTTCAGTGATGTGGAGAGACTGAGATAAGCTGGGATTGTTCTCCTTAGAGCAGAGAAGTTTAAGGGGAGATTGACCAGAATGGTACCAGGGATGAGGGACTTCAGTTACGTGGAGAGACTGGAGAAGCTGGGATTGTTCTCCTTAGAGCAGAGAAGGTTAAGGGGAGATTGGCCAGAATGGTACCAGGGATGAGGGACTTCAGTTATGTGGAGAGACTGGAGAAGCTGGGATTGTTCTCCTTAGAGCAGAGAAGGTTAAGGGGAGATTGACCAGAATGGTACCAGGGATGAGGGACTTCAGTTACGTGGAGAGACTGGAGAAGCTGGGATTGTTCTCCTTAGAGCAGAGAAGGTTAAGGGGAGATTGACCAGAATGGCACCAGGGATGAGGGACTTCAGTTACATAGAGAGACTGGAGAAGCTGGGATTGTTCTCCTTAGAGCAGAGGAGGTTAAGGGGGGATTTGATAGAGGTGTTCAAAATCATGAAGGGTTTAGATGGAGTAAATAAGGAGAAAGTGTTTCCAGTGGCAGGAGGGTCGGTAACCAGAGGACACAGATTTAAGATAATTGGCAAAAGAACCAGAGGGGGAGATGAGGAGAAATATTTTTACACAGCGAGTTGTTGTGATCTGGAATGCGCTGCCTGAAAGGGCGGTGGAAGCAGATTCAATCGTAACTTTCAAAAGGGAATTGAAGAGGAAGAAATATTGCAGGGCTATGGGGAAAGAGCCAGGAATGGGACTAATTGGAGGGCTCTTTCAAAAGGGCCGGCACAGACACAATGGGCCGAATGGCCTCCTTCTGCACGGTATCATTCTACGATTCAATGCTTGCAGGTGAAGAACCTGACGGAGGAGCTGGCCGGTTTGGAGGAGATCATCGCCAGGCTGACCAAGGAGAAGAAAGCCTTGCAGGAAGCTCACCAGCAGACCCTGGATGACCTTCAAGGGGAAGAGGACAAGGTCAACAGCTTGACCAAGGCCAAGGCCAAACTGGAGCAGCAAGTGGACGATGTAAGTATCTCCACACACCCTGGTGACTGAGCACCCCCCACACACAGAGCAGGAAAAGCCCAGGCTCCATCAGTGGCCTGTGCCGAGTGAGCTGATCTCCCGTCCGACCGTCCCTATCTCCGACCCTTATCTCCGGCCGTCCCTATCTCCGACCCTTACCTCCGGCCGTCCCTGTCTCCGACCCTTATCTCCGGCCGTCCCTATCTCCGACCCTTACCTCCGGCCGTCCCTGTCTCCGACCCTTATCTCCGACCGTCCCTATCTCCGACCCTTACCTCCGGCCGTCCCTATCTCCGACCCTTACCTTCGGCTGTCCCTGTCTCCGACCCTTATCTCCGGCCGTCCCTATCTCCGACCCTTACCTCCGACCGTCCCTATCTCCGGCCCTTATCTCCGGCCGTCCCTATCTCCGACCCTTACCTCCGGCCGTCCCTGTCTCCGACCCTTATCTCCGACCGTCCCTATCTCCGACCCTTACCTCCGGCCGTCCCTATCTCCGGCCCTTATCTCCGGCCGTCCCTGTCTCCGACCATTATCTCCGGCCGTCCCTATCTCCAACCCTTACCTTCGGCCGTCCCTGTCTCCGACCCTTATCTCCAGCCGTCCCTGTCTCTGACCATTATCTCCGGCCGTCCCTATCTCCAACCCTTACCTTCGGCCGTCCCTGTCTCCGACCCTTATCTCCAGCCGTCCCTGTCTCCGACCATTATCTCCGACCGTACCTATCTCCGACCCTTACCTCCGGCCGTCCCTGTCTCCGACCCTTATCTCCGGCCGTCCCTTTCTCTGGCCCTTATCTCCGGCCGTCCCTGTCTCCGACCCTTATCTCCGGCCGTCCCTATCTCCGGCCCTTATCTCCGGCCGTCCCTATCTCCGGCCCTTATCTCCGGCCGTCCCTGTCTCCGACCATTATCTCTGACCGTCCCTATCTCCGACCTTTATCTCCGGCCGTCCCTGTCTCCGACCCTTATCGCCGACCTTCCCTATCTCCGACCCTTATATCCGGCCGTCCCTATCTCCGACCCTTACCTCCGGCCGTCCCTATCTCCGGCCCTTACCTCCGGCCGTCCCTGTCTCCGACCCTTATCGCCGACCTTCCCTGTCTCCGACCCTTACCTCCGGCCGTCCCTATCTCCGACCCTTACCTCCGGCCGTCCCTATCTCCGGCCCTTACCTCCGGCCGTCCCTGTCTCTGACCCTTATCTACGACCGTCCCTATCACCGACCCTTACCTCCGGCCGTCCCTGTCTCCGACCCTTATCTCCGACCGTCCCTATCTCCGGCCCATATCTCCGGCCGTCCCTGTCTCCGACCCTTACCTCCGGCCATCCCTATCTCCGACCCTTACCTCCGGCCGTCCGTATCTCCGGCCCTTACCTCCGGCCGTCCCTATCTCCGACCCTTACATCCGACCGTCCCTATCTCCGACCCTTACCTCCGGCCATCCCTATCTCCAGCCCTTACTTCCGGCAGTCCCTATCTCCGAACCTTATCTCCGGCCGTCCCTATCTCCAGCCCTTGTCTTCGACCGTCCCTATCTCCGACCCTTACCTCCGGCCGTCCCTATCTCCGACGCTTATCTCCGACCATCCCTATCTCCGGCCCTTATCTCTGACCGTCCCTATCTCCGACCCCTATCTCTGGCCGTCCCTATCTCCGACCCCTTACCTCCGGCCGTCCCTATCTCCGACCCCTATCTCCGGCCATCCCTATCTCCGGCCCTTATCTCTGACCGTCCCTATCTCCGACCCCTATCTCTGGCCGTCCCTATCTCCGACCCCTTACCTCCGGCCGTCCCTATCTCCGACCCCTATCTCCGGCCGTCCCTATCTCCGGCCCCTATCTCCGGCCGTCCCTATCTCCGGCCCCTGCCTCCAGCCGTCCCTATCTCCGACCCCTATCCCCGGCCGTCCCTATCTCCGGCCCCTGTCTCCGGCCGTCCCTATCTCCGGCCCTTATCTCCGGCCCCTGTCTCCGGCCGTCCCTATCTCCGGCCCCTGTCTCCGGCCGTCCCTATCTCCGGCCCTTATCTCCGGCCGTCCCTATCTCCGGCCCCTGTCTCCGGCCGTCCCTATCTCCGGCCCCTGTCTCCGGCCGTCCCTATCTCCGGCCCTTATCTCCGGCCGTCCCTATCTCCGGCCCCTGTCGCTGACCGTCCCTATCTCCGGCCCTTATCTCCGGCCGTCCCTATCTCCGGCCCCTGTCTCCGACCGTCCCTATCTCCGGCCCCTGTCTCCGGCCGTCCCTATCTCCGGCCCCTGTCTCCGGCCGTCCCTATCTCCGGCCCCTGTCTCCGGCCGTCCCTATCTCCGGCCCCTGTCTCCGGCCGTCCCTATCTCCGACCCTTACCTCCGGCCGTCCCTATCTCCGGCCCCTGCCTCCGGCCGTCCCTATACAAAAGGGACGGTCTACACCTGTGCAGAGATGGAACTGATGTTCTCGGGGTAATTTTTGATAAAGCAGTTCGGGAGCATTTAAACTAGTATGGCAGGGGGCTAGAAACCTATGTAGTGAAATAGAGGAAAGTGAAAGGCAGACAGAAATAAATGGTAAAAGGGTGAGGAACAAAAAACAAAGGGCCAAACTAATTCATAAAAAATGTGAGCATAAAAAAAGCCTGAGGGTTTTATACCTTAATGCGAGAAGCATCAGGAACAAGGTAGATGAATTAGCTGTGGAAATAGAGGTTAATAATTATGATCTAATTGGGATTACGGAAACATGGTTGCAGGGTGAGCAGGGCTGGGAGCTTAACATACAGGGGTATTCAGTATTTAGGAAGGATCGACAAAAAAGAAAGGGAGGAGGGGTAGCATTGCTAGTAAAAGAGGGGATAAATGCAATTGAAAGGAAGGATATTAACTCAGTTAATACAGAATCTATATGGGTGGAGCTAAGAAATAGCGAGGGGCGAAAAACATTAATAGGAGTGGTATATAGGCCTCCAAATAGTAAAATAGAGGTTAGGGAGGGCATCACGAGGGAAATTAGAGAAGCGTGCAATAAGAGCACAGCTGTCATCATAGGTGACTTTAACTTACATATAGATTGGACTAGCCTAATCAGTAAAAATAATGAGGAGGAGGAATTCCTTGAGTGTTTAAGGGATGGTTATCTGGATCAATATGTCGAGGAACCAACTCGGGAACAGGCTATATTGGACTGGGTACTGTGCAATGAGAAGGGACTAATCAGTAATCTTGTTGTACGGGGACCCTTGGGTCAGAGCGATCATAACATGATCGATTTCTCACTCGAAATGGAGAGCGAAGAAATTGACTCAGAGACTAAGGTCCTGAATTTAAACAAGGGGAATTATGATGCCATGAGACGGGAACTGAGTAGGTCTGATTGGACAACGTTCCTGAGAGGACTGGAGGTAGATAAACAATGGCAAACATTTAAAGATAGAATGACAAAATTGCAAAAATTGTTTATACCAATCTGGCATAAAAGGAAATCTAAAAAGGTGACTCAACCGTGGATAACAGGGGAAATTAGAGACAGCATAAAATCCAAAGATAGGGCGTATAAAATAGCCAAAAAAAGCGCCAGAGCGGAAGATTGGGAACAGTTTAAGATAGAGCAAAGGAGGGCAAAGGGCATGATCAAGAGGGGCAAAATAGCTTACGAAAACAAGCTGGCGGAAAATATAAAAACTAACTCCAAAAGCTTTTATAAATATATCAAAAGGAAAAGACTGGTGAAAACCAAAGTTGGTCCATTGCAGTCAGATACGGGGGAATATATAATGGGAAATAAGGAAATGGCAGATCAACTAAATGCATACTTTGGGTCAGTCTTTACGAAGGAAGACACAAAAAACCTCCCTGGGATATCGGGAAAAATAGGGACATTGGCAAAGGAGGAACTGACGCAAATCAATATCTCTAAGGATATGGTGTTAAGGAAGCTAAAGGGATTGAAGGTGGACAAATCCCCAGGGCCTGATAACATGCATCCTAGGGTACTGAAGGAGGTGGCCCTAGAGATAGCGGATGCACTAAGGATGATTTTTCAGAATTCATTAGACTCGGGAACAGTGCCGATGGATTGGAGGGTAGCTAACGTTACCCCACTATTCAAAAAGGGGGGTAGGGAAAAAGCAGGTAATTACAGACCTGTAAGCCTTACATCAGTTGTGGGCAAAATGCTGGAGTCCATCATTAAGGATGAAATAGCGGAGCACTTAGCAAATGGGGACAGGATAGGACAGAGTCAACATGGATTTACAAAGGGTAAATCGTGCTTGACTAATCTATTGGAATTTTTTGAGGGAGTAACTGGTAGAATAGATGGGGGAGAGCCAGTAGATGTGGTGTACCTGGACTTCCAAAAGGCCTTCGATAAGGTCCCACATAAAAGATTAGCATGGAAAATTGAGGCTCATGGGATAAAGGGGAAAGTTTTGGCGTGGATAGGGAACTGGCTGTCAGATAGAAAACAGAGAGTTGGAATAAACGGCTCATTTTCTGAATGGCAGGCAGTAACAAGTGGGGTACCACAGGGATCTGTCCTGGGCCCCCAGCTGTTCACAATTTACATTAATGACCTGGATCAGGGAGTCGGATGCAGCATTTCCAAATTTGCAGACGACACTAAACTAGGAGGTGGGGTGGGCTCAGAGGAAGAGACCAGGAAGCTCCAGAGCGATTTGGACAGACTGGGCGATTGGGCGGATAAATGGCAGATGCACTATAATGTGGACAAGTGCGAAGTTATCCACCTTGGGTGCAGGAACGGGAGGGCAAATTATTATTTAAATGGCAATAGATTGGGAGAGGGGGAAGTACAGAGAGACCTGGGTGTTCTTGTACACCAGTCACTGAAGGCGAGCATGCAGGTGCAACAGGCGGTCAAGAAGGCAAACGGTATGCTGGCCTTCATAGCAAAAGGGTTAGAATACAGGAACAGGGATACCTTGCTGCAGCTGTACAGGGCACTGGTGAGACCACACCTCGAGTACTGTGTACAGTTTTGGTCGCCTCATCTGAGGAAGGATGTTCTTGCCATGGAGGGGGTGCAGCGGCGATTCACCAGGCTGATACCAGGAATGGCGGGAATGACCTATGAGGAGAGACTATGTAGTTTAGGGATGTACACACTGGAGTTTAGAAGATTGAGAGGGGACCTCATAGAAGTGTATAAAATTCTGACAGGTCTAGACAGACTGGATGCAGAAGGAATGTTTCCCTTGGCGGGTGAGAACAGAACTAGAGGACATAATTTAAGGATAAGGGCTAAACCATTTAGGACAGAGATGAGGGGGAATTTCTTCACTCAGAGAGTGGTGAACCTGTGGAACTCATTGCCACAGAGGGCAGTGTACGCCAGCTCATTAAATATATTTAAGAGGGAATTAGATATATTTCTACGGGCAAAAGGGGTTAAGGGTTACGGAGAGAAGGCGGGGACGGGATACTGAATTAAAGGATCAGCCATGATCTCATTAAATGGCGGAGCAGGCACGAAGGGCCGAATGGCCTACTCCTGCTCCTATCTTCTATGTATCTATGTATCTATGTATCTCCGACCCCTATCTCCGACCGTCCCTATCTCCGGCCCCTGTCTCCGGCCGTCCCTATCTCCGGCCCCTGTCTCTGACCGTCCCTATCTCCGGCCCCTGTCTCCGACCGTCCCTATCTCCGGCCCCTGTCTCCGACCGTCCCTATCTCCGGCCCCTATCTCCGACCGTCCCTATCTCCGGCCCCTGTCTCCGACCGTCCCTATCTCCGGCCCCTGTCTCCGACCGTCCCTATCTCCGACCCCTGTCTCCGGCCGTCCCTATCTCCGGCCCCTATCTCCGGCCGTCCCTATCTCCGGCCCCTGTCTCTGACCGTCCCTATCTCCGACCCCTATCTCCGACCGTCCCTATCTCCGGCCCCTGTCTCCGACCGTCCCTATCTCCGGCCCCTGTCTCTGACCGTCCCTATCTCCGGCCCCTGTCTCCGACCGTCCCTATCTCCGGCCCCTGTCTCCGGCCATCCCTATCTCCGGCCCCTATCTCCGGCCGTCCCTATCTCCGGCCCCTGTCTCCGGCCGTCCCTATCTCCGGCCCCTGTCTCTGGCCGTCCCTATCTCCGGCCCCTGTCTCCGGCCGTCCCTATCTCCGGCCCCTGTCTCTGACCGTCCCTATCTCCGGCCCCTGTCTCCGACCGTCCCTATCTCCGGCCCCTGTCTCCGGCCGTCCCTATCTCCGGCCCCTGTCTCCGACCGTCCCTATCTCCGGCCCCTGTCTCCGACCGTCCCTATCTCCGGCCCCTGTCTCCGGCCGTCCCTATCTCCGGCCCCTGTCTCCGACCGTCCCTATCTCCGGCCCCTGTCTCCGACCGTCCCTATCTCCGGCCCCTGTCTCCGGCCATCCCTATCTCCGGCCCCTGTCTCCGACCCCTATCTCCGGCCCCTGTCTCCGGCCGTCCCTATCTCCGGCCCCTGTCTCCAGCCGTCCCTATCTCCGGCCCCTGTCTCCGGCCGTCCCTATCTCCGACCCCTATCTCCGACCGTCCCTATCTCCGGCCCCTGTCTCCGGCCGTCCCTATCTCCAGCCCCTGTCTCCGACCGTCCCTATCTCCGGCCCCTGTCTCCGACCGTCCCTATCTCCGGCCCCTGTCTCCGACCGTCCCTATCTCCGGCCCCTGTCTCCGGCCATCCCTATCTCCGGCCCCTGTCTCCGACCCCTATCTCCGGCCCCTGTCTCCGGCCGTCCCTATCTCCGGCCCCTGTCTCCAGCCGTCCCTATCTCCGGCCCCTGTCTCCGGCCGTCCCTATCTCCGGCCCCTGTCTCCGACCGTCCCTATCTCCGGCCCCTATCTCCGGCCGTCCCTATCTCCGACCCCTATCTCCGGCCGTCCCTATCTCCGGCCCCTATCTCTGGCCGTCCCTATCTCCGGCCCCTGTCTCCGACCGTCCCTATCTCCGGCCCCTGTCTCCGACCGTCCCTATCTCCGGCCCCTGTCTCCGACCGTCCCTATCTCCGGCCCCTGTCTCCGACCGTCCCTATCTCCGGCCCCTATCTCTGGCCGTCCCTATCTCCGGCCCCTGTCTCCGACCGTCCCTATCTCCGGCCCCTGTCTCCGGCCGTCCCTATCTCCGGCCCCTGTCTCCGACCGTCCCTATCTCCGACCCCTATCTCCGGCCGTCCCTATCTCCGGCCCCTAACTCCGGCCCCTGTCTCCGGCCCCTGTCTCCGACCGTCCCTATCTCCGGCCCCTGTCTCCGACCGTCCCTATCTCCGACCCCTGTCTCCGGCCGTCCCTATCTCCGGCCCCTGTCTCCGGCCCCTGTCTCCGACCGTCCCTATCTCCGACCCCTGTCTCCGACCGTCCCTATCTCCGGCCCCTGTCTCCGACCGTCCCTATCTCCGGCCCCTGTCTCTGGCCGTCCCTATCTCCGACCCCTGTCTCCGACCGTCCCTATCTCCGACCCCTGTCTCTGGCCGTCCCTATCTCCGGCCCCTGTCTCCGGCCCCTGTCTCCGGCCGTCCCTATCTCCGGCCCCTGCCTCCGGCCGTCCCTATCTCCGGCCCCTATCTCCGACCGTCCCTATCTCCGGCCCCTGTCTCCGACCGTCCCTATCTCCGGCCCCTGTCTCCGGCCGTCCCTATCTCCGGCCCCTATCTCCAGCCGTCCCTATCTCCGGCCCCTGTCTCCGACCGTCCCTATCTCCGGCCCCTGTCTCCGGCCGTCCCTATCTCCGGCCCCTGTCTCCGACCGTCCCTATCTCCGACCCCTGTCTCCGGCCATCCCTATCTCCGGCCCCTGTCTCCGGCCGTCCCTATCTCCGGCCCCTGTCTCCGGCCGTCCCTATCTCCGGCCGTCCCTATCTCCGACCGTCCCTATCTCCGGCCCCTGTCTCCGGCCGTCCCTATCTCCGGCCCCTGTCTCCGACCGTCCCTATCTCCGGCCCCTGTCTCCGACCGTCCCTATCTCCGACCCCTATCTCCGGCCGTCCCTATCTCCGGCCCCTGTCTCCGACTGTCCCTATCTCCGGCCCCTGTCTCCGACCGTCCCTATCTCCGGCCCCTATCTCCGACCGTCCCTATCTCCGGCCCCTATCTCCGACCGTCCCTATCTCCGGCCCCTGTCTCCGGCCGTCCCTATCTCCGGCCCCTGTCTCCGGCCATCCCTATCTCCGGCCCCTGTCTCCGGCCGTCCCTATCTCCGGCCCCTGTCTCTGACCGTCCCTATCTCCGGCCCCTGTCTCCGGCAGTCCCTATCTCCGGCCCCTGTCTCCGACCGTCCCTATCTCCGGCCCCTGTCTCCGACCCCTATCTCCGGCCCCTATCTCCGACTGTCCCTATCTCCGGCCCCTGTCTCCGACCGTCCCTATCTCCGGCCCCTGTCTCCGGCCGTCCCTATCTCCGACCCCTATCTCCGACCGTCCCTATCTCCGGCCCCTGTCTCCGACCGTCCCTATCTCCGACCCCTATCTCCGGCCGTCCCTATCTCTGGCCCCTGTCTCCGACCGTCCCTATCTCCGGCCCCTATCTCCGGCCGTCCCTATCTCCGGCCCCTGTCTCCGACTGTCCCTATCTCCGGCCCCTATCTCCGGCCGTCCCTATCTCTGGCCCCTGTCTCCGACCGTCCCTATCTCCGGCCCCTGTCTCCGGCCGTCCCTATCTCCGGCCCCTATCTCCGGCCGTCCCTATCTCCAGCCCCTATCTCCGGCCGTCCCTATCTCCGACCCCTGTCTCCGGCCGTCCCTATCTCCGACCCCTGTCTCCGGCCGTCCCTATCTCCGGCCCCTGTCTCCGACCGTCCCTATCTCCGGCCCCTGTCTCCGGCCGTCCCTATCTTCGGCCCCTGTCTCCGGCCGTCCCTATCTCCGGCCCTTATCTCCGGCCGTCCCTATCTCCGGCCCCTATCTCCGGCCGTCCCTATCTCCGGCCCCTGTCTCCGACCGTCCCTATCTCCGACCCTTATCTCCGACCGTCCCTATCTCCGGCCCCTGTCTCCGGCCATCCCTATCTCCGGCCCCTGCCTCCGGCCGTCCCTATCTCCGGCCCCTGTCTCCGGCCGTCCCTATCTCCGGCCCCTGTCTCCGGCCGTCCCTATCTCCGACCCCTATCTCCGGCCGTCCCTATCTCCGGCCCCTGCCTCCGGCCGTCACTATCTCCGGCCCTTATCTCCGGCTGTCCCTATCTCCGGCCCCTGTCTCCGACCGTCCCTATCTCCGGCCCTTATCTCCGGCCGTCCCTATCTCCGGCCCTTATCTCCGGCCGTCCCTATCTCCGGCCCTTATCTCCGGCTGTCCCTATCTCCGGCCCCTGTCTCCGACCGTCCCTATCTCCGGCCCTTATCTCCGGCCGTCCCTATCTCCGGCCCTTATCTCCGGCCGTCCCTATCTCCGGCCCTTATCTCCGGCTGTCCCTATCTCCGGTCCCTGTCTCTGGCCGTCCCTATCACCGGCCCCTGTCTCCGACCGTCCCTATCTCCGGCCCTTATCTCCGGCCGTCCCTATCTCCGGCCCTTATCTCCGGCCGTCCCTATCTCCGGCCCTTATCTCCGGCCGTCCCTATCTCCGGTCCTTATCTCCGGCCGTCCCTATCTCCGGCCCTTATCTCCGGCCGTCCCTATCTCCGGTCCTTATCTCCGGCCGTCCCTATCTCCGGTCCTTTTCTCCGGCCGTCCCTATCTCCGGCACCTGTCTCCGGCCGTCCCTATCTCCGGCCCTTATCTCCGGCCGTCCCTATCTCCGGCCCTTATCTCCGGCCGTCCCTATCTCCGGCCCCTGTCTCTGGCCGTCCCTATCTCCGGCCCTTATCTCCGGCCGTCCCTATCTCCGGCCCTTATCTCCGGCCGTCCCTATCTCCGGCCCCTGTCTCCGGCCGTCCCTATCTCCGGCCATCCCTATCTCCGGCCCCTGTCTCCGGCCGTCCCTATCTCCGGCCCCTGTCTCCGGCCGTCCCTATCTCCGACCCCTATCTCCGGCCGTCCCTATCTCCGACCCCTATCTCCGGCCGTCCCTATCTCCGGCCCCTTATCTCCGACCGTCCCTGTCTCCGGCCCTTATCTCCGACCGTCCCTATCTCCGGCCCCTATCTCCGACCGTCCCTATCTCCGGCCCCTGTCTCCGGCCGTCCCTATCTCCGACCCCTTTCTCCGGCCGTCCCTATCTCCGGCACCTGTCTCCGGCCGTCCCTATCTCCGACCCCTATCTCCGGCCGTCCCTATCTCCGGCCCTTATCTCCGACCGTCCCTATCTCCGACCCTTATCTCCGACCGTCCCTATCTCCGGCCCTTATCTCCGACCGTCCCTATCTCCGGCCCTTATCTCCGACCATCCCTGTCTCCGGCCCTTATCTCCGACCGTCCCTATCTCCGGCCCTTATCTCCGGCCGTCCCTGTCTCCGGCCCTTATCTCCGACCGTCCCTATCTCCGGCCCTTATCTCCGACCGTCCCTATCTCCGGCCCTTATCTCCGACCGTCCCTATCTCCGGCCCTTATCTCCGGCCGTCCCTATCTCCGGCCCTTATCTCCGACCGTCCCTGTCTCCGGCCCTTATCTCCGACCGTCCCTATCTCCGGCCCTTATCTCCGGCCGTCCCTGTCTCCGGCCCTTATCTCCGACCGTCCCTGTCTCCGGCCCTTATCTCCGACCGTCCCTATCTCCGACCCTTATCTCCGACCGTCCCTGTCTCCGGCCCTTATCTCCGACCGTACCTATCTCCGGCCCTTATCTCCGACCGTCCCTGTCTCCGGCCATTATCTCCGGCCGTCCCTGTCTCCGGCCCTTATCTCCGACCGTCCCTATCTCCGACCCTTATCTCCGACCGTCCCTATCTCCGTCTCTTATCTCCGACCGTCCCTATCTCCGACCCTTATCTCCGGCCGTCCCTATCTCCGGCCCTTATCTCCGACCGTCCCTGTTTCCGGCACTTATCTCCGACCGTACCTATCTCCGGCCCTTATCTCCGGCCGTCCCTATCTCCGGCCCTTATCTCCGACCGTCCCTGTCTCCGACCGTCCCTGTCTCCGACCATTATCTCCGGCCGTCCCTGTCTCCGGCCCTTATCTCCGACCGTCCCTGTCTCCGGCCCTTATCTCCGACCGTCCCTGTCTCCGGCCATTATCTCCGGCCGTCCCTATCTCCGGCCCTTATCTCCGACCGTCCCTGTCTCCGACCCTTATCTCCGACCGTCCCTGTCTCCGGCCATTATCTCCGGCCGTCCCTATCTCCGACCATTATCTCCGACCGTACCTATCTCCGGCCCTTATCTCCGACCGTCCCTGTCTCCGGCCCTTATCTCCGACCGTACCTATCTCCGGCCCTTATCTCCGACCGTCCCTGTCTCCGGCCATTATCTCCGGCCGTCCCTGTCTCCGGCCCTTATCTCCGACCGTCCCTGTCTCCGGCCCTTATCTCCGACCGTCCCTGTCTCCGGCCCTTATCTCCGACCGTCCCTGTCTCCGACCATTATCTCCGACCGTCCCTATCTCCGACCCTTATCTCCGACCGTCCCTATCTCCGACCCTTATCTCCGACCGTCCCTGTCTCCGACCCTTATCTCCGACCGTCCCTATCTCCGACCCTTATCTCCGGCCGTCCCTGTCTCCGGCCCTTATCTCCGACCGTCCCTGTCTCCGGCCCTTATCTCCGACCGTCCCTATCTCCGGCCCTTATCTCCGACCGTCCCTATCTCCGGCCCTTATCTCCGACCGTCCCTATCTCCGGCCCTTATCTCCGGCCGTCCCTATCTCCGGCCCTTATCTCCGACCGTCCCTATCTCCGACCCTTACCTCCGGCCGTCCCTATCTCCGACCATTATCTCCGACCGTACCTGTCTCCGACCCTTATCTCCGACCGTCCCTATCTCCGGCCCTTATCTCCGACCGTCCCTGTCTCCGACCCTTATCTCCGACCGTCCCTATCTCCGACCCTTATCTCCGACCGTCCCTGTCTCCGACCCTTATCTCCGACCGTCCCTATCTCCGACCCTTATCTCCGACCGTCCCTGTCTCCGACCATTATCTCCGACCGTACCTGTCTCCGACCCTTATCTCCGGCCGTCCCTGTCTCCGACCATTATCTCCGACCGTACCTGTCTCCGACCCTTATCTCCGGCCGTCCCTATCTCCGACCCTTATCTCCGGCCGTCCCTGTCTCCGACCATTATCTCCGGCCGTCCCTATCTCCGACCATTATCTCCGGCCGTCCCTGTCTCCGACCATTATCTCCGACCGTCCCTATCTCCGACCATTATCTCCGACCATCCCTATCTCCGACCCTTATCTCCGACCGTACCTGTCTCCGACCCTTATCTCCGGCCGTCCCTATCTCCGACCCTTATCTCCGGCCGTCCCTATCTCCGACCATTATCTCCGACCGTCCCTATCTCCGACCATTATCTCCGACCGTCCCTATCTCCGACCATTTTCTCCGACCATCCCTATCTCCGACCCTTATCTCCGACCGTACCTGTCTCCGACCCTTATCTCCGACCGTCCCTATCTCCGACCATTATCTCCGACCGTCCCTATCTCCGACCATTATCTCCGACCGTACCTGTCTCCGACCCTTATCTCCGACCGTCCCTATCTCCGACCATTATCTCCGACCGTCCCTATCTCCGACCCTTATCTCCGACCGTCCCTATCTCCGACCCTTATCTCCGGCCGTCCCTGTCTCCGACCATTATCTCCGACCATCCCTCTCTCCGACCCTTACCTCCGGCCGTCCCTGTCTCCGACCATTATCTCCGACCATCCCTCTCTCCGACCCTTACCTCCGGCCGTCCCTGTCTCCGACCATTATCTCCGACCTTCCCTATCTCCGGCCCTTATCTCCAGCCGTCCCTGTCTCCGACCCTTACCTCCGGCCATCCCTATCTCCGACCCTTACCTCCGGCCATCCCTATCTCCGACCCCTATCTCCGGCCATCCCTATCTCCGGCCCTTATCTCCGGCCGTCCCTGTCTCCGACCCTTACCTCCGGCCGTCCCTATCTCCGGCCCTTACCTCCGGCCGTCCCTATCTCCGACCCTTACCTCCGGCTGTCCCTATCACCGACCCTTACCTCCGGCCGTCCCTATCTCCGACCCCTATCTCCGACCGTCCCTATCTCCGGCCCCTGTCTCCGGCCGTCCCTATCTCCGGCCCCTGTCTCTGACCGTCCCTATCTCCGGCCCCTGTCTCCGACCGTCCCTATCTCCGGCCCCTGTCTCCGACCGTCCCTATCTCCGGCCCCTATCTCCGACCGTCCCTATCTCCGGCCCCTGTCTCCGACCGTCCCTATCTCCGGCCCCTGTCTCCGACCGTCCCTATCTCCGACCCCTGTCTCCGGCCGTCCCTATCTCCGGCCCCTATCTCCGGCCGTCCCTATCTCCGGCCCCTGTCTCTGACCGTCCCTATCTCCGACCCCTATCTCCGACCGTCCCTATCTCCGGCCCCTGTCTCCGACCGTCCCTATCTCCGGCCCCTGTCTCTGACCGTCCCTATCTCCGGCCCCTGTCTCCGACCGTCCCTATCTCCGGCCCCTGTCTCCGGCCATCCCTATCTCCGGCCCCTATCTCCGGCCGTCCCTATCTCCGGCCCCTGTCTCCGGCCGTCCCTATCTCCGGCCCCTGTCTCTGGCCGTCCCTATCTCCGGCCCCTGTCTCCGGCCGTCCCTATCTCCGGCCCCTGTCTCTGACCGTCCCTATCTCCGGCCCCTGTCTCCGACCGTCCCTATCTCCGGCCCCTGTCTCCGGCCGTCCCTATCTCCGGCCCCTGTCTCCGACCGTCCCTATCTCCGGCCCCTGTCTCCGACCGTCCCTATCTCCGGCCCCTGTCTCCGGCCGTCCCTATCTCCGGCCCCTGTCTCCGACCGTCCCTATCTCCGGCCCCTGTCTCCGACCGTCCCTATCTCCGGCCCCTGTCTCCGGCCATCCCTATCTCCGGCCCCTGTCTCCGACCCCTATCTCCGGCCCCTGTCTCCGGCCGTCCCTATCTCCGGCCCCTGTCTCCAGCCGTCCCTATCTCCGGCCCCTGTCTCCGGCCGTCCCTATCTCCGGCCCCTATCTCCGGCCGTCCCTATCTCCGGCCCCTGTCTCCGGCCGTCCCTATCTCCGGCCCCTGTCTCCAGCCGTCCCTATCTCCGGCCCCTGTCTCCGGCCGTCCCTATCTCCGGCCCCTATCTCCGACCGTCCCTATCTCCGGCCCCTGTCTCCAGCCGTCCCTATCTCCGGCCCCTGTCTCCGACCGTCCCTATCTCCGGCCCCTGTCTCCGGCCGTCCCTATCTCCAGCCCCTGTCTCCGACCGTCCCTATCTCCGGCCCCTGTCTCCGACCGTCCCTATCTCCGGCCCCTGTCTCCGACCGTCCCTATCTCCGACCCCTGTCTCCGGCCGTCCCTATCTCCGGCCCCTGTCTCCGGCCGTCCCTATCTCCGGCCCCTGTCTCCGACCGTCCCTATCTCCGACCCCTATCTCCGACCGTCCCTATCTCCGACCCCTGTCTCCGGCCGTCCCTATCTCCGGCCCCTATCTCCGGCCGTCCCTATCTCCGACCATTATCTCCGACCGTCCCTATCTCCGGCCCCTGTCTCCGACCGTCCCTGTCTCCGGCCCCTGTCTCCGGCCGTCCCTATCTCCGGCCCCTGTCTCCGGCCGTCCCTATCTCCAGCCCCTGTCTCCGGCCGTCCCTATCTCCGGCCCCTGTCTCCGACCCATATCTCCGACCGTCCCTATCTCCGGCCCCTATCTCCGGCCGTCCCTATCTCCGGCCCCTATCTCCGGCCCCTGTCTCCGGCCGTCCCTATCTCCGACCCCTATCTCCGGCCCCTGTCTCAGACCCCTGTCTCCGGCCGTCCCTATCTCCGACCCCTGTCTCTGGCCGTCCCTATCTCCGGCCCCTGTCTCCGGCCGTCCCTATCTCCGACCCCTGTCTCCGGCCGTCCCTATCTCCGGCCCCTGTCTCCGGCCGTCCCTATCTCCGACCCCTATCTCCGACCGTCCCTATCTCCGGCCCCTGTCTCCGGCCGTCCCTATCTCCGGCCCCTGTCTCCGACCGTCCCTATCTCCGACCCCTGTCTCCGGCCGTCCCTATCTCCGGCCCCTGTCTCCGGCCATCCCTATCTCCGGCCCCTGTCTCCGGCCGTCCCTATCTCCGGCCCCTGTCTCCGGCCATCCCTATCTCCGGCCCCTGTCTCCGGCCGTCCCTATCTCCGGCCCCTGTCTCCGGCCATCCCTATCTCCGGCCCCTGTCTCCGACCGTCCCTATCTCCGGCCCCTGTCTCCGGCCGTCCCTATCTCCGGCCCCTGTCTCCGGCCGTCCCTATCTCCGGCCCCTGTCTCCGGCCGTCCCTATCTCCGGCCCCTGTCTCCGGCCGTCCCTATCTCCGGCCCCTGTCTCCGGCCGTCCCTATCTCCGGCCCCTGTCTCCGACCGTCCCTATCTCCGGCCCCTGTCTCCGGCCGTCCCTATCTCCGACCCCTGTCTCCGGCCGTCCCTATCTCCGGCCCCTGTCTCCGGCCATCCCTATCTCCGGCCCCTGTCTCTGACCGTCCCTATCTCCGGCCCCTGTCTCTGACCGTCCCTATCTCCGGCCCCTATCTCCGACCGTCCCTATCTCCGGCCCCTGTCTCCGACCGTCCCTATCTCCAGCCCCTGTCTCCGGCCGTCCCTATCTCCGACCCCTGTCTCTGACCGTCCCTATCTCCGGCCCCTGTCTCCGGCCGTCCCTATCTCCGACCCCTGTCTCCGGCCGTCCCTATCTCCGACCCCTGTCTCTGACCGTCCCTATCTCCGGCCCCTGTCTCTGACCGTCCCTATCTCCGGCCCCTATCTCCGACCGTCCCTATCTCCGGCCCCTGTCTCCGACCGTCCCTATCTCCGGCCCCTGTCTCCGACCGTCCCTATCTCCGGCCCCTGTCTCCGGCCGTCCCTATCTCCGGCCCCTGTCTCCGACCGTCCCTATCTCCGGCCCCTGTCTCCGACCGTCCCTATCTCCGACCCCTATCTCCAGCCGTCCCTATCTCCGGCCCCTGTCTCCGACCGTCCCTATCTCCGGCCCCTGTCTCCGGCCGTCCCTATCTCCGGCCCCTGTCTTAGACCGTCCCTATCTCCGGCCCCTGTCTCCGGCCGTCCCTATCTCCGACCCCTGTCTCCGACCGTCCCTATCTCCGGCCCCTGTCTCCGGCCGTCCCTATCTCCGGCCCCTGTCTTAGACCGTCCCTATCTCCGGCCCCTGTCTCCGGCCGTCCCTATCTCCGGCCCCTGTCTCCGACCGTCCCTATCTCCGGCCCCTATCTCCGACCGTCCCTATCTCCGACCCCTGTCTCCGACCGTCCCTATCTCCGACCCCTGTCTCCGACCGTCCCTATCTCCGACCCCTGTCTCCGGCCGTCCCTATCTCCAGCCCCTGTCTCCGACCGTCCCTATCTCCGGCCCCTGTCTCTGACCGTCCCTATCTCCGACCCCTGTCTCCGACCGTCCCTATCTCCGGCCCCTGTCTCCGACCGTCCCTATCTCCGGCCCCTGTCTCTGACCGTCCCTATCTCCGGCCCCTGTCTCCGGCCGTCCCTATCTCCGGCCCCTGTCTCCGGCCGTCCCTATCTCCGACCCCTGTCTCCGACCCCTATCTCTGACCCCTATCTCCGACCGTCCCTATCTCCGACCCCTGTCTCCGACCCCTATCTCTGACCCCTATCTCCGACCGTCCCTATCTCCGGCCCCTGTCTCCGACCGTCCCTATCTCCGGCCCCTGTCTCCGACCGTCCCTATCTCCGACCCCTATCTCCGACCGTCCCTATCTCCGACCCCTGTCTCCGACCGTCCCTATCTCCGGCCCCTGTCTCCGACCGTCCCTATCTCCGGCCCCTGTCTCCGACCGTCCCTATCTCCGGCCCCTATCTCCGACCGTCCCTATCTCCGACCCCTATCTCCGACCGTCCCTATCTCCGACCCCTGTCTCCGACCGTCCCTATCTCCGACCCCTATCTCCGGCCGTCCCTATCTCCGACCCCTGTCTCCGGCCGTCCCTATCTCCGACCATATCTCCGACCGTCCCTATCTCCGACCCCTATCTCCGACCGTCCCTATCTCCGACCCCTGTCTCCGACCGTCCCTATCTCCGACCCCTATCTCCGGCCGTCCCTATCTCCGACCCCTATCTCCGGCCGTCCCTATCTCCGACCATATCTCTGCCCCTTTCTCCATCTCTATCACCATCTCCTTCTCTCTCTCTCTTTCCTTCTCTCTTTCTCTCTCTCTCTTTCCTTCTTTCTCTCCCTCTCCTTCACTCTCTCTTTCCTCCTTTCTTTTTTCCTTTCTTTCATCCTTTCCCTCTCTCTTTTTCTCTCTCTCTTTTTCCCGCCCTCTTTCTCACTTTCCTTCTTTCTTTTTTCTCTCTCTGTCACTCCTTGATGGGCTTTTTGGGACGCCCAAGATGTTGGACAGACGATCGGGACGGGGGCGGGTGGGGGGGGGGGCGCGGAGATGGGATCGTACCTCGGTGAGGGCAGTCTCACAAGACCCATTGGGAGGGGGCTGGGGTGGGTGTGGGGGGCGGAGATGGGATCGTACCTCGGTGAGGTTAGTCTCACAAGACCCATTGGGAGGGGGCTGGGGTGGGTGTGGGGGGCGGAGGTGGGATCGTACCTCGGTGAGGTTAGTCTCACAAGACCCATTGGGAGGGGGCTGGGGTGGGTGTGGGGGGCGGAGGTGGGATCGTACCTCGGTGAGGGTAGTCTCACAAGACCCATTGGGAGGGTGTGGGGGTGGGTGGGGGGGGTGCGGAGGTGGGATCGTACCTCGGTGAGGGTAGTCTCACAAGACCCATTGGGTGGGTGTGGGGGTGGGTGGGGGGGGGTGCGGAGGTGGGATCGTACCTCGGTGAGGGCAGTCTCACAAGACCCATTGGGAGGGGGCTGGGGTGGGTGGATGGGGTGCGGAGGTGGGATCGTACCTCGGTGAGGGTAGTCTCACAAGACCCATTGGGAGGGGGCTGGGGTGGGTGGGTGGGGTGCGGAGGTGGGATCGTACCTCGGTGAGGGTTGTCTCACAAGACCCATTGGGAGGGGGCTGGGGTGGGTGTGGGGGGCGGAGATGGGATCGTACCTCGGTGAGGGCAGTCTCACAAGACCCATTGGGAGGGGGCTGGGGTGGGTGGTGGGGGCGGAGGAGGAATCGTACCTCGGTGAGGGTTGTCTCACAAGACCCATTGGGAGGGGGCGGGGGCGGGGGGCGGAGGTGGGATCGTACCTCGGTGAGGTTAGTCTCACAAGACCCATTGGGAGGGGGCTGGGGTGGGTGTGGGGGGCGGAGGTGGGATCGTACCTCGGTGAGGGTAGTCTCACAAGATCCATTGGGAGGGGGCTGGGGTGGGTGGGGGTTGCGGAGGTGGGATCGTACCTCGGTGAGGGTAGTCTCACAAGACCCATTGGGAGGGGGCGGGGGCGGGGGGCGGAGGTGGGATCGTACCTCGGTGAGGGTAGTCTCACAAGACCCATTGGGAGGGGGCTGGGGTGGGTGGGGGTTGCGGAGGTGGGATCGTACCTCGGTGAGGGTAGTCTCACAAGACCCATTGGGAGGGGGCTGGGGTGGGGGGTGCGGAGGTGGGATCGTACCTCGGTGAGGGCAGTCTCACAAGACCCATTGGGAGGGGGCTGGGGTGGGTGGGGGGGGGGCGGAGGTGGGATCGTACCTCGGTGAGGGTAGTCTCACAAGACCCATTGGGAGGGCGCGGGTGTGGGGGGGCGGAGGTGGGATCGTACCTCGGTGAGGGCAGTCTCACAAGACCCATTGGGAGGGGGCTGGGGTGGGTGGGGGGGGGCGGAGGTGGGATCGTACCTCGGTGAGGGTAGTCTCACAAGATCCATTGCGAGGGGGAGCTGGGGGTGGGTGGGGGGGTGCGGAGGTGGGATCGTACCTTGGTGAGGGTAGTCTCACAAGATCCATTGGGAGGGGGAGCTGGGGGTGGGCAGGTGTTAGATGCTGAGAGGCAGTTTCCCCTTGGCTGGCGAGTCTAGAACGAGGAGGCATAGTCTCAGGATAGGGTACGGTAGCATAGTGATTATGTTACTAGTAATCCAGAGGCCTTCTCCGCATCTCCCCCAACCCCACCCACCCACCTTCTCCCAATCTTTCTGGACCCCACCTGGCATAGTGGTAATATCACTGGGTTAATAATCCAGAGGCCTGGACTATTGATTCCGAAGATGTGAGTTGAAATCCCACCACGACAGCTGGGGAATTTAAGTTCAGTTAATTAAATAAATCTGGAATTAAAAACTAGTATTAGTGAGGGTGACCATGAAACTGTCTGATTGTTGTAAAAACCCATCTGGTTCACTAATGTCCTTTAGGGAAGGAAATCTACTGCCCTTACCCGGTCTGGCCGATATGTGACTCCAGACCCACAGCAATGTGGTCGACTCTTAACTGCCGTTCAAGATGGTGGCTCACCAACAACTTCTCGAGGGCAATTAGACATAGGAGCAGGAGTAGGCCATTCGGCCCCTCGAGCCTGCTCTGCCATTTAATGAAATCATGGCTGATCATCCAAATTCAGTACCCTGTCCCTGCTTTCTCCCCATATCCCTTGATCCCTTGAGCCTTAAGAAATATATCCAACTCCTTCTTGAATATATTAAATGAGTTGGCCTCCACTGCCTTCTGTGGTAGAGAATTCCACAGGTTCACCACTCTCTGGGTGAAGAAATTCCTCCTCATCTCTGTCCTAAATGGCTTACCCCTTATCCTTAGACTGTGACCCCTGGTTCTGGACTCCCCGGCCATCGGGAACATCCTTCCTGCATCTAGTCTGTCCAGTCCTGCCAGAATTTTATAAGTTTCAATGAGATCCCCTCTCATTTTTCTAAACTCCAGCGAGTACAAGCCCAATCATCCCAATCTCATACGTCATTCATAAGAACATAAGAAATAGGAGCAGGAGTAGGCCAATCGGCCCCTCGAGCCTGCTCCGCCATTCAATAAGATCGTGGCTGATCTGATCTGCCATCCCAGGTATCAGCCTGGTGAATCTTCGCTGAACTCCTTCCATGGCAAGAACATCCTTCCTCAGATAAGGTGACCAAAACTGCACACAATACTCAAGGTGCGGTCTCACCAAGGCCCTGTACAACTGCAGCAAGACATCCTTGCTCCTGTACTTGAATCCTCTCGCTACGAAGGCCAACATACCATTTGCCTTCTTAACCGCCTGCTGCACCTACATGCTTACCTTCAGCGACTGGTGCACAAGGACACCCAGGTCTCGTTGCACTTCCCCTTTTCCCAATCTATTGCCATTCAGATAATAGTCTGCCTTCCTGTTTTTGCCACCAAAGTGGATAACCTCGCATTAATCCACATTATACTGCATCTGCCATGCATCTGCCCAATCTGGCTGAGCTGGGCAATAAATGCTGGCCTTGCCAGCGACGCCCACGTCCCAGGAATGAATTTAAAAAAAATAAGGGGTTGGCCATTTAGGACTGAGATGAGGAGGAAATTCTTCACTCAGAAGGTTGTGAATTCTCCACCCCAAATGCCTGTGAATGCTAAGTTGTTGAGTATATTCAAGGCGCAGATCGATAGATTATGGGGATCAGCGGGAAAGTGAAGGGCCGAATGGCCTACTCCTGCTCCTATCTTCTATGCTACAATTGTACAGGGCCTCGGTGAGACCACACCTGGAGTACTGGGCACAGTTTTGGTCTCCTTATCTGAGGAAGGATATACTTGCCTTGGAGGCGGTGCAACGAAGGTTCACTAGATTGATTCCTGGGATGAGAGGGCTGTCCTATGAGGAGAGATTGTGTAGAATGGGCCGATACTCTCTGGAGTTTAGAAGAATGGGAGGTGATCTCATTGAAACATACAAGATTCTGGGGGGGATTGACAGGGTAGATGCCGAGAGGTTGTTTCCCCCTGGCTGGAGAGTCTAGAACTAGGGGGCACAGTCTCAGGATAAGGAGTCGGCCATTTAGGACTGAGATGAGGAGGAATTTCTTCACTCAGAGGGTTGTGAATCTTTGGAATTCTCTGCCCCAGAGGGCTGTGGAGGCTGAGTCGTTGAGTATATTCAAGGCTGATAGATTGTTGGACTCTAGGGGAATCGAGGGATATGGCGATCGGGCGGAAAAGTGGAGTTGAGGTCGATGATCAGCCATGATCTTATTGAATGGCGGAGCAGGCTCGAGGGGCCGAATGGCCCACTCCTGCTCCATCTTCTTCTGGAGAAATAGATTGCATAATATCCCCCGCCCATCTCTTTGCTACTCATCCTCAGCTGGAGGGCTCCCTGGAGCAGGAGAAGAAAGTGCGGATGGACCTGGAGCGGGTCAAGAGGAAGCTCGAGGGGGATCTCAAACTCACCCAGGAGAACGTCATGGACTTAGAGAACGACAAGCAGCAGGTGGAAGAAAAGCTGAAGAAGTAAGTGTGTGGGGGGGCAGGGCAGGGGACTGAGCTAGGAAAGGCTCAGGCTTCACTCCGGGCCTACAACTCCGGGCAGCTTCCGCTCCTGAACTCCTCGCAAGGTCGACGGGGTTCAAGGGTTAAGTGTCAGGAGGGCGCCTCCTCTCAGCTCGGCTTGCAAAGTTTAGAAGGTTGAGAGGGGCGAGAAGGGAGTTGCAGAGACCAAGGCGGGTGGAAGGAGTTGAGGTGCAGATCAGCCATGATCTCGTTGAATGGTGGAACAGGCTCGAGGGGCTGAATGGGCCTCCTCCTGTTCTGGTGTAACGGGCTCGAGGGGCTGAATGGCCTCCTCCTCTTCCTGTGTAACAGGCTCAAGGGGCTGAATGGGCCTCCTCCTGTTCCGGTGTAACGGGCTCGAGGGGCTGAATGGGCCTCCTCCTGTTCCGGTGTAACGGGCTCGAGGGGCTGAATGGCCTCCTCCTCTTCCTGTGTAACAGGCTTGAGGGGCTGAACGGCCTCCTCCTGTTCCTCTGAAACAGGCTCGAGGGGCTGAACGGCCTCCTCCTATTCCTGTGTAACAGGCTCGAGGGGCCGAATGGCCTCCTCCTGTTCCTGTGTAAAAGGCTCGAGGGGTTGAACGGCCTCCTCCTGTTCCTGTGCAACAGGCTCGAGGGGCTGAATGGCCTCCTCCTGTTCCTGTGTAAAAGGCTCGAGTGGTTGAACGGCCTCCTCCTGTTCCTGTGCAACAGGCTCAAGGGGCTGAATGGCCTCCTCCTGTTCCTGTGTAACAGTCTCGAGGGGCTGAATGGGCCTCCTCCTGTTCCTGTGTAACAGGCCCGAGGGGCTGAACGGCCTCCTCCTGTTCCTGTATAACAGGCTCGAGGGGCTGAATGGCCTCCTCCTGTTCCTATGTAACAGGCTCGAGGGGCTGAATGGCCTCCTCCTGTTCCTGTGTAACTGGCTCGAGGGGCTGAATGGCCTCCTCCTGTTCCTAATGTAACAGGCTCGAGGGGCTGAATGGCCTCCTCCTGTTCCTGTGTAACTGGCTCGAGGGGCTGAATGGCCTCCTCCTGTTCCTAATGTAACAGGCTTGAGGGGCTGAATGGCCTCCTCCTGTTCCTGTGTAACAGGCTCGAGTGGCTGAATGGCATTTCCCTTTAAGCCTCTCAATGCTGTGGTCAATCAAGCTGCATTGTCGGAGGGGCAGTACTGAGGGAGCGCTGCACCATCAGAGGGTCAGTACTGAAGGAGCGCCGCACTGTCGGAGGGGCAGTACTGAGGGAGCGCTGCACTGTGGGAGGGGCACTACTGAGGGAGTGCTGCACTGTCGGAGGGGCAGTACTGAGGGAGCGGCGCACAGTCGGAGGGGCAGTGCTGAGGGAGTACTGCACTGTCGGAGGGGCAGTACTGAGGGAGCGCCGCACTGTCGGAGGGTCAGTACTGAGGGAGCGCTGCACTGTCGGAGGGGCAGTACTGAGGGAATGCTGCACTGTCGGAGGGGCAGTACTGAGGGAGTGCTAAACTGTCGGAGGGGCAGTACTGAGGGAGTGCTGCACTGTTGGAGGGGCAGTACTGAGGGAGCGCTGCACTGTCAGAGGGGCAGTACTGAGGGAATGCTGCTGTCGGAGGGGCAGTACTGAGGGAGTGCTGCACTGTCGGAGGGTCAGTACTGAGGGAGTGCTGCACTGTCTGAGGGGCAGTAATGAGGGAGCGCTGCACTGTCGGAGGGTCAGTATTGAGGGAGCGCCGCACTGTCGGAGGGTCAGTGCTGAGGGAGCGCTGCACTGTCGGATGGCCAGTACTGAGGGAGTGCCGCACTGTCGGAGGGTCAGTACTGAGGGAGCGCCGCACTGTTGGAGGGTCAGTACTGAGGGAGCGCCGCACTGTCGGAGGGTCAGTACTGAGGAAGTGCCGCACTGTGGGAGGGGCAGTACTGAGGGAGCGCCGCACTTTCGGAGGGGCAATACGTACTGAGGGAACGCCGCACTATCGGCGGGTCAGTACTGAGGGAGTGCTGCACTGTCGGACGGGCAGTGCCAAGGGAATGCTGCACTGTCAGAGGGGCAATACTGAGGGAATGCCACACTGTCAGAGGGGCAGTACTGAGGGAGTGCTGCACTGTCGGAGGGTCAGTACTGAGGGAATGCCGCACTGTCAGAGGGGCAGTACTGAGGGAGCGCTGCACTGTCGGAGGGTCAGTACTGAGGGAGCGCCTCACTTTCGGAGGGGCAGCACTGTCAGATTATATAAGGGTGCAGGTTGTTGATGGGCCTTGGAATGTGATGTGGATCTAACTCTCTCTTGATCCTGATGCTTCTCACTGCCCCTCTTCACTCCCCCAGGAAAGAGTTTGAAGTTAGTCACTTGAACAGCAAAATTGAGGATGAGCAAGCCTTGGGTATTCAACTACAGAAGAAACTCAAAGAGCTCCAGGTAAGCTCCATCCGCCATGGACACTTCCAAAGGGTCCCTGTTCAATCTTTCCTGATAGGTGTAACCTCTCAGGTCTGGTATTGTCCTTGCAAATCTTTTTTGCACCTTCTTCAGTGCCTCTATGTCCCTTTTGATAATATGGAGACCAGAACTGTGCACGGTGCTCCAAGTGTGGTCTAACCAAGGTATATGGAGACCAGAACTGTGCACAGTGCTCCAAGTGTGGTCTATCCAAGGTATATGGAGACCAGAACTGTGCACAGTGCTCCAAGTGTGGTCTAACCAAGGTATATGGAGACCAGAGCTGTGCACAGTGCTCCAGGTTTGGTCTAACCAAGGTATATGGAGACCAGAACTGTGCGCAGTGTTCCAAGTGTGGTCTAACCAAGGTATATGGAGACCAGAACTGTGCACAGTGCTCCAGGTTTGGTCTAACCAAGGTATATAGAGACCAGAACTGTGCACAATGCTCCAAGTGTTGTTTAACCAAGGTATATGGAGACCAGAACTGAACACAGTGCTCCAAGTGTGGTCTAATCAAGGTATATGGAGACCAGTACTGTGCACAGTGCTCCAAGTGAGATCTACGCAAGCTATATGGAGAACAGAACTGTGCACAGTGCTCCAAGTGTGGTCTAACCAAGGTATATGGAGACCAGAACTGTGCACAGTGCTCCAAGTGAAGCATGACCAAGGTATATGGAGACCAGAAATGTGCACAATGCTCCAAGTGTTGTCTAACCAAGGAATATGGAGACCAGAACTGTGCACAATGCTCCAAGTGTGGTTTAACCAAGGAATATGGAGACCAGAACTGTGCACAGTGCTCCAAGTGTGGTCTAACCAACGTATATGGAGACCAGAACTGTGCACAGTGCTCCAAGTGTGGTCTAACCAAGGTATATGGAGACCAGAACTGTGCACAGTGCTCCAAGTGTGGTCTAACCAAGATTTAATACTGTTTTAAGGTGGCGGATGCCGTTAAATCCTGCCCCCCTCAGCCCGTGTCTCTCTCTCTCAGGCGCGGATCGAGGAGCTGGAGGAGGAGCTGGAGGCCGAGCGGGCGGCCCGGGCTAAGATCGAGAAGCAGCGCTCGGACCTGTCCCGCGAGCTGGAGGAGATCAGCGAGCGGCTGGAGGAGGCCGGCGGGGCCACTTCCGCCCAGGTGGAGATGAACAAGAAGCGGGAGGCGGAGTTCCTGAAGCTGCGCCGTGACTTTGAGGAGGCCACGCTCCAGCACGAGGCCACCTCGGCCGCCCTACGCAAGAAGCACTCGGACTCGACGGCAGAGCTGGGCGAGCAGATCGACAACCTGCAGCGGGTCAAGCAGAAGCTGGAGAAGGAGAAGAGTGAGTTCAAACTGGAGCTGGATGACGTGGCCTCCAACATGGAGCAGGTCGTCAAGGCTAAGGTAGGGTCACCTAGAGACTAATTGTAAAATCCTCGGGTCACCTGGAGACTAATTGTAAAATCCTAGGGTCACCTGGAGACTAATTGTAAAATCCTAGGGTCACCTGGAAACTAATTGTAAAATCCTAGGGTCACCTGGAGACTAATTGTAAAATCCTCGGGTCACCTGGAGACGAATTGTAAAATCCTAGGGTCACCTAGAGACTAATTATAAAATCCTCGGGTCACCTGGAGACTAATTGTAAAATCCTAGGGTCACCTAGAGACTAATTGTAAAGGGTAAAATTCTGGGGTCACCTCGTGTCTAATGGTAAATAATAAAATCCTAGGGTCACCTAGAGACTAATTGTAAAATCCTAGGGTCACCTGGAGACTACTTGTAAAATCCTAGGGTCACCTAGAGCCTAATTGTAAAATCCTAGGGTCACCTGGAGACTAATTGTAAATGGTAAAATTCTGGGGTCACCTCGCGTCTGATGGTAAATAATAAAATCCTAGGGCACCTAGAGACTAATGGTAAAATCCTTGCCTCATTTAGAGCAAATGGAATGATCCTAGGGTCACATTGAGATTAATTGTAAATAGCAGAATTCTAGGGTCACTAACAGACATGGAGCTTTACTCTGCATCTAACTCAGTGCTGTGCCTGCCCTGGGAGTGTTTGACGGGACAGTGTAGAGGGAGCTTTACTCTGATTCTAACCCGTGCTGTACCTGCCCTGGGAGTGTTTGATGGGACAGTGAAGAGGGAGCTTTACTCTGTATCTAACCCGTGCTGTACCTGCCCTGGGAGTGTTTGATGGGACAGTGTAGAGGGAGCTTTACTCTGCATCTAACCTGTGTTGTACCTGCTCTGGGAGTGTTTGATGGGACGGTGTAGAGGGAGCTTTACTCTGTATCTAACCCGTGATGTACCTACCCTGGAGTGTTTGATGGGACAGTGTAGAGGGAGCTTTACTCTGCATCTACCCTGTGCTGTACCTGCTCTGGGAGTGTTTAATGGGACAGAGTAGAGGGAAATTTACTCTGTATCAAACTCAGTGCTGGACCTGCCGTGGGAGTGTTTGATGGGACAGTGCAGAGCGAGCTTTACTCTGTATCTAACCCGTGCTGTACCTGTCCTGGGAGTGTTTGATGGGACAGTGTAGAGGGAGCTTTACTCTGTATCTAACCCGTGCTGTACCTGCCCTGGGAGTGTTTGATGGGACAGTGTAGAGGGAGCTTTACTCTGTATCTAACCTGTGCTATACCTGCCCTGGGAGTGTTTGATGAGACAGTGTAGAGGGAGCTTTACTCTGTACCTAACCCTCTGCTGTACTTGCCCTGGGAGTGTTTCATGGGACAGTGCAGCAGAAGCTTCACTCTGTATCTAACCCGTGCTGTACCTGCCTTGGGAGTGTTTGATGAGACAGTGTAGAGGGAGCTTTACTCTGTATCTAACCCGTGCTGTACCTGCCCTGGGAGTGTTTGATGGGACAGTGTAGAGGGCGCTTTACTCTGCATCTAACCCGTGCTGTACCTGCTCTGGGAGTGTTTAATGGGACAGAGTAGAGTGAGATTTACTCTGTATCTAACTCAGTGCTGTACCTGCCGTGGGAGTGTTTGATGGGACAGTGTAGAGGGAGCTTTACTCTGTATCTAACCCGTGCTGTACCTGCCCTGGGAGTGTTTGATGGGACAGTGTAGAGGGGGCTTTATTCTGTATCTAACCTGTGCTGTACCTGCCCTGGGAGTGTTTGATGGGACAGTGTAGAGGGAGCTTTACTCTGTATCTAACCCGTGCTGTACCTGCCCTGGGAGTGTTTGATGGGACAGTGTAGAGCGAGCTTTACTCTGTATCTAATCCGTGCTGTACCTGCTCTGGGAGTGTTTAATGGAACAGAGTAGAGTGAGATTTACTCTGTATCTAACTCAGTGCTGTACCTGCTGTAAAGTCTGTGGGTTGTGCAGTTAATAAATACACAGACTTCAGAAATAACAACAAACAGGTCTTTACTATTCGAAGGTCCGGGCGAATCTGCCCCAGTTATCCTGTCACAACACTTATATACTGGTGTGGTCACTGTCGGTATTACAGTATACAGAAGCCAAACAAGTAATGCCACACTTAAAGTAGTTCCCTTAAAGGTGAACGGTTACATACAATAATTTCCTTAAGGGTAGACGGGTACATACACTACAATCCTCCCTTTTTAGCTTTCAACATACTGAGTCCATAGTGGACATACATTATCACATATATATATACAGATTTATTTAAGACAGTTCATAGATTCAGTCTTTCGGGAGGTTTCCGGATTCTGTCCGGGTAACGCCGCAGTGGTGTCGTCATTCCAAGCGGGCTAGTAGGTGTTTCTGGTAAAGTTGAATCGGCTCGAAGCACAGTGTCAGGTTCCTCTGACTCCAGAACTACCAGATCGGACGTAGGTGTTCTGGGTAACTCAGTCTCAACCTTATCCGGGTAAGGTGGTGAAGTCGGGGGCCCATTTGTGGCGGACCCTATGATCTGGTCAACATGGCGCCTTATTATATTGTCTCCAATGTCCACAGTGTACATCAACGGGCCTAGCCTTTTTCCAATCGTTCCAGGCTGCCATTTCTCAGTACGATAGTCCCGGGCCAAAACTCGTTGACCGGTCTGGAAGGATCTAGTGGCCCTTTCGTTCATGCCCTGGAATTGCCGGTTCTCTACGTCCCTTCTGACGTTTGGTTTGAGTAAATCCAGCCAACATCGTAGGCGTCTATTACAAAACATCATCGCGGGAGTTTGATTTGTGACCGCATGGGTTGCATTTCGGTATGCCAACAAAAAACTATCCACCTTATGCTGTAAACTTATGTCTTCATTACTCATGGCCTTTACGGCCTTCTTGAAGGTCTGGACAAACCTTTCAGCCAATCCATTGGAGGCGGGATGGTATGGGGCTGACGTGTAATGTTTAACTCCATTGCTCTTTAAGAATTTCTTAAATTCCTCAGATACAAATTGCGGTCCATTGTCAGAACAGATCTGTTCTGGCAGGCCATTCCGAGCAAACATAGTCCTTAACACCGTGATGGTTTTTTCCGTCGTGGTGGTGGTCATCTTAATTACTTCTGGCCACTTGGAGTGGGCATCTACCGCTATTAGGAACATCGAGTCCATAAATGGACCAGCAAAGTCGATGTGTACTCTTTGCCAGGGAGATGAGGGCCACTCCCATGGGTGCAGAGGAGCCTGTGGTGGCGCATTCTGAACCCTCTGACATCCTAGGCAGTTCTTCGTGATCTCCTCTACGTCCCCATCGATGCCTGGCCACCACACAAACGCCCTTGCTAGATTCTTCATCTTTACGCCACCCAGGTGTCCGTCGTGCAGCTCCTTGAGTACCTTCTTTTGGAGTTTGGGTGGAATCACCACTCTAGACCCACACATCAGGGTTCCTCGACACACTGACAGTTGTTCTTTCCTCTGTGAGAATGCTTGCAGTGTTGGTTCGCACTGTGCTGGCCATCCCTCCACCGTTAAATCATAGACTCGTGAAAGAGTCGGGTCATTCCTTGTCTCATTCTCAATCATTGAGTTTGTTATCGGCAGACACTCCACTATTGATGAGTGGAACAACTCTACTGGGTCCACTGTCCTCGCTTCTTCTACCATCGGCAATGGCAAGCGTGATAGCCCATCAGCGTTTCCATGCTGTTTGGACCGTTTGTATTCAATATCATACTGGTGCGCCCCAAGTAAAACTGACCATCTTTGTAACCTTTGTGCCGTCATGGTAGAAACGGCCTTGTTTGGGTTGAATATGGACACCAACGGCTGGTGGTCCGTCAGCAACGTGAACCTCTTACACTGCAGGTGATGGTTGAATTTCTTCACGCCCCACTCAAGACTGAGGGCCTCCCTATCTATCTGGGCGTAATTTCGTTCTGCTGGTGTCAATGATCGGGACGCGAATGCCACCGGCCTTTCCGAGCCATTTGGTAGTCTGTGCGAAAGTACTGCCCCAATTCCGTACGGGGAAGCATCGCAAGCTAGACGAAGGGGTAATGCTGGGTTGAAATGAGCCAACACTTCTTCAGAGGTAATCAACTCCTTGCTCCTGCGAAAAGCCTTTTTGCATTCTTCACTCCACCTCCATGGTGTTTCTTTCCGCAACAGCTCATTTAGCGGATGCAGCACCGTAGATAAATTTGGCAGAAACTTGTGATAATAATTAATCAACCCCAAGAATGACCTTAGCTGTGACACGTTTCCTGGAGCGGGGGCCTTCACGACCGCTTCTATCTTTTCCGGTGACTTATGTAGTCCCTCTCGGTCAATGACATGACCGCAGTATGAGATCCGTTTTTGGAAAAACTCACACTTCTTGCGATTAACCCGAAGGCCATACTCCTTCAACCTGGTGAGTACCAGTTTCAAATTCGTGAGGTGTTCTTCCTCATCTTTTCCCGTGATTAGAATATCATCTAAGTAGCACTGCGTGCTTGGAATTCCTTGTAACATCTGTTCCATGGCCCTCTGCCAAATTGCTGGCGCCGAAGCTACTCCAAAGACCAGTCTATTATAGCGATACAAGCCTCTGTGAGTGTTGATGGTGAGGTATTGGCGTGACTCTTCCTCAACCTCCATCTGTAAATATGCCTGAGCCAAGTTCTATCTTCGTGAAGTGCTTCCCTCCAGCCAATGAAGCAAAGATATCTTCAATCCGCGGAAGCGGGTATTGTACCGTGTGAAGCACCGGATTCACTGTGATCTTGAAATCTCCGCAGATACGGACCTTCCCCGGTCCCCCTGGCTTATTACTTGGTGAGGATTTCATGACGGGAACAATGGGCGTGGCCCACTCACTCCAGTCTACTTTTGACAGAACCCCTGATCGTTCAAGTTCTTCTAGTTCTGCCTCTACTGCTGGTCGTATTGCGTACGGTACCGATCTGGCCTTAAAAAACTTTGGGCTTGCATGTTCTGCAATCTTGACCTTTGCTTTAATACCTCGCAGCGTTCCCAGTCCTTGCTGGAATACCTCTTTAGCTTCGTCTAATATTCTGGACAACCGTTCAGGTTTGACATCCTCTTTTTCGGACTCCGCCGTCATGGTGTTTAGTGCATGCCAGTCCATCTTTATTTTTCGGATCTACTCTCGTCCCAGAAGTGGTGGACCTCCCTCAGGCAACACATACAGATCTAACCGGTGGTGAACTTTATCCTGGTATCTCACCTTGACCTCTAGTTTTCCGATGGGGAATACTTTGTGCCCCGTGTATGTCTGCAGCACTAGATCCGTATTCCGTAGTGGAATATGCTTGAAAAACTTTTTATAGTCATGCTTATTCATGACAGTCAACGCCGATCCGGTGTCTACTTCCATTTTTACTTGGACCTTCTCAATCTGTAACGTTATCCAAATAGTTTGTCGGTCGGCTTCATTGCTCACGTTGTGGATTCTCAGACTGTCCAGTCCTTTGTGTTTGGAGTGTGAGTCCGACTTCTGTTCCTTCAGACTCTTCCTAGTCGCCTCTTGTACCTTTCTGTACCATTTTTGTGAGGACTCGTTATTGTTGTACGTCGTTCCTGACCGGCACACTTTAGCTATGTGCCCGATCTTGCCACATTTCCGGCATTCTTGGTTTTTACCCCAGCAACGCTTCTGGTCGTGTGTTGTCTTCCCACAACGATAGCATTTCGTAGTCCTCGAGGTGATGTGGTCCACCCCTAGTGCCACCGTCTTCCGCTGCATTACCGCCGTTCCTTTTGCTGCGGCTTCGTATGATGCGGCTATAAGGACAGCCCTGTCAAGTGTGAGGTTGTTCTCTTCCAGTAGTCGCTTTTGCGTCCCTTCTTTGGACAATCCACATACGAACCTGTCTCGCAGTGCCTCTGTCAGATTCCCTCCGAACTGGCAGTGTTTCGCTAGCCTCCGCAGTTCGACCAAGTATTCCGCGTTGCTTTCGTCTTTCTTCTGCGTTCTCGCATAGAATCTGAATCGTTCAGCCAGCTTCAACGGTGTGGGGTTCAAGTGATCCTTCAGCACCGCTACTATATCCTCGAAAGTCTGATCCGCCGGTTTAGCTGGAGAGAGAAGATGTTTCAACAACCCGAATGTTTTCGCACCCATCATGTTAAGTAAGGTTAAAGCTTTTTCCTCCTTAGCTATTTTGTTAGCCTTACAATGTATCTCAATACGTTCCACGTACGTGGGCCAGTCTTCTATTTCGGAGTTAAAATCGTTGCTGTCCCCACGCTTAGGCATCTTCCTTTCTTTGGGTACAACACAAATATTTCTTTAAATTCTTATGTATTTTTTTTTCTAAGATGGCGGCTTTTCCCACGAATTTGGCGGTTTCCCGCTCTTCCTTTCTCTCCCCGCCCACTTCAATGGCGGTTTCCCGCTTCTGTCGGCTCCTCCGCCTAATGGCGGCTTCCCGCGTTTCTTCCTGGTGGAAGGGGTACGCTTTCCCCACAGCGGACAGGTTCAGCCGCTGGGCTGGCTCTTGCACAGCTCCCCCTACCCGGCTCTGTCTTCTCCTCCCGCCCGCACGGCTCTACCGGCGCTGGGTACACCCCGTTAACGGAGGACAGTTCAGCCGCTGGACTGGCTCTCGCGCAGTCTCTCACCCCGTTTTCGGCTGTGTCTCTCACCCACTCCCGCACGTTCGGTTTTGCCGGCTCTGAGTACCCCGTTGGTGGAGAACAGCTCAGCCGCTGGACTGGCTCCTCGCAGTCTCTCTCTCCGCACCCGGCTCTCACCCGCACGGTTCCCGTTCGCCTCCCCAGCCCTCTCGCAGACCGGTGTTTCCCTCCCCGGCTGCGGCTGGGTTTCTCTTCCCGCGCCTACTCGCAGGCTCAGCGCTTCGTGGCTGCGGTCGCTGCCCGGATTTTTCCCGCCGATCGCGCTCCGGCTGTCACCCGACGCCGTTGGACCCGACTTTTGACCGGCTCAGCTCCCCCTCGACCGAGGTCGAGTGCTCTGCCCTTATCCTCCGGATACTTCTACACCTTCCCCTACTCACAGACTCCGCGGCCGCCTTGTTTCTTGCTGATCGGCTCACTCCGCACCGTGGCAGAAGGGTAGTCAGTGCCTGTTGCTGATACAGCTTTTGTTGCTAAAGTCTTCCACCTTTCTCCTGCTGCAGCCTCGTGTTTTCTTCCAGCAGCACGACGAGGGCGGTTGCCTCTCTTCGACGCTCTGCTTGCTTTGGTAATCTTGCCGCAGGGTACGATCGGACTCGTCGCCACTGTAAAGTCTGTGGGTTGTGCAGTTAATAAATACACAGACTTCAGAAATAACAACAAACAGGTCTTTACTATTCGAAGGTCCGGGCGAATCTGCCCCAGTTATCCTGTCACAACACTTATATACTGGTGTGGTCACTGTCGGTATTACAGTATACAGAAGCCAAACAAGTAGTGCCACACTTAAAGTAGTTCCCTTAAAGGTGAACGGTTACATACAATAATTTCCTTAAGGGTAGACGGGTACATACACTACACCTGCCGTGGGAGTGTTTGATGGGACAGTGTAGAGGGAGCTTTACTCTGTATCTAACCCGTGCTGTACCTGCCCTGGGAGTGTTTGATGGGACAGTGTAGAGGGAGCTTTACTCTGTATCTAACTCTGTGCTGTACCTACGAAAGTTGACTGGAATTAAATTACTTTCACCAAATGCATTTGTTCTGCAGATTAATCTGGAGAAGATGTGCAGGACGCTGGAGGATCAGATGAATGAGTACAGAACCAAATCCGAGGAGGGTCAGAGGGTCATCAATGACTTTGCATCAAACAAGTCTAAACTCCAAACTGAAAATGGTACATCTAGCGGGGTCCAGGCCTTCAGCCGCTCACCTTTCCCCCTCTGTTTGTGACCTCTAGCCTTGACTAATCCAATGCTTTCCTGACCGGCCTCCCACCTTCCACTCTCCGTAACCATCCGCTCGTCTGAACCTCTGCTGCCCCGTGTCCTAAGTCTCGTTCACCCTTCGCCCCCCTGTTGCTCGCTGACCCACATTGGCACCCGGTTAAGCAACGGCTTGATTTCAAAATCCTCATCCTTGTTTTCAAATCCCTCCATGGCACCTCGCCCCCTCGCTATCTCTGTAACCACTTTGTTATCCACTTTGGTTATTAACTTTGGTGTCAAAAACAGGAAGGCAGATTATTATCTGAACGGCAATAGATTGGGAGAAGGGGAAGTGCAACGAGACCTGGGTGTCCTTGTGCACCAGTCGCTGAAGGTAAGCATGCAGGTGCAGCAGGCGGTTAAGCAGGCAAATGGTATGTTGGCCTTCATAGCGAGAGGATTCGAGTACAAGAACAAGGATGTCTTGCTGCAGTTGTACAGGGCCTTGGTGAGACCACACCTTGAGTATTGTGTGCAGTTTTGGTCGCCTTATCTGAGGAAGGATGTTCTTGCCATGGAAGGAGTGCAGCGAAGATTCACCAGACTGATACCTGGGATGGCAGGGATAACGTATGAGGAGAGATTGGGTCGATTGGGCTTATACTCACTGGAGTTTAGAAGAATGAGAGGGGATCTCATTGAAACTTATAAAATTCTAACAGGACTGGACAGACTAGATGCAGGAAGGATGTTCCCGATGGCGGGGGAATCCAGAACCAGGGGTCACAGTCTAAGGATAAGGGGTAAGCCATTTAGGACAGAGATGAGGAGGAATTTCTTCACCCAGAGAGTGGTGAACCTATGGAATTCTCTACCACAGAAGGCAGTTGAGGCCAATTCATTAAATATATTCAAGAAGGAGTTGGATATATTTTTTAAGGCTAAAGGGATCAAGGGATATGGGGAGAAAGCAGGAACATGGTACTGAATTTGGATGATCAGCCATGATCGCATTGAATGGCGGAGCAGGCTCGAGGGGCCGAATGGCCTACTCCTGCTCCTATCTTCTATGTTTCTATGTTTAACCTCCTCCAGGCCCCTACAACCCTCCGAGATCTCCGCGCTCCTCCAATTCTGGCCTCTTGCGCGTCCCCCTCGATTTTAATCGCTCCACCATTGGCGGCCGTGCCTTCAGCTGCCTGGGCCCCGAGCTGTGGAATTCCCTCCCTAAACCTCTCCGCCTCTCTCTCCTCCTTTCAGACGCTCCTTAAAACCTCCCTCTTTGACCAAGCTTTTGGTCACCTGTCCTAATGTCTCCTTATGTGGCTCGGTGTCAAACTTTGTGTTTGATTTACGCTCCTAGTGAAGCTCCTTGGGACGTTTTATCGTGTTAAAGGCGCTGGTTAGAATCCTAGCATCTTACAGCACAGAATGAGGCCATTCGGCCCGTCATGGCTGTGCCGGCTCTCTGAAAGAACGGTCCAAATTAGTCCTCTTCAAGCACAGGTCCAATTACCTTTTGAAAGTTCCTGTGGAACCTGATTCCATCATCCTTTCAGGCTGTGTGTTTCGGATCTCAACCACCCTCTGTGTGAAGAAACGTCTCCTCATTTCCCCTGTCGTTCTTTTGTCAATTATTTTAAATCTGTGACCTCTGGTTACTGACCCACTTACCAGAGGAAACAGTCTCTCCCTACTTGCTCTATCAAAACCCTTCATAATTTTGAACACCTCTATTCGGGCTCCCCTTAATCTTCTCTGCTCCAAGGAGAACAATCCCAGCTTCTCCAGTCTCTCCACGTAACTGAAGTCCCTCATCCCTGGTACCATTCTGGTCAATCTCCCCTTAACCTTCTCTGCTCGAAGGAGAACAACCCCAGCTTCTCCAGTCTCTCCACATCACTGAAGTCCCTCATCCCTGGTACCATTCTGGTCAATCTCCCCTTAACCTTCTCTGTTCTAAGGAGAACAACCCCAGCTTCTCCAGTCTCTCCACATCACTGAAGTCCCTCATCCCTGGTACCATTCTGGTCAATCTCCCCTTAACCTTCTCTGCTCTAAGGAGAACAACCCCAGCTTCTCCAGTCTCTCCACCTAACCGAAGTCCCTCATCCCTGGTCCCATTCTGGTCAATCTCCCCTTAACCTTCTCTGCTCTAAGGAGAACAACCCCAGCTTCTCCAGTCTCTCCACATAACTGAAGTCCCTCATCCCTGATACCATTCTGGTCAATCTCCTCTTAACCTTCTCTGCTCCAAGGAGAACAATCCCACCTTCTCCAGTCTCTCCACGTAACTGAAGTCCCTCATCCCTGGTACCATTCTGGCCAATCTCCCCATA